>NW_004524864.1:391686-397730 GCF_000260255.1 Octodon degus
TATATAATCCCAAAATCTACACCAATTCCTTCTATTATAAGAAGAAATACAGGGGCTGGGGAGATGGCTCAGTGGAATAAGTGCCTCCCTGGCAAGCATAAGGGCTGAGTTCAATCCCCGGTTCCGCAAAAAAAAAAAAAGAAGGAATACACTAGTTGCTGGACTCTACATGCTGTGTGTCAAGGCTTGGCAGAACTGCCCAAGGCAAGGTATATAATAGTCAAGATTCCAGAAATTCAATACAAAGATGGAATATTATTATAAGATATTAGAGAAAAGAAACCAATCATTTACGAAGGAAAGCCAATCAGAATCATAGCAGAGCCGGGAGATGGCTCAGTAGAATAAACAAGCGCAAGGCAAGCGCAAGGGTCTGAGTTCAATCCCCGGTTCTTCCACAAAAAAAAAAAAAAGAATCATAGCAGAGGCCAAGCATGGTGGCATATGTCTATAATCCCAGCATGTGGAAGACTAAGGACCCTGGCCCCTGCTGAGTGACTCAGTTAAACTTCTAAACTTGTCAAGTTGATACAACATATCAACCATTACAAGATCTAACACTGCTGCTTCTCAAATTCTTTAATGAAATTGATTTTTTTTTTCTTGTCTTTTTCAAACAGGGTTCCACTCTGTAGTTTAGGCTGGTCTTGAACTCACTTTGTAACCCAGGCTGGCCTTGAAGTCACAGCTATCCTCCTGCCTCAGCCTCCCAAGTACTGGGATTCCAGGCATGTGCCATTATGCCTGGATTCATTAATGAAACTGAAGCAATACTCCCAAATTCATTCCTGTAAGTAAGTATTACCCTACCAAAACCAAAGAAGGATCCAACCAGAAAACAGAACCACAGGCCAATTCCCCTAATGAACATAGATGCCAAAACTCCTCAGTATGAGACTGACAAACAGAATGCAGCAAATCATCAAGATTATATACCATAGGGCCGGGGAGATGGCTCAGTGGAATAGGCACTTCCCTGGCAAGCGCAAGGGCCTGAGTTCAATCCTTGGTTCCGCAAAAAAAAAAAAAAAGATTATATACCATGACTAAATAGGAGTCATCCCAGGAAGGCAGGGTTCAATATACACAGACCAATAAATGGAATATACCATAGTAATAAAACCAGGGACAAAAAATCATATGATCATCTTCATAGATTAAAAAAAAAAAAAGCTTTTGAGGAAGTTCAACACCAATTTATGATAAAAAAAAAATCTTGCAGAAAATCGGAATAGATGGTGTTTATCTAAAGCTGATAAATCCAGGGCAAACCAATAGCCAGCATCATACTAAATGAACAAAAATGGAAAGGTTTCACTCTAAAATCAGGAACAGGACAAGGATGTCCACTGTCACCCCTCCTACTCAATATAGTTCTCTAAACATTAGCCAGAGCAATTAAGACAAGAGAGAGAAGGAAAAAGAATATGATAGGAAAGGAAGAAGTAAAATTACCATTATTTGCAGATGACATGATATTCTACAGAGAAGATCCCAAACATTATACTAAAAGACTTCTAGATTTTTTTATAAAGTAATTTATTTTTATTTATGTATGTATGTGTGCGTGTGTGTGTGTGTGTGTGTGTGTGTGTGTGTGTGTGGCCAACTCAGGCCACCAGGGGGCGGGGCTAGCTGGCATGTGGTGCTGGGGGATTGAACCTCGGTCCTCATGCTCTGCTAAACTTGTTCTAAGTAGGTGCTTTAGACCACTGAGCCATCTCACCAGCCCAAGACTTCCAGATTTAATGAGCAAATCCGGCACAGCTGGATACAAAATCAACACTCAAAAATCAATAGCCTTCCTGTATGCAAATGACAAATTCACTGAGAGAGACTAGTGAAACAACACCCCTCACAGTAGCATCCAAAAAGAGTGAGATATCTAGGAATCAATCTAATGAAGAAAGTAAAGACTTTTCTATTGAAAACCTTTGGGGGCCGGGGAGATGGCTCAGTGGAATAAGTGCTTCCCTGGCAAGTGCAAGGGCCTGAGTTCAATCCCCAATTCCAACCAAAAAAAAAAAAAAAAAAAAAAGGAAAAGAAAAAGAAAAAAAGAAAACCTTTGGAGATGACTTTTGGGAAGAGATTGCATATGTTTGGAGATGCCAGCTGAAAAAGTAGAGCTGGAATGCATTGGGCAGTGCTGTATGGGAGAATCTGGCCAAAGCTCAGAAAACCAAAATGCTGATAGAAATCCTGCATGTAAAGACATAGATTAGGAGGTTTCTGCTGGAAAGGAATGCACTGGTTGCTGGGCTCTAGATCATGTGTGTTATGGCTTGGCAGAAAATCTGTCTGCATTTTGCTCGTTCCAGAGACTTTACCTGAGACTAAGATTAAGGGTGGTGGACAAGTTAATCTGGCAGAAGAAATTCAAGGAAGTCTAACATTGAGAAAATGGCATAGCCTCTGTTGGGGATTTTTTTTAGCAAGATCTGTGTTGAGAATCAAGGAAAAAGAGCTGGGCCAGGAGATAACCCAGTAGAGTAAGTGCTAGCCTGGCAAGTGCAAGGGCCTGAGTTCAATCTCCAGTTCTGAAAAAGAAAATTCTTTTCTTTTCCTTCCTTCCTTCCTTGAAAAAAAAGCTTAAAAAAAAAAAAAAAAAAAAAAAAGCCAACAGAATGATTTAACACATTTTGAGTTTGGCCAGAAAGGAAAATACAGGAGAGCTGCAAAGGACTGCAAAGATAGAGCAGAAGAGGTCTTCATTTCTTTCTTTTCTTTTCTTTTTGTGGCCTGCTCAGCCCACCCTGGGGGTGGCATGTCATGTGGTGCTGGGGATTGAACCACAGCACCTGCCTTTGCCTAAGCCTGCCTGAGCAGGTGCTTTAGACCACTGAGCTACCTTGCCCACACGGAGATCTTGATTTCTGGGAAAGAACAGAAGAATAAAGAGATGACCCAAGAGCATCACAAGAAACAGCAGGACTCCACCCTTTGTAGTCTCAAAATTGCAAAACTGAAACTTTTTTTTTCTTTTTTTTTTAACTACAGGGTCTACAGGGTCTCACTATTTAGCTCAGACTCATAGTGATTCTCCTGTGTTCAGCCTCCCAAGATCTGGGATTACAGGTGTGCCACCATGCCTAGTCTCAATCAAGGTCTCAGTGCGTCTTGAGGGTGGGGCTGGCACAGCAGGCCAGGGATCGAACCCCAGCCACTGTGTCTGCTTAAGCAGGGGCTTTAATCTATTTGGCCAGCCCTTGAAAAACTTTTTTTTTTTTTAATATTTATTTATTTATTTATTTATTTATTTAGTGTGTGGTCAGCTCAGCCCACCAGGGTGCGGGCGGGCCAGCATGTGGTGCTGGGGGATTGAACCAAGGTCTCTGTGCTTTGCTTGAGCTTAGCTTGTTCTAAGTAGGTGCTTTAGACCACTGAGCCATCTTACCAGCCCCTTTGAAAAACTTTTGAGAATAAAACCATGTTGAAGAATGTTAGGGGCCGGGAGATGGCTCAGTGGAATAAGCGCTTCTCTGGCAAGCACAAGGGCCTGAGTTCAATTATCGGTTCTGCAAAAAAAAAAAAAAAAAAAAAAAAAGAATGTTAGTGGCCTAGAGAATTGGTTCCTTGGAATTGGATTCAGAGTGCTCAGTGGTCCAGGTACTTGACCCCTACAACCAGCACAGAGGGAAGCCTGACTACTGCTCCCATTGGCAGCACATTGTGGCATCATCCATGCAGTGCTGGTTTTAGGTACATGCAAAATGGAAGCGTTGTTGGGTCATGAAGCCTTCCACCCAGATTTCAGAAAGCCTGAGCGACCAGGCAGTGTGCCCCTGAGAGGGCAGTGTGTGAAGCTGTGTGAAGTCAAAGGTGTACTGGAGACCCCAGAAGTTTGGAGGAGCCAGAAACATGGACTGTCTGAGGAAAACTGCAAGGAGGGAGCAGCCCCAGCCCCAGAGAGAAGGCATGGGAGTTAGAGCTGCCAGAATTGCCATGGGCGTGGCGCCACGCCAGCCCTTTGGAGTTGATATCCTGCCACAGGTTGCTTCAGCTGCTCCACACAGAACTGCTGGACTGAATGCTTGCACTGCTACATTTTGGACATATTTTGGTGCCATTTCTTTGAATCCCCCTTTTGTAAGCTTAGGAATGGAAATGTCTGTCTTGCGCCATTAAATGTTGGAAGCATTTAAACTTCTTTTCCTTTGTACTGGGGCTCCCAGCTGAATTTACCTTAAACCTCAAAGACTTGGGACTTGGGGTTTTCTGCAGTGCTCAAAGTTTTATGGCTTTGGCAACTCTTGGAGATGGGCTAAATGCCTTTTGCATAAAGGGATGTGCATGAGCCTGTAGGGACCAGAGGTGGAATGCTGAAGTTTGTGACTAGACGCTCTCTCCCCACAGGCCTCATGCAGTCACAGAGAGTGGGCTTTTCAGGGGTGGCTGAATGTAGAGTTTGTGATTGGTTCATGGCCCAATACCGGGATTAAAGGAATGAGTACTGCATGTCCCCCAGGGCAGGTAGCCTCCATACAAGTTGTTTCCCCCCCCCCCCCATACAACATTAAGGGACAGAAAAAGGTTTGTCTCTTTCTTTCCTCTCTGTTGCTTTTACTGTCTTCCACTGCCATGAACAGGTGCCCCTCTGCCATGTGCCACCCTGCCCTGGAGCCAGCAGATTATGTACTGAAACCTCTACAAACTATGAGCTAATGGAGGCTTGCCAGTTAGCTCAGTTGTTTAAGCGCCTGCATGAGCAAACCCAGTCAGGCACCAGGGACCACTGTTCGATCCCCAGCTCCACATGCCACACTGGACCCTCCCTTTTGGCAGTTTGAGGCAGCCAAAAAAAAAACTATGAGCTAAATAACCTTTTCTTCCCTTGAACATTGGGTGTTTTTGTCTCAGCAGTGAGAGAAAAGTAACTAAGACAGGAAACAGTACCTTTCATAACAGCAGCCAAAAAAATGATAGACCTAAGAATCAGTCTAAAGAAGGAAGCAATAGACCTTTACATTGGAAAGTCCAGTGCTCTGAAAAAGGAGATTGAAAAGGATATCAGAAAATGGAAAGATGGGGCCAGGGAAATGGCTCAGTAGAATAAGCACTTGCCTAGCAAGTGCAAGGGCCTGAGTTCAATCCCTGGTAAAAGGGCTGGTGAGATGGCTCGGTGGTCTAAAGCACCTACTTAGAACAAGCTTAGCAAAGCACAGCGACCACAGTTCAATCCCCCAGCACCACATGCCAGCCCACCCGCCCCCTGGTGGGCTGAGCTGGCCACACACTAAATAAATAAATAAATAAATAAATAAATAAATAAATAAATAAATAAATAAATAAATAAATAAATAAATAAATAAATAAATAAATAAATAAATAAATAAATAAATAAATAAATAAATAAATAAATAAATAAATAAATAAATAAATAAATAAATAAATAAATAAATAAATAAATAAATAAATAAATAAATAAATAAATAAATAAATAAATAAATAAATAAATAAATAAATAAATAAATAAATAAATAAATAAATAAATAAATAAATAAATAAATATTTTTTTTTAAAAAATGGAAAGATATTCCTTGCTTTTGGGTAGGAAGAACCAATATAGTGAAAATGGCTAAACTTTCAAAATTGTTATACAGATTTAATGTAATCCCTATCAAAACTCCAATAGCATATCTAACAGAAATTTATTGGAACTAGAAGAGACCTACAATAGTAAAGGCAATTCTGAGAAACAAAGACATGGCAGTGGGCATCAAAATCCCTTACTCAAAACTGTACTACAATGTTATTTTTATAAAACTAGCATGGTACTGACAAAAAATAAAAATGAATCAAAACAACAAAATTGGGGCTGGGGAGGTGGCACAGTAGAATAAGCGCTTCCCTGGCAAGCACAAGGGCCTGAGTTCAATCCCCAGTTCTGAAAAAAAAAAAAAAAAAAACTAAACAAAATAAAAAGCAGTGGGGGTGCTGGTGAGATGGCGCAGTGGTCTAAAGCACCTACTTAGAACAAGCTAGGCAAAGCACAGGGACCACGGTTCAATCCCCCAGCACCACATGCCAGCCAGCCCTGCCCCCT
>NW_004524864.1:398050-410353 GCF_000260255.1 Octodon degus
TGGCTCAGTGGAATAAGCACTTGCTTGGCAAGCTCAAGGGCCTGAGTTCAATCCCCAGTTCCACCAAAATAAATAAATAAATAAATAAATAAATAAAAAGCAGACCCAATGATCAATGGAACAGATTATGAGATGCGTAAACAACTCCACACATGCTTAGCCACCTTGTCTTTGAGAAAGTGGCCTAACACCTTCCCTGTGGGTATGTCAGGGCCAGAGGCTATGCTCACTGCCATTGCTGAAGAGAGCCTGTAGAGCACACTCCAGGAGCCAGACTGCTAAGCATGCTTGGCTGATGGTCACTGGCAGAAGAGCAGCCCTGTCCCGCCCCACAATCTTCCTATTCACGCCCTTCCCTACCCTCAGCTGATACATATACTCAACTGTTTCTGCAATAAATCAGATCAGTGCCATCAGCCTGGTCTCTGGAGTCTTCCTTCTCCGTCCGTAGCTCATCACACTTCCCTGGAAGAAACATAGCCTTTTTAATAAATGGTGCCAGAAAAATAGGCTTTGTAGAGGCCGGGGAGATGGCTCAGTGGAATAAGCGCTTCCCTGGCAAGTGAAAGGGCCTGAGTTCAATCCCTGGTTCCGCCAAAAAAAAGAAAACATTTTGGGGCCCAGGCAAATAGTTCAATGGATTAAATCACCTGCAAGCAGGCGCAGGGGTCCTGGGTTCCATCCGCTGGCTTGCTGTGCTGGCCCTGCCCCCAGGGCGCACTGAGATGGCAATTGAGACTGGGCATGGTGGTGCATGCCTGTAATCTCAGCTCTTGGGAGGCTGTAAACAGGTGGATGACTACAAGTCCGATCTAGTAGTAAGACTCTGAATACCCTGTAGCACCTTCCCTAAAATACAAAAAAAAAAAAAAAAAAAGAAAGAAAGAAAAAGAAAAAGAAAACATTTTGGAAGCAGCCTATATGTCCATCAACAGATGAATAGACAGAGAAAGTGTGGTAGCTACACACAATGGCGTTTATCCTGCCATAAAGAAGGATACACTGCTGCATGTGGTGGCACGTCAGTAATCCTAGCACTCATCTATAATCCCGGCACTTGGGGGCGCTGAGGCAGGAGGATCATTGTAAGTTCAAGGCCTACCTGAGATACAAAGTGAGCTCAAGGCAGGCCTGAACTGCAAAGCGAGACCCTGTCTCAAACAGAATCTTCAGTCATTTGTAGGAAAATGGATGCAATTTGAGATTGTAATGGTAAGTAAAATAAATAAAACACACAACATTAATGATCCCATGGTAACTCTTCTATAGAAAATCAAAGTATGAAAAATGAAGGATCAAAATAAAAGAAAGAGGGGCCGGGGAGATGGCTCAGTACAGTAAGAGCTTGGCTGGCAAGTGCAAGGACATGAGTTCAATCCCCGGTTCCGCAAAAAAAATAAAAGAAAATAAAAGAAAGAAAATAGCAGATGGGAAGACAGATATTTTCTTTTTTCTTTCTTACCTTCTTTGGAACTGGAACTCAAACTCAGGACTGTGCTCTTGCCAGGCCGGTGCTTGTGCCGCTGCTTCCTTCTCTGGCCAGGAAGACAGATCTTTTTTGGCAAGTGAGCAGACGACCGAGAGACAGAAGGAGGGGAGGGCAGGGGAATATACGTAGAATGCATGACGTAAGACCAGCCACTCCCCATGACGGGCGTAATCACACACACTGCACACACGTACAGGACTCCTAAGGGTTGCATGGGTTACAGTCCTGAGCCAAAAAAAATGCTCACAGACAAGCAGGGAGGGGCTATTAGACAGTTGTTTGTTTGTTTGGTTTAGGGTGGGTTGTTTTTTGGAGTTTTTAATTTGGTATTTGTGGGGGATTTTTTTTTTAATTTTTATTTATTTATTTATTTATTTTTATTTTTATTTTTTTAAATTTTTTTTATAGTTTTATTTATTTGTGTGTGTGTGTGTGTGTGTGTGTGTGTCCAGCTCAGCCCACCAGGGGGCGGGCTGGCTGGCATGTGGTGCTGGGGGATTGAACCGTGGTCCCTGTGCTTTGCTAAGCTTGTTGTAAATAGGTGCTTTAGACCACTGAGCCATCTCACCAGCCCCTTTATTTTTTTTGTGTGTGTGTGGTACCAGGGATTGAACTTGGGCCCTTGCGCTTGCCAGGCAGGTGCTTATTCCACTGAGCCATCTCCCCGGGCCCTACATTTATTTATTTATTTTGCAGAACTGGGGATTGAACTCAGGCCCTTCTTATTCTTTGTGTGTGTGTGTGTGTGTGTGTGTGTGTGTGTGTGTGTGGAACCGGGGATTGAGGCCCTTCTTATTCTACTGTGTCATCTCCTCTGCCCCCCCCCCTTTTCTAAATCTTTTATTTATTTATTTGGTACAGGGGCTCACTATACAGCTGGGACCTGTATTGAACCTCCTGTCTCAGCCTTCCCAGCTCTGGGATTATAGGATGTGCAACCATGCACAGTTTTAAGGGCCAGCATGGCTTGCAGTACCAGGGATTGAACCTGGGTCCTTGGGCTTGCCAGGCACACTCTTAAAACCACCAGGCTATCTCCTAGCCCTGTGTTTGTTTTTCTGGTACTGAGGATTGAACTCAGGATTCTACTGAGTGATCTCCCTGGCTCCCTGTGTTGGCTTTTTGATTTTCGGAACCGGGGATTGAACTCAGGCCCTTGCACTTGCCGGACAAGTGCTTATTCTATTGAGCCATCTCCCTGGCTGATGTATTGGCTTTTTGAGACAAGGTCTCAATATGTAGTTCAGGCCATAAACTCACTCTGTAACCCAAACTAGCCCAGAACTCAAGGTGATCCTTCTGCCTCAGCCTCCTGAGAGCTGGGATTACAGCCCTGCACCACCACACCCAGCTAGACAGTTACTTTGAAGAGTTACAGACTTCTTTGTTCATCGCCTGCAAAGGGGAGGATTTCCAAGAGAGCAGTCACTGGAAACAAGGACCTAGACTAGGGACTTCGGGAAACAGCTGCCAGGAGTGGGGAGCAGCAGGCAGCTTAAGGATCTGCATGTAAATTTGACCATGTGTAACCACAACCAGGGATGTTGCTTAGGCTGGCCTCTTTCTCCTCATCCAAAAAATAGTTACTAAGGAGGTACATACCTGTAATCCCAGCACTGTGGAGGCTGAGGCAGGAGGATCACTAAGAGTTCAAGGCCAGTGCTCACTTCAGCAGCACATATACTAAAATTGGAATGATACAGAGAAGATTAGCATGGCCCCTGCACAAGGATGACACACAAATTCATGAAGCTTTAAAAAAAAAAAAGAGATCGAGGCCAGCATGGATTATGTAGAAACTGTATCTCAAACAAACAAAATAAAGCATAAAAAGGCTGGAGCTGTTGCTCAGTGGTAGAGCACTGGCCCACCATGCTTGAGTACCTGGGTTCAATTTCAATTTCCATGGGCCAGCGAGATAGCTCAGTAGCGTAAGGGCCTGCCTGGCAAGCACAAGATCCTGAGTTCAATTCCAAGTACCAAACAAACCCCAGTACTGAAACATGTACACAGAGAGAGAGAGAGAGAGACAGAGAGACAGAGAGAGAGACAGAGAGAGAGACAGAGAGAGAGAGACAGAGACAGACTGAGATAGACAGAAAAAGACAGAGACAGAGACAGAGACAGACAGAGAGACAGAGAGAGACTGAGATAGACAGAAAAAGACAGAGACAGAGACAGACAGAGAGAGACAGAGAGGTTTGATGCCAGAATCTTAGAGGCACCATTCACAGAGTTAGAAGGAGAGCTCATAAAATGCAGTAGCCAGGGATGTAACTCAGTAGCACAAATGCCTGCTTGGCAAGTGCAAGTTCCTGAGCCAGGTTCTGAGGCTTATGCCAGGAGTCCCAGTGACTCTGGAGGCTGAAGTAGGAGGATTGCTTGAGCCAATTCAGGGCCAGTCTGGGCCACAGGATCTCTCTCTCTCTCTCTCTCTCTCTCTCTCTCTCTCTCTCTCTCTCTCTCTCCTTTCTCTCTCTTATTATTTATTTCACTATGCAGTTAAGGTTGACAATGAGCTCACTTTGTAGCCCAGGCTGGTCTTGAACTCCCAACGACGCTCCTGTCTCAGCCTCCTGAGTTCAAGGATTACAGACAGACACCCTTGGGGTTTTTTTGTTTTGTTTTTGCAGTACTGGGGATTGAACTCAGGACCTTGCACTTGCTAGGCAAGTGCTTATTTTACTGAGCTATCTCCCCGGCCCCTTGTTTTGTCTTTGGAGACAAGGTCTCACTATGTAGCCCAAGCTGGTCTCGAACCTGCAGCATTCTTCCTATCTCAGCTTCCAGTGCTGGGACTACATACAGCATGCACCACCATGCCAGGGAAGAACACATTTCTGGTACAAGAACAACGTTCAGGTAGTTGATCTGGAGAAGGCTTAAACATCTCCTGTCTTTTATATGTTTGGTGTTTGTTTACTTTGCAGTGCTGGAGACTGAACCCAGGGTCTTTATAGCTCCCCTACAGTCCCTGCTTTTTTTTTTTATTCTTTTTCTTTTTTATTTTGAGACAGGGCTTCATACATTGCTAAATTGTCTAGGCTGGGCTGAACCTTGCTGTCTTCCTAACTCAGCCTCTGAGGAGAACTGTGTGACTTTTGTCATTCATAGTGGCCACACGGGGCACAAGCTCGCAGTCATAGGACTGTGGGAGGCTGAAGCAGATCACAGGTTGGTCCTCAGCCTACGCAAGTTAGGGACTTGGCAGGATCCTGTCTCAAAATAGAAAAGAATCAGGGTATTGTGATATAGTTAATGTAAAAGTCCTGTGTTCCATCCCCAGTACTGGCCCAGACAACCAAAAGCAAACACATTTAAAAAAAAATTTTTTTTCAAAGTGCAAAGCCAATTTAAGACTTCTCAGTTTATTATCGCTTTTTGGCCAGAGGATTGCAGAAATTATAATTATACACTTCTAGGAGAGGGACAAAATGGACAACAGAATCAAGGGCCCTCTTGCTTCCTGCCTCCCTCCAAGTACTCTATCATAGTCCAGTTCCAAGCTTCAGTTTGTTTTGATTTCCAGCTTAGTCTCAGCAGTTCTGGACCCTAAGAACAGAGTATGGGGTGCAGCCGGGCCGGGTCGGCTTGTGAGCGGCTGGGAGGGGCGAGCCAACTTCCACCCCGGGGGGGGCCTGCCAACTCTGCTTTGAATAATCCCATATTCAGAAAGCCCCGGGTCTACAGGGGAGAAGCGGCCCGGACTGCAAACTGAAAGTAAAGACAGACAGCTGCCAGACGGAGGCAGGCAAGCCGGGAGGCTGTGGGTAAATACTGCTGCTTCCTGAGGCCGAGTGGGCTTGGTCTGGAGCCAGAGACAAAGGGAATTTGTGAAAGAAAGAAGCCAGCGGGGGCAGACAAAGGCCTCGGGCCAGGAAGTGAGCCGGGGACGGCTGCAGAGAAGGCAGGCATTTGAATGGGTCCCTGGGGTGAGGGTCACCCGAGCCCCGAGACAGCAGCAGCTGGCGGTGCACCGCCAGCTCCATAGGAAAAGTGGTCTCGGAGAATTTGAAAAACTCAAGCATCTGCGAAATGACTTCAAGGCCGAGGTCCCTCCCCTCCCGCGCGGAGACTTACGGAGCAAGTTATCCCGAAGCGCAGCTCAGACGAAGGTGTGAGCTGCTGCGTGGCCAGCTGGAGACGACCGCTGTGACACGGCGGCCACGCGGGGCTGGACACCGGCACAGGGCTGTCAGCCACCGCCCTGCGGGGACGGCGCGAGCCACGTGACCTCTGCGAGGCGCTCACCTCGTGAAGGGCCACAAAAGTCCTCTAAGCCCCAGTGGTCACTAACACCTGCGCGTCGCGTTAATTAAAAAAAAACCAAAAACCAAAAACGCTGGATCAGCTGCGTTCTGTCCTGCCGAGTTCTCCCAAAGCTCAGCTACCCTGAAATCCCACACCCTCCCTCATCCCTCGGTAACCCTGCGGCCGGAGCAAACCTGAACATCCTCCGAGGTGTGCAGCCGCCGGCTCCTCGCTGCACTCCTTAGGTGGACAGAGGGTCTTTACTCAGACTCCACTTTGTGTGTGCTGGGGAGGTGCTGGGGTTGGATCGGGCCTCTGCCCTGAGCTGCATCCTCCGTACCCAGGATGGGTTCCAGAGATTGCAACGTTCTGTCGCACCTCCCAGAGCGCTGGGATTACAGGCATGCACCAACATGGCCGGCTCAGCTTTTACCTTTTAGAGGGACTATGGAGCCCTTAGATGCCTGCCACACCCATCTGTGTAAGGATAGAAGAAAGCTTTAGAGGCCGAGGAGAGAGCTCCCGGCAGACCTAAGGTCCTGAGTTCCAACATGAGTACCCCACTCCCCACAGCCCCACCCCACCCCCAGTGCACAAAGGAAAAGGCATCAGTGCTAGATTCTTAATGCCCTGGCAGAACTTAACTGGAGGTTTTCCTAAGTCCCAAGTTGCAGGGTCAGGGCTACTTTCCCACAGCCTCCAGCTCTGGCTCATGATTTAGTTATTTTCTCAAGTGTATGGATGTTGTATATACGTGTATTTAGTCAGAACCACTGTTACTAGAAAGGCAAAGGTGGACGGTAGTAGCTCGGCGTGCAGCGGTGCGCTAGCAGGCGTAAATAACGCTTTGGGTTTCCCTCCAGCACTTGGGACAAAAACAGCCCCAGCCTGTTCCACTGCAATTGTTTTTCCCCAGTAACCAGAATGAGAATCAACCCAGGGCCTTTTCACTGAACTACACAAGCCCTAGCACTTTGAACCTCTTAACCTACAGGCTGCCAGCTGTGTCGATGCAGACCTGTGACCCCAACGCTTGCCAGGATCAGGCCAGCTTAAACTACCTGATCCTGTCTCAGAAAAACAAAACAGAATTGTAAAAATTGGCAGGTTAGGGCTGGGGAGAGGGCTCAGTACAGTAAGTGCTTCCCTGGCAAGCACAAGGGTCTGAGTTCAATCCCTGGTTCCACAATTTAAAAAAAAAAAAATTGGCAGGTCACCCAAGCTGGACTCAAGTTTGCTTCATCTGCTGAAATTCAAAAGACAAAAAGTGGTGGAGTAGGGGGTTTTCGGCTGTTTCACTTGCTGGGTGCTGTTACCTTGGTCTGAAACACAAAACTCCCAAGTATCTGACAGCTGCCCCTTAGGGTGTGGCAGAAATTTAATTCACTCAAGTTATTCCCAGCTTCCTATCTTCAGGCTAGATAACTGGATCATGTAGACTATAGCATTGGGAAACAAGGGAAATGACCAGGAAAACTCACTAGATATCCTGCTTCCTTCTCTGCTTCAAAAGGGGAGGTGCTAGAAGCAGGGCACACTAGCGGCACACCTGTGATCACAGCTACCTGGGAGGCTGAGTCAGGAGGATGTCGAGCTCAAGTCCACGCTGGTTAACTTATGTCTCAAAGAGCTAAGGATATAGTTCAGTGATAGGAGTAAATGCAACAAGAGGACCCTGGGCTTGACTCTGAATGTCACCAAAGAAAAAAAGGGGTATGGAGGCATCCTAGCTCACTGCTGGAGCATACGGAGCAGAGTAGAGAACTGGGCGAGGTGACATTCACTTATAGCCCAGTTACTCAGGAGACAGGAAAAGATGGTTGAATCCAGGCTAGAAGACAGCTAAAAACTATTATTTAACCAGGCATGGTGCCACACGCCTATAATCCTAGCACTTGCGAAGCTGAGGCAGGAGGACCACCAAGAGCTTGAGAACAGCAGACTACAGAGGGAGTCTATTCCAAAAAAGGAAAAATAATTGGGCCAAATCTTTACTTCATTGAACCACCAGTGAAATCAAGCATAGACAAAAATTATTTATTCATTTGCACTTAGACAAGCCCAACAGTCAAGTCCAACCTGATTGTCAGGGTGCAGCTGTGATGTGTACAAGACATCTTTCTACAATTGTTAAGTCAACACCGTGGGGACCACAATAAACCTGGAGCCCAACAGGGGTGGGGTAGAGGGAATTGGTGCAGCACACTAACTTAAACCCTTCACCTGAACAAATTGACTTCTTTGGGAGACTGAGGCAGGAGGAACCCAAATTTAGGCCCACTTGTGAGAAATCAAGTGCCTCAGCAAGACCTTGTTTCAAAAGGGGCAGGCAGAGGCAGGCAGGCACGCAGCTCAGCAAGGAGGCCTGTGCAGTTCCACACAAAAAGTGGAATTTACTGGGTCTTTCTATAACTCCAGCGATGGAACCCAAGGCCTCAAGCATGCTAGCAAGCACCCTAACACCGAGCCACACCCCAAGCCCCATGCTGAATGCAGGCAGTTTTAAAAAGCAAAAGCCTTGGGCTGATGCGATGGCTCAGTGGTCTAAAGCACCTACTTAGAACAAGCTTAGCAAAGCATCGGGGGACCGCGGTTCAATTCCCCAGCACCACATGCCAGCCAGCCCCGCCCCCTGGTGGGCTGAGCTGGCCACACACACACACACAAATTAAAAAAAAAAAAAAATAAAAAAAAAAAAAAAAGCCTTGAAGTCCCAGCAAACAACTTCAGTTTTGTCTCCTACCTTGAGGTTGGGTTCTACCTCTACATCTGACAGTGTCCAGTGGCTGCTCAGTACTCAGGCCATATCTGCCTGAAGCACAGGAAGTCACTGAAGGCTCCTCAGACTCCAGCCCTGCCCACACCCCATGCTGTCACAACAGGCATTGTGAGAAATGAACTGGGACACCACTAGATTGAGCAAAACCCTTTACAGAGAGGGAACATCACTTTCACAGGTCTTCAGGCTGCAGGCTCATGGCATAATTCAGGAACAGATCCAGGGCCTGGGGGCTGTTTAAGTACTTCTGGCTGTCCCCAGCGACTTCCAGTGAGGCCTCCAAGTCATTGGCAGGCAAACTCTGCGGGAAGGGCAGGCAGGGCTGCAGTGGTTCCTCCCCGCAACTGGGATATGGGCTGTTCCAGCCTTGGGGGTACCAGGTCTGCGCATTCCAGGTCTGCGCGTTCCACGTCTGCATGTTACATGTCTGCGAGTTCCACGTCTGTGTGTTCCAGGAGTGGTTGGCCCATGACTGAGTATTCCATGCTGAGTTGTTCCAGGTATGGTTGCTCCACATGGGAAGGTTCCCGGATGTATTCACCAGGTTGCCTTGGGCATAATTGGAGCAGGTACCTGGGTACTCTACAGGGGCCGGGCCCTTCTGAGAGAAAAGAGTGGGTTAGGGGCCGGGGAGATGGCTCAGTAGGATAAGCGCTTGACTGGCAAACACAAGGATCTGAGTTCAATCCCCGGTACCACCAAAAAAAAAGAAAAGAGTGGGTTAGCAGCTGCTGAGTGGTCCCAGGGGACTGGGGCTGCTGTGAGCTGTGCCAAAGAGGCCTGGGACTGCTCAAAGCATGCAGTGGAGGCTGCGACTTTGGGGATGTGACTGTGACCTGCATTGCAGAAGAGCAGTTCTACAGAGCTGGAATGAGGAAACCTGGGAGGAACGGGTCGTCCAGAGAATCAAAGGTGCATTCATTTTCAAAAAAATGACTCATTTGTCTTTAGGGCAAAGTAGTATTTCATTATACATGCATAAGCAGGAGAACAAATAAAGGACAAATAAGGGAGAAAGATCTTTTCAGGGACAATCAAATAACTCAGTGGATTAAAGCACCTGCAAGCAGGCGCAGGGCCAGGGATTCAATTCCCGCACCTGCCTTGTTGGCGCCAGCCCCGGGGCACACTGAGACAGCAATTGAGACTGCATGAGATGGCATGAGCCTGTAATCCCAGCTTTTGGGAGGCTATAAACAAGTGGATCATTAGGAGTCCCATCTAGCAGTGATCCTGAACATCCTGTAGGCCCTTCCCTAAAAATTTTTTTTTAAAAATCTTTTTTTTCAAAAATGAAGGTAGGAGGGCCGGCCAAATAGCCCAGCGGACTAAAATGCCTGCTTAGGCAAAGCGCAGTGGCCGAGGTCTGATCCCTGGTGTGCCGTGCTGGCCCAGCCCCAGGTGCACACTGTAGTAGTGATTGAGACTAGGCAAAGGGCTGGGGAGCTGGCTCAGTAGAATAAGCGCTTGCCTGACAAGTTCAAGGGCCGGAGTTCAAGCCCCAGTACCCCCCGCAAAAAAAAGAATAAGCGCTTTCCCGGCAAGCACAAGGGCCTGAGTTGACTAGGCATGGTGGCTTATGCCTGTAATCACAGGAGAATTACGAGTCCGATCTACATAGTGAGACTGTGTACACCCTGTACCCCATAGACCCTGCACTAAAAAATTAAAAAAACATTTTTTTTTTTAATGAAGGTAGGTCCAAGTGGCTTAGGGGAGCACAGGGCTCTGCCCTGTGATGTACGATCCCTTTCCACAATGTTGGAGAAGAAGCTGGGCCCTGTGCCTGCGTCTGTGTACTCCTGTAACTTCTCAGAGTCCTTTGGGTAATGACTGAGGAGATAAACCATGCAGGAAATGATGTATATTATTCAATCCCCGGTTCTGCCAAAAAAAAAAAAGTAAAAAAAAAAATTAAGGTAAGGCCAGCTAGATAGCTTAGCAGACCAAAACACCTGCTTAGGCAGACACAGGGACTGGGTTCAATCCCAGGGGTGCAGTGCCAGCCTGGCCCCTGAGGTTCAGCAGAGACTGAGCATCCCAGTGCTTGGGAGGCTGAAAACAGGAAGATCACTACAAGTTGGATCTGTGTAGTGAGACCCTTTAGACTCTACTAAATACACTTTTTAAAAAAATGAAGGTAAACAGTGGACAGATGCAGGCAGGAAATGGAAAAAAAATTCAGAGCTGGGGATAGAGCTCAGTGGTACAGAGCCTGCCTGGAAAGCACAAGACCCTGAGTTTGATTCCTGGTACCAAATTAGAAAAAAGACTCGTATCCATACCAATTCCCCATGGAGAGTGCAGTCCATGTGTACAACACGCAAGTGTCAATGGAAATGAACATTTTATTTATTTTGGTTTTCTTGAGAAAGGGTCTCCCCTCAAGTTCAGCCTAGCCTAGAACTCAACTGCTGAGATTACAGGCACAAGCCACCATGTCCAGTTTAAAAATTTTGAAACCAAGCTAACTATGAAAAAATAGAATGGGTTAGCTCAGAGGGTGAAGGGAAACAGGGCTGGGCAATGTTCCATGCTGTGGAGACAACATTAACTAAAATCCCCCAGCAAGACAGACAGTGTGCACTTCTTCCAGTCACCTGAGGTGCGTCAGCGCTGTTCTGCCAGTTGCTTTTCTGCCATCTCTTGTATTTCATTCTCTGATTTTGGAACCAGGTCTTCACCTGCAGCAAAAAGTGACAATTAGAAAATACAATGTAGAGGGGGGAAACTACCCGCTCGGGCCCCCCTCCTGTCCCTCTCTAGGGACAGGAACTTTCTTTCTCTAATAAATATATTCTGCTTATAACCTCCATTTGTTCCTAAAATTCATTCTTCGGTTTTAGAGAACATGAACTCGTGCAGGTCAGGTCGGGAGATGGTTTTTCTCTATGTCATTTGGAGGTTCCTTGTATTGTTTAGAGGTCACCCACCCGAGACCAGTTTTTTTCCCTATATCATTTTGGAGTTTCCCACCGAGATCATTGGACGGAGGTATGAGTTTACTTTTCTTTCATAAACTCTGAATTGGGACTTGCTTAGGTAACAAATTTATGTTTCAAATGTTAATATGTCTTTGCCCATTGCTCATAATTGTTCATGCTTTGCCTCATACAGTTTTGCTTCACATAGCACTGTTAAAATTGCTTACAATTGCTTCTGTTTTGTCTCTTATATTGTTTTGTAAAATGTTGGTAATCTTAAGTTATCAATCAACTTGAAAGAGCCCAAATGAGTCACTAGCCTAACCCCCAACAGGAAGAGACCCTGTTCCATATTCGTGCCCGCTTGCTATGTGACTCGCTTTCCCATTTGATACTGGATTTAATCAATTTTACCTGAGCAATGGTGCTTGTAATCTCATTGGTTGACCATAGTTTGGTCCCACCTCATGCCCAACTAAGCGAGTTCCCATGTCTTCTCTACCACCTTAGACCCGCCTCACCGCATGGTTTTCCTCTATAAAAGTCCCTTCAAGAGACAACTTCCCCCGGGGTGGGGGGAAACTACCCGCTCGGGCCCCCGCTCCTGTCCCTCTTTTGGAATAGGAGCTTTCTTTCTCTCAATAAATATATTCTGCTCATAAAAAAAAAAAGAAAAAGAAAAAGAAAATACAATGTAGATGTGCTTGGGCAGCGCCTCCTGGCAAGTGCAAGGGCCTGAGTTCAATCTGCTGGCCCAAAACTGGGTGTGGCGGTTCACACCTGTAAAATCAGCACTGGGGAGGCTGAGACAGGAGGATCACTTGAGTCCAAGCTGCATAGAAGACCCTGTACAAAATAAA
>NW_004524864.1:410714-417855 GCF_000260255.1 Octodon degus
AAAGAACTGAGCTAAGGGGCAGGCCCCCTAAAGATTTTTTTAAAAAAACATTATTCTGGGCTGGTGAGATGGCTCAGTGGTCTAAAACACCTACTTAGAACAAGCTTAGCAAAGCACAGGGACCGCGGTTCGATCCCCCAGCACCACATGCCAGCCAGCCCCGCCCCCTGGTGGGCTGAGCTGGCCACGCACATATACATAAATTTTTTTTTAAAAAAAGATTAAAAAACATAAAAATATTTTATCAAATATCTAACTGGAATTCAATAATGTATCATAAAACTTAAAAACTGGGGCCAGGGAGATGGCTCAGTAGAATAAGCGCTTGCCTAGCCAGCTCAAGGGCCTGAGTTCAATCCTCGGTTCCACAAAAAAAATAAAAATAAAAATAAAATAAAAACTGTATACCACTTATGTAAGCCAAGGAGCTATTTTTCTTGGTTTTATTTATTTATTTATTTATTATTTTTTTTTATTTTAACATTTAGTGTGTGTGTGTGTGTGTGTGTGTGGCCAGCTCAGCCCACCAGGGGGCGCGGCTGGCTGGCATGTGGTGCTGGAGGATTGAACCGCGGTCCCTATGCTTTGCCAAGCTTGTTCCAAGTAGGTGCTTTAGACCACTGAGCCATCTCTCCAGCCCCTTATTTTTTTGACAGGGTCTTGCTATATGTATAGCCCAGGCTGGTCTTGAACTCTTGGTGATCCTCTTGCCTGAGCCTCCCAAGTGCTGGGATTTTACAAACTAGGCATGTGCCACCACACCTCGGCAAGAGCGTTTTAATAAAGATAAATTCATATTTAATAAGTGAACATCTTGGGCTGGTGAGATGGCTCAGTGGTCTAAAGCACCTATTTAGAACAAGCTAAGCTAAGCAAAACACAGGGACCACAGTTCAATCCCCCAGCACCACATGCCAGCCAGCACCACCCCCTGGTGGGCTGAGCTGGCCACACACACACACACATAAATAAATAAATTTAAAAAAAAATAAATAAATAAGTGAACATCTAGCCAGGCAAGGTGCTACATACCTGTAACTCCAGCACTCAATAGCTGAGGCAGGAGGATCATTGCAGAGTTCGAGACCAGCCTTGGCTTCAAAGTGAGTTCAAGGCCTGCCTGAAGGGCAGGCAAAATAGTTTAGCAGATTAAAGCACCTGCAAGCAGGTGCTGGGGCTAGGGGATCAATCCCCGCCCCCCCGGGGCACACTGAGAGGGCAATTGACACTAGGCGTGTTGGAGTACGCCTGTAATCCCAGCTCTCAGGAGGCTAGAAACAGGCAAATCATTATGAGTCCAATCTAGTAGTGAGAAACTGAACATCCTACAGATCCTTCCCTAAGATATATATTTTAAAAAGCCCGCCTGAACTGCATAGTGAGACCCTGTCTCAAAAAGACAAAAACAGGGGCCAGGGAGATGGCTCAGTAGGATAAATGCTTCCCTGGCAAGCGCAAGGACCCGAGTTCAATCCCTAGTTCCACAAAAAAAAAAAAAAAAAAAAAAAAAAAAAAAAAAAAAAAAAAAAAAAAAAAAAAAAAAAAAAAAAAACAGAACAGACAATAAGCAAAAAATAAATGACTATCTGGATGGTAAGTAAAAGCATGGAGAAGAGTAAAGGTAAGACCCAGGCATAGGAGCACCTGTAACTGCATCCAGTAGAGACTGAGGCAGGAAGACCACAAGTTCAGGACCAGCCTGGGCATCTTAGTAAGACCCTGCCTCAGAAATTTTCCAACAGAAAAATCGTGTAGACATACACCAGGGCAGCTAGTGTTTGTCTGCAAAGCTTTTCAGCATCCTTCCTGCAGCCTTACACACCCCACCTGCTTGTAGTTGAGGTTCAGGAAGCTGGAGAGCTCCTGCATCTGCTGCAGGCTCAGGTACTTCTGCCTCTGGAAGCGGTCCTTGAGCACACAGAGCTGCGTCTG
Organism: Octodon degus; assembly: GCF_000260255.1. NCBI lineage: Eukaryota > Metazoa > Chordata > Mammalia > Rodentia > Octodontidae > Octodon > Octodon degus. The sequence goes on from NW_004524864.1 coordinate 412,647, forward strand.
CGTGAAGACAGTGCGAACCTTCTGCTTTTTCATGCGGACCTTCACCTCCCCTTTCTTGGGCAAGGCCTCCAGGGAGTCAGGCAGGGGGACACAGGGGCTGGTGGAGGAGTCGGGTGTCTCCTGGACGTGCAGGTCCCCGGAGGAAGGGAAGGGAGAGGCTGCTGGGGACAAAGAAACAGGGTTCTGCTCAGGTTTTCCAGTATTTGAATGTACTAGGTAATGAGTACCATCTTAATTCTCTTCCATTTTGAAACAAAGTCTTGCTAGCTGTGAGCAAGCTTATGACCCTCCTGCCTCAGTCTTCCAGAGTGTGGGGACTTGATTCAGGGTTTGTTTTGTTTTGTTTTGCTTTGAGAAAAGTTCTTACTCTAATGTTGGGCAAACAAGCCTCAAACTCAACATGATCCTCCTGCCTCAGCCTCCCACTGTGATTGTAAGTGTGGGACACCACACTTGATTTCTTTTTTTCTTATTCAACCCTCCGTATGATATATGTTTTAACTCTCTTCATTTTATTTTTTGGTGCTAACAATGGAGCCCAGGCCTCAAGCAGGGAGGCAGTGGCGCCCTGAGCATGGCATGCTCTCTATGGCTCAGTAGCCAGGGGAATAAATACCATTTGCACTGTGAGCGGTTCTCTGCTCCTGGTCACCGGCTATACGGACAGCATTAAGACAGCAAGGACCAGGGAGATGGATCAATATAATAAGTGCTTCCCTGGCAAGCGCAAGGGCCTGAGTTCAATCCCTGGTTCCGCAAAAAAAAAAAAAAAAGACAGCACAAAGTTCACCATCTCCTGCTTGCCAGGCTAAAAAGGAGAGTCAGCTAAGTGCTACAAGTGGGACATGCTAAATAAAAGTAGCCAAGTCTGGTGGCCCAAGCCTCTAATCTTAGCACTCTCCAAGAGGCTGAAGCAGGAAGATCAAAAGTTGAAGGCCAGCCTGAGCAAGTTAAGGTTGTACCAAAAAAGGCTTCAAGGTGTAGCTTAGTAGAAGTCCTGGGTTCCATGCCCAGCACCACAAACCAGAATAGAACAATACCCAACCCTGAGACAGAGTAGCAGGGCCGGGATCCACACTGTCCTGGGCTCTTTTGGAGGTCCGTCACCTGGCTCCTCCCCAAGTTACTGCCCACAACCCTGCACTTGTTTACAACACTTGACATCATCATAGATGCCACAACATTAATCCAAAATTTAGAAAGCAGACGATTGAACTCAGGCCCTTGCACTTGCCAGGCAAGCGCTTATTCAACTGAGCTATCTCCCCAGCCCCTAGAAAGCAGATGGACATTAGACTATATAATGGTCAGGGCTGAGCATGATGGTACATGCCTGTAATCCCAGCACTCAGGAGGCTGAGGCAGGAGATTGCTGCAAGTTCGAGACCAGCCTGGGCTACAAAATGAGTTGAAGGATATGCAGCGAGACCCTACCTCCAAACAACAGCAAAAAACAAATACCAAATGATATATAATAATACTCAAATGCAATAGCCATCGTTTTGTTTACTTCCCTTCTCTGCAAGTGTTGCAGGGTTGGAGATTTAGCTCAGGGGCATAAGCACCTGCCTGGTTCAGTGTAAGATCCTGAGTTCAATCCCCCGTACAACAAAACAAAACACAACACAAGTTTTGCAGACAGGGCCATCAGGTCCACGGCTGTTAAACCTACTTAATGGGCCCGGGAGATAGCTCAGAATAAGCGCTTGCCTGGCAAGCACAGTTCAATCCCCGGTTCCACAAAAATAAATAAACCTACTTCATCCCGCTCGGTGCACTGGGGCAAGTTGTGCAGCCAAAGTAGACTTTGAAGCGAGCTACAGACCTCTCTTCCGCCGAGGGAGGCGCGAACTGCGGGACAGCTGTCACCCTGAGACTGGGGCAGCACCTCCTCGGGGTGCTCACTTGAGGTGAGGACCCGCGTGCAGCCCCCAGTCACTGCCACCCTCGTTTCCGCGTGTTTTCTAATGCGCACCACGGGCCAGGCGGCAGGGCCACCCAGGCACCTCGCAGCGGGCGTCCGAGGGCCCGACGCGGCCGCGTGGCTCAGGACGAGCCTGCTCTCTCCAGGAGGAGAGGACCCCCCCTTCCCTTCTCCTTTTCCGAGGAGCCTGGCTTCTGGGAGAGGTTTCTTACCAGCTTCGCAGAGGGACACGTCGGCCTCGGTCATCTGGGGGGAGTCGTAGGTTTCTGCAGGCCCCGGAACCTCAGGCTTCGGCGAAGGGTCCCCGGATTCCGCTGCTTCGGAGCAAGACAGGGTTGGGGGGCAGTCCGGGTCCACACTCATGGTGGTCGGCGGAGGAAAACAAATCAACTGAAGAAGTTTTATACTGGTTGGGGCCGGGATGTAGTTCAGCGGCGCAGCGCCTACGTACCAAGCGCGAGGCCGAAAGTTCGATTCCCGGCAGCAAAAAAAAAAAGTAACTAAAAAAATAAAGACCGGGGGGCGGAGTTTATGATGGTTGGAAAAGACCAAATTCCTTTTTTAGGATCTAAAAGCTGTATAATAAAAGGGAGACTCCCACACCGCCCAGTACTACAGGAGCTGGGCGAAGCCCATCAGGTCTGCAGGCTGCCGGCCAGCTGCAACCTTATAAGGCGCCGGCCCCACCCGCCCCACGCCCCCCACGCCCTCGAGAATTCCCGGAGAATTCCCGTCTGCCGGGGGCACCTTGACCATTGTCATGCAGAGGCTGCTGTGGGCGACACAGACGGGCCCCTGAAGCCCGGCGGGGGTGGGGGGTGTGAACCCAGCAGGGCCCCAGACCTCGGGTTCACTACCTCCCCCATAAAGGAAGGGGCGTCCCTGGCCCCTGGAGTCCCCCACCTAGCTTTCCTTCCCCGAGGTCCTAAGGAACTACATGGGGCACCTGGCCAGGGGTCAGAGGAATTTCTGCCTCAGTTCCTTGTTGTTTTACAGATTTTTAGAAAGGAAAGGCATTCCGCCAGGACTGCTGGCTTTTAGCAAAAACCAGAAGAAAGGCCCTGGGCCACCTGGATGCTTCCGTGGCCGCTACCCACCTACCTTGCTATGGGGAGGTTTGCGGTAGGTTCTCTTGGTTTGCTTGAGGTAGTATTTTGGTAATTACTTTTCTATACCATTACTGGATAGACTCTTGCTCAGCTGCTTTATTTTATGTATTTATTTATTTTTATTTTTTGTCTTTTTGAGACAGGTCTTTCCCTGTGCAGTCCAGGCTAGCCTTATGCTCACTTTGTAGCCCAGGCTGGTCTCCAATTCACAACCATCCTCTTGCCTCAGCCTCCTGAGCGCTGGGGTTACTGGCTGAGATTACAAGAAAGCTAAGCTACTTTACTAAATCCAGGGTGGTCAGTGTCCTGGAGATTGAATGGGCACTTATGCACTGAGTTACACCCCCAACCTTTTTGTTTTTCATTTTGAGGCAGGGTCTTGCCAGATTGCCCAGGCTGGCCTTGAACCTGTGACCCTCCTGCTTTAGCCTCCTGAGTAGGTGGATTTCTGGGCTATGTGTGCCTCTCACCACACCTGACTACATCTCTGTGTTTATCTGTAAACAGAGATGGAAGTATCTACTCTGTTGATATAGGAATTTAAAAAAAAAAAAAAAGGAAAAAATACTAGCTACTCAATATTTGTTTCCCCAGGAATTGACCAATGGTGACTGTTCACTGAAATTCTGTCAGGAATCTGTGTTCCAAGTCACCAAACTGGTTTATTTATTTACTTTTTGATTTTTATTTGAAACAAGTGAACAGTATAATAGAAAAAAAGCAACAGTTTTTACTCCAGGAGGCTGAGGCAGAAGGCTAGTAGTTCAAAGCCAGCCCAGGTTATTTGACAAGACCTTGTCTCAGAATACAAACTAAAAAGCTCCTCAGTGATGCAAAAGAAAAAAAAAAAAATTAAAAAAGCTACTTTTTGCATTACCTGGGACCTTGCTAGACCTCTAGGCCTGGCCAGCCCTGAGAGGGGAAGTGAAGCCAGCCCTCTGCTCTGGGCCCTTTCTTGAGTGTTTCTCTTTTTGCCTCAGGCCAGCAGTACTGTTGGACCCTTTAAGGCCACTGCTTCCCCACTCTTAACAGTTTGTAGGGATGAAATGTATAGTTATCAAAGAAACAAAATTTTAGGCTTGGATTCCTATATGTAGGACAAGACAACAATATCAATATCCATGTTCCTCCCCATTCCCTAAATCCACCCCTCAAAGAATCTTGACATTTCTCCCACTCTTCCCGTCTCCCACTCTTCCCGTCTCCCACTCGTCAAAAGAAACTCACACAACCCCAACGACATGTTTTGCTAAGACCCCACCTTTGCCAACCGTCCCTGCTTCCACAGCTGATCTGTGTTTACAAAGCAAAGATGCCAGCTGGAGAGGTGTGGAACTGATGCTGGAGATCAGGAGCGGGAACTCCCTCCCTCTGAGCCCTTTCCCTTTCTCTGTCTCCTCAGGCCGCTGTGCTGCCAGAGGGAAAACTAAGAAGGGTGCCGGCTGGCCGGATGTGTCTCCTGCAGGGGGAGGAGACAGAGGCAGGAGGATCCTTCCAGACCAGCCTGGGCTACAAAGTGAGCTTAAGGTCAGCCTGAACTGCATAGTGAGACCCTGCCCCAAAACAACAAAAGCAAACAACAACAAAGAAGAATATGGGTGCCAGCATTGGGGAGCGGAGCAGCCCGGGATACCTGTGTTTCAAGGAGATAGTCATAGGGCTGGGGACCCGGGCGTGGTGGCACACGCCTATGATCCCAGCATGTGGGATGCTGAGGCAGAAAGATCAATGTGAGTTCAAGGCCAGGCTGGGCTACAAAATGAGTTCAAAGCCAACCTGAGCTACAAAGTATGAAATTGTGACCCTGTCAAAAAAAAAGTCAAGGGGGCCGGGGAGATGGCTCAGAGGAATAAGCGCTTCCCTGGCAAGCACAAGGGCCTCAGTTCAATCCCCAGTTCTGCCAACAAAAAAAAAAAAAAGTCAAAAGAAAAGGGAGGCCTGGTGAAGGTGGGCATGGTGCTGCAGGCCTGTAAACCCAGCACTCAGGGAGGCAGAAGAATTGCTGCAGTTCAAGTCCAGCCTGAGCTACTGGGCTACAGTGCAGGACCATGTATCAAGAAACAACAGGGGCTGGGGACATGGCTCAGTAGAATAAGTGCTTCCCTGGCAAGCGCAAGGGCCTGAGTTCAATCCCCGGTTCCAAAAAAAGAAAGAAAGAAAGAAAGAAAGAAAGAAA
>NW_004524864.1:418345-419448 GCF_000260255.1 Octodon degus
GGGGGGGGGGAGTGGAAGTAACCAGCACTTGCACAAGAGGCTGGGTTGAGTCCTGCCCCCACCCGGGCTCCTTTGTGTCCAGGGCAGCATCCCTGCGTGAGGGACCAGGCAGGAACAGGCACCTTCCCGCCTAGGAGGGTGATCTGAAGGAGGCTGAGGTTTCCTCTGTGGAGACCAGGGCGGGTGGAGGCGCCCCTGCAAAGGCCGGGCAGGCAGCTTGATGGAGCAGGTGAGAAGAGAGCCAAAATCATGCTGCAAGATCAAGGCCAGCCCAGGCTGCATCGCAGGGGGGCCTAGCCTCAAACAAAACAAGGAAAAAGACCCCGAAGGCCTTCGGGTGCTATGGTAGCTGAGGATGGAGAACTTGGGGTGGGCAGCGAGGGAGACTGCGGGAGGGGCCCTGGGCAGTGACCTTGGCCCCAGTGGGTGCTACTGCCTAGAGGCCTCTGTCTCCTGAGGGGTAAATTGGGGCGCTAGGAGAACTAAGGTCTCTAAAGGAAGGTCCCCCAGCTCCACCCATCTCAAGTCTCTGCTCGCTTGGATTATATGCTTTGTCATGGCTTTCCCTTCTGGTCTACAAAATTCCAACTTGTTATTAAAAGTACAGTAACTCTCTGGGCAAGGTGGTACACATCAGTAATCCCAGCACTAGAGATGCTGAGGCAGGAGGATTGCCTTGAGTTCAAGTCCAGCCTGCACTACACATAGAAAGATCCTGTGTGAAGAAAAAATAAAAATAAAATATATACACATAGTAACAGAATAAAATACCACAGGTTCAAGTGCTGTTATTTGAAAGGTCCAGGAGGCCAGGGAGATAGCTTAGTGGCATAAGTGCCTGCCTGGCAAGCACAAGGTGCTGAGTTTGATCCCCAACACCAAAAATAAAATAAAATAAAAACATAAATAAAAAGCTCCAGGGGCCAGGGAGATGGCTCAGTAGGATAAGCGCTTGACTGGCAAACGCAAGGATCTGAGTTCAATCCCTGGTTCCACCAAAAAAAAGAAAAAGCTCCAGAGGGGCTGGGGAGATGGCTCAGTGGAATAAGTGCTTCTCTGGTGAGTGCAAGGGCCTGAGTTCAATCCCCAGTTCCACAAAAAAA
>NW_004524864.1:419728-427549 GCF_000260255.1 Octodon degus
CACCAAAAAAAAAAAAAAAGTTTAAAAAGCTCCAGAGCAGGTTAAAACACAGAGTAATCACAGTAGCTGAGCCCCACAAGGTCCCACGGGGCCGCAGTCACACTGGCAAGGGCTGCAGTGCACACACGAACATCTAACCACTGTAGCCTCAGTAAATAAGCCCAGATGAGATGTCAGATATGTCAGTGGGAGTGGGATCCAGAGAGCTGAGAAGTGGCCGTGAGCAGCAAGACTGTGCACCTCACTCTGTAGCCCTGGCTGACCTCGAATTTGCAGCAATCCTCCTGCCTCAGCCTCCCAAATGATGGGATTACAGGGGACGCCACCACACCCGGCCTCATCTCTTGAGATTCTGCTGTTTCACCAAGCCATGATCCGTGTGATGATCAAAATCTTACTGGATTTTTTGAGTCAAGACAGGTCTTACTGTGTAGCCTAGGTTGGCCTTGAATTCTGGGAAATCTTCTTGCCTCAGCTTCCCCAAGTGCTGGGATTATAGGCATTTCACCAAGCTATTCCATTTCAGTGAGTGACAGCTCCAACTTCTGTGAGGCCAAAATATTAAAGCTATTTCTGTTGAGCAAGTCTTTGAAATGTACCTAGGATCCAGCTGCTTCTTTTAAGTGTTCTTTCCCATATGCTTCTCTTTTTCCCTGCTGATGAGTGAGATTTTGTTCATCACATGGACCATGGCTTGGTAAAACAGCAGAATCTCGAGAGATGAGGCCAGGTGTGATGGCGTTCCCTGTAATCCCAGTATTTAGGAGGCTGAGGCAGGAGACTGCCGCAAGTTCAAGGTCAGCCTCGGTTACAATGTGAGTACAGGGCCTACAGGGTCTCACTACATAGATGGGACTCATAGTGATCTTCCTGTTTTCAGCCTCATGGGGTCATAAGTTCGATTCCTGGTACCAAAAAAATAGAATGAAATGGCTGCTGATGGGGCTCAGTGAGAAGGCCCTGGGTTCACTCTCCAGTAACACACACACCCTAAAAAGGACACAACTTGAGACTCGAGAAGTGGAAAAAGTCCTAACTCAGAGGCTCCCAGCAAGTTCCAGGTGGGGCAGAAGGACAGCTGGGGGTAGGGGGAGCCCAAGGAGAAAAACTGGGCAGGGCTTCCACTTGGTGGAATAATTCTTAGGGCTGTTATTTTGGGTGTGGAGTGAGCCTAGGCCTTGTGGGTGCTGGACTCCCTCCAGGCCACAGGGGACTTGTGCTGCAAAACTCCTTCCATGGTTGAGACCATGGCCTGCCCCACGGTCCCTGAAGGGATGGCGCCTTGTGCCAACAGGGCAGGAGCCTTCTCCACACTTCGGTAACTGCATTCCTCTGTACCTCCCTAGGGGTCCTTGAAACACTAAGCTGACTTCAGTGTGACACCAGTGGAAAGTCACACAGAAGAGCTGACTGGGTCCAAGGGAGAGCCCTTGCCCACCTCATGGAAGGGTCCTATCCATGTCCCCGCCAAGCAAATCCAAACAATGGATGCCCTCTGCCCCATCCCAAAGTGGAAAGTTCAATGACCACCTCTGCAGTCTTTTTCTTTTTTAATGTATTTGGTACAAAGTCTCAATATACAGTTTGGACTCTAGTAATCCTGCTGTTTTCAGCCTTCCCGGCACTGGGATTATAGGTATGCACCACCACGCTTGGATTGGTGGCCAGCTCAGTGCTCTCAGAGGCAGGGCCAGTGTGGCATGCGGTGCCAAGGATCAAAGCCCAGTCCCTGCACTTGTCTACTCAGGCACTTAGTCCACTGAGCTCCCTGGCCCTCACCTTGGCAGTCTTTAATCTTTTACTTTTTTAAATTTAAATTTATTTATTAGGCTGGGGAGATGGATCAGTGGAATAAGCACTTCCCTGGCAAACGCAAGGGCCTGAGTTCAATCCCCGGTTCTGCAAAAAATAAATAAATAATGATAATAATAACAACAAATTATTTATTTATTTTGAGCCAGGGTCTGTCTACATAGCCTAGACTGGCCTTTTTTTTTTTTTTTTTGCAACTGGGGATTGAACTCAGGCCCTTGTGCTTGCCAGGGAAGCACTTATTCTATTGAGCCATCTCCCTGGCCCCAGGTGGGCCTTGGACTCACTATGTGACCCTGACTGCCTCAAACTCAAGAGTATCCTCCTGCCTCAGCCTCCTAAGTACTGAGATTACAGGTGTGTGCCACCGTGCCCAGCTCCCCTACCTTTAATTTTTTTTTTTTTAACTTCCTGGCTGAGATAATGACCCACAGGTTATGGGATGCTGTCACACTCGGTGCAGCTTTTCCCAAAGCAGTCCCAGTCTAGCTACCTGAGTGCTGGCCAAGAGTAGACATTCTGGGGCTGGGCACCTGGTAAATCTGAATCTCTGTTCCTACGAAGTTTTGAGCTTTAGCTAGATGTGGTGGTGCACTCCTGTAATGCCCGCTACTTCATGGCTAAGGCAGGAGGACCTTAAATTGGAGGCTAACCTGGCCTACCTGGTGAGAATTTGTCTCAAAAAATAGCAAGATAAAAAATAATAATAAGATAAAAATAATAATAAGGGGTTGGTGAGATATCTCAGCAGACTAAACACCTGCTTCGGCAAGTTCAGGGACCGGGGTTCAATCCCCAGCACCACATTCCAGGTGTGGTGGTGCACACCTGTAACCCCAGGACTTGGGAGGCTGAAAACAGGAGAATCACTAGAGTAGGAGCTGCCGAGTGAAACCCTGTGCCAAATACAAAATGAAGAGGAGGAGGAGGGGGAGGAGGAGGAGCCTCATGTAGTGGCACACACCTGTAATCCCAGCACTAGGGCGGGAGGATTGCTAAGAGTTTGAGGCCAGTCTGGGCTTGAGGCCATTCTGGGCTACAAAGTGAGTTGAAGGCCAGCCTGAACTGCATAACAAAACATTATCTCAAAAAGGCAAAGAAGGCTTTTGTGGACACAGAGTAGTGGTGTGTTGAAGATGCCTCATGGAAGCCAAAGCCGCCGCACTTCCAGCGTTCCCTCTCCGGCCAGCCGGGCCCCCCAGATGCGAGCTGCACTCCGGCCAGCACCGAGACCGGCCCCTACGGCCCCGACCCCGGTAGTGGCCCCGCTTTCTTCTGTGGGCTCACCTGCTGCTGCGCCCTGGCAACCTGGTCTGATGGCGCAGATGGCCAGCACCGCAGCAGGTGTGGCTGTGGGCTCTGCCGTGGGGCACACTCTGGGCCACACCATCACTGGTGGCTTCAGTGGCAGAGGCAGCGGCAGTCCACTAAGCCCGACATCACTCATCAGGAGCTTCAGGGGGCTCAGCTGCAGCAGCAGGAGACCGGGGCTCCCTGCTACTTGGAGATCAAGCAGTTTCTGGAGTTTGCGCAGAACCAGCCTGATGTGAAGCTCTGCGAAGGTTTCAACGAAGGGCTGAGGCAGTGCAGGAGGACAAACGGCCCCCTCTAAGCAGGAGGCGGACCCTGAAGAACTGGAAAGCCCACCGACCAAATTACCTTAGCATAAATGTTACTAATACAAGAATTGTAGGGGCCGGGGAGATGGCTCAGTGGAATAAACGCTTCCCTGGCAAGGGCAAGAGCCTGAGTTCCATCCCTGGTTCTGCCAAACTCCCTGGTTCTGCCAAACTCCCTGGTTCTGCCAAACTCCCTGTAGCTTCAGCACGGCCACAGAAGAAGGTGTTCCCACCACACAGGTGGACTACACTTGGGACATGTGTGGCCTCCATAAGCTAGCTGTTTTGATGTTACTAATTTGAATAAAGTGATTTGTGGTCTTTGCCCAAAAAAAAGGCAAAGAATATTTATTATTATTAATTATTATTATTATTATTATTATTATTATTATTATTATTTTGAACCAGTGATGAACTCATGACCTTGCGCTGGCCAGGAAGGCACTTGTGCCTCTGAGCTACATCCCCAGCAATACCACGACTACTACGACTACTACTACTACTATTACTACTTACTAGTAGTACTTTTTTTTTTTTTTTTTTTTTTTGTGGAACCAGGGATTGAACTCAGGCCCTTGGACGTGCCAGGCAAGCCCTTATTCTACTGAGCTATCTCCCCGGCCCTACTAGTACTACTATTAAATAAGATGAAATCAAGTGAGGATATTGGTGAAACCCTGGGTTCAATTTTTGGTACCAAAAAAGATTGATCCTTAAACTCTAGAAGTACTGTTCTGCAATATAGTTCTTGGTCGTAGGGATAAAAATCACTGTTTATTTGTTTAATGAATTGGTTCCACGAGGTAACATACTGAGATTCGCACAGCTGGGGAACTGTGCCCAAGTCTGTCAACAGCAAAAGACAAAGCCCTCTGCTTGGTCCGAGGCTCAGCTCGGGTCTGGCTCATCTTTCCTGAAGGCTTCAAGCATTCAAACAGAGTTAATATTTGTACTGCAAGGAGTTCCAGTAGGAGGCTCAGAGAGCAGAGAAAGACCTGAATGTCAAAAGCAGCCCTGGCGCAAGGAGAAAAAAACAAAAAAAAAAAACAAAAAAAACAGCAAAAGAAAGAAAGAAACAAAGCAGCTCGCTTGACTGGCAAATGCAAGGATCTGAGTTCAATCCCCGGTTCTGCCAAAAAAAAAAAAAGAAAAAGAAAAAAGAGAAACAAAGCAGCAGCTCGGGCCCTGAGCAAGGCCATTGTTCCAGGCCTGGGTCCCACCCAGCCCAGCTGCCTGGCCAGCACCCTGCCTCCAGGGCTCCAACCCCGGGGAGGCCACTTCCTCCTGCTCATGCTGTTCTGCCCCAGGGCTGGGAAGTATACTCACAAAGGCTTATGGGGGTTAGCAAACAAAACGGTGCTGTGGGGTCTTTGGGGAGGAGCTGGGGGCTCCTGGGCACGGGGTCTAGCTGTGCAGCTCACTGCAGTCCTTCTGCCTCGGCCTCCCCAGCGCTAGGATCTCGAGGGGAGTTAGGATGGTGATGTGGCTGGAAAGAGGAAGGGAAAAAACTAGCTCCTCAGCCCATCCTTCTTATGTTGACCTTTAGCTGTTGCTCTAATTCTATGATGTAAGAAAATAAACACACACACACACACACACAAAAAAAAAAAGAAAATAGGGCTGGGGAGATGGCTCAGCGGAATAAGTGCTTCCCTGGCAAGCACAAGGACCTGAGTTCAATCCCCGGTTCCACCAAAAAAAAAAAAAAAGGAAAAAAGAAAATAAAGGCACAGACCCCAATAAGCGCTGAATCCAAATGTTACACTTGGCCATCTTGCTTTCCATCTCTCTTTTTTATACTTTTTTGAGATAGAGTCTCATTATGTAGTTTAGGCTGGCCTTGAACTTAACTACACAGCCCAAGCTGGCTCAATCCCCCTGTCTCAGCCTGCTGAATGCTAGGATTATAGGCATGTGACAACACATCTGGAACGAAAGAGTAAGGTTTTTTGTTGTTGTTGTTGTGGTACTGGCATATGAACTCAGGGCCTTGTGCGTGCTAGGCAAGCATTCTACCACCGAGTTGCTCTCCCAGCCCAGATAAGTTTTAGACTTATGGCTGGAGATGGAGCTCAGTGGTAGAGCACATACCTGGAAAGCGGTAGGCCCTGGGTTCAATCCTCAGTCCTGCAAATATAAAAGAAATAAATATATAAAAGTAGTAAAAAGGGCTGGGGAGATGGCTCAAGGGAATGGACGCTTCCCGGCAAGCGCAAGGGTCTGAGTTCAATCCCCAGTTCCGCCAAAAAAAAAAAAAAAAAAAAAAAAAAAGTAATAAAAGCCAGGCTGGATGTGGTGGCACAACTCTGTGAACTCAGCACTCAGGACGATTGCTCTGAGGCTCTGAGGGGCCAGCCTGGGCTATGTAGTGAGTTCGAGGCCAGCCTGAACTTTATAGTGAGACTCTGTGTCAAAAAACAAAGAAAGAAAAAAACAACAACAAAGAAAGAGAGAAACAAAGAAAGGGAAAGGAATAACAAAACAAAAAACAGATTAGAGTCCAGGGAGATGGCTCAGTAGAATAAGTGCTTCCCTACAAGTGCAAGGGCCTGAGCTCAATTCCAGGTTCCGAGAGGAAAAAAAAAAAAATTAAAACCAAATGAATTTAGGCATATGTTCTCATCTTTTTCTTTTGTCTTTTTTTTTTGTACCGGGGATTGAACTCAGGACCTTGCATTTGCCAGGCAAGCGTTTATTCTACTGAGCTATTGCCCTGGCCCGTCATTCCTGGCCCGTCATTCTTTATTCTTTATTATTTAATTGTATGTATTTGGTATAAGGTCTCACTATGCAACTCAGACTAGTAGTGATCCGCTGCATGATGAGCTACTCCATAGCCCCTCTTCTTCTTTTTCTTTTTTAATTGAACTCAGGCCATTGTGCTTCACAGGCAAGCACTTATTCTACTGAGCTATTGCCCTGGCCCGTCATTCCTGGCCCGTCATTCTTTATTCTTTATTATTTAATTGTATGTATTTGGTATAAGGTCTCACTATGCAACTCAGACTAGTAGTGATCCGCTGCATGATGAGCTACTCCATAGCCCCTCTTCTTCTTTTTCTTTTTTAATTGAACTCAGGCCATTGTGCTTCACAGGCAAGCACTTATTCTACTGAGCTATTTCCCCAGCTCTCCCTCTTTTTTTTTCTTTTGACTTAGCTTTTTCAAACACTATAAAAAATGCTTCTTTTGGGGGGCTGGGGAGATGGCTCAGTGGAATAAGCACTTCCCTGGCAAGTGTAAAGGCCTGAGTTCAGTCCCCTGAGTTCAATCCCTGGTTCTACAAAAAACAAAAACAAAAACTGCTTCCTTAAAGGGCCAGCCAAAAATAAATAAATAAATAAATGGCCAGCCAAAAAGCTCAGAGGATTAAAGTGCCTACAAGCAGGCACAGGGGCCAGGGGTTCAATCCCAAGGCCTGCCATGCTGGCCCTGCCCCAGGGCCACACTGAGATAGCAATGGAGACTGGGTGTGGTGGAGTGTACCCCTAATCCCAACTCTTGGGAGGCTGCAAACAGACGGATCACTACGAGTTCGATCTAGTAGTGAGACCAGGAACACCCTGTAGACCCTTCGCTAAAATACTAAAAAAAAAAAAAAAAAAAAGTCCAGTTGGCTAGTTCTCAATACATATTTTTTTCTCCATAAAAATAAATAAATAAATAAAAGACAGGGTCAAGATGGACATAGTGGTGCACTCCTGTAATCCCACTTCGTAGCCCAGGCTTGTCTTGAACTCGAAGTGATCCTTCTGTTTGAGCCTCTCCAGTGTTGGGATTACAGGCATATGCACTACATCTGACCTGTCTCTGTCATTTTTGATTTTTGATTTTTGTTATTAAAAAGCCTTTATTGGGTTATATTCACTTTGTTCTCTCACCAAAATTAAAAGAAAAAATAAAGACAAAAGATAAAAATGAGAAATCAAATAGGAGCCCCTTGAGATCTCATAAAACTATAAACTAAATCTGCTACTTAGCCGTGAAATGTCAGGATTTTCAGATTTGTATATAAAAATTTCTGGAATTTATTTATTTATTTTTTATTTTTTGGGGGAGGGGGCCGAACCTGGGATTGAACTCAGGCCAATGTGCTTGCCAGGGAAGCGCTTATTCTACTGAGCCATCTCCCCAGCCCAATTTCTGGAATTTAGATAGATGTTTCTCCCACTCTTTACAAATCTCACAACTCAATGTAAAGTTATGCTATCGGGTATTTGTATATGAAAAAATGTTTTGTTGTAAACAAAGGTGAGAGACCATGAATAAAATGTTCGTGTTCCTCGCGGCATGACCTCAGCACATATGAATTCTTTTTTTTTTGCAGAACTGGGGATTGAATGAAGGCCCTTGCACTTGCCAGGCAATCACTTCCACCAAAAAAAAAAAA
>NW_004524864.1:427884-430932 GCF_000260255.1 Octodon degus
CTCTCTGTAGTGTCTGCAAATGAAAGTCAGCATATGTTACCAGCAGAGGTCTCATTTATTTCCCCTTTTCTCTCCAAATAATCTTACACATTTTCTCTCATCCTCCTAAGCATCTTACATGAACAGCATTGCAAGTTGGTTAAAAAAGAAAAAAAGAACTGAAAAGAAAATTTTACAAGGGTTTTGTTGGTTAGTTATTGGCTGGTGGAGTCACTCCACCAGGAGTTTGATCTCACTGGCTAGCAGCTGGTTCATGTTGAACAGGCCCCCTGGGAGCTTGGTGAGCAGCTCTCGCTCCGTGCTTTCAGGGTCACTGTCGACAGAGCTGGAACTTGCGCTCATGTTGTCGACAGCAGTGCTGGCAGGGGGACCCAGCTCCGGCTCACTAGTCTCACTGGCCGTGGACACCACGGAGAGCAGGGACATGCGCCGGGTGAGCCGGCCAGAGGGCAGAAGGGAGGCGGCATAGTCCGCTATGATACCAGCTACATCTAGATTACAAGCCTTATCAAAGGCGATGAAACCTACATTTGCATTGGCCTCGCAGACACAGAAGGAGCTGTCATCTTTCATCAATAGGTCAATGCCGCACACATCCATTCCCAGAATGTTAGACACCTGGATAGCCAGCTGCTTTCCTTGTTCACTCAATGAGCACATCATCCCCACACTGCCTAGTGAGCAGTTGCTCTGCATCCGCCCATCTGTGGAACAGCGTAACATGGTGCCAACTACACGGCCTCCCACGACAATGACACGCACATCCCGTCCGTGAGATTCCTTCACATACTTCTGAAACAGGTATGGAGCTTCATGGTGAATAAGATGGCTTACATCAGCCAAATGGTGCTTGCCTCTATGACCCCGTGTATTCTTTACTACCATTGGGAATTCTAGTACTTTTACTTCACCAATCATTTCAGCAAATTTTTCTTCTTTTTTTTTTCTTTTTTAAAATTTTATTGGGAAACAAATAGCAATGAGACAGTTTCAAAACCAATTAGTAGGGGCCGGGGAGATGGCTCAGTGGAATAAGTGCTTCCCTGGCAAGCGGAAGGACCTGAGTTCAATCCCCGGCTCCGGAAAAACAAACAAACAAAAAAATCCGATTAGTAGTACATAGCAAAATTGTCATGGCCACCATAAGAGAAAGTACCTGACAGAGGAACACCGTGGCCAGCTAACTCTTGAAATGTCCAAAATTTATTAACACAATTCAGGTTGGCTTGAGGTTGGTTCATCAATTGACAGCCCATCTTCTCCAGATGACACAGCAGCAGTGATGTCACTGTCCTTCTGCATCGGAGGGGTGGGGACTCTCCCAACCACCACCACCTGGAAGGAGGCAGAGAAGAGTTCACCACTCATCTGCAGACCCAGGTCTCCTTGTTCAACTGTCAGCACCACCTCATTGGTCACCACAGCCCTGAAGTCCAGTTCCTCCTCACAATGTTTCGCCTTCAAAGCTCACAAGATCTCTTTTTGGGAGTAATCTTCCCTGATGCAGAGATCTGTCAAAAACCACAATTTGGCAGCCACAGAGCTGCATAGTTTGATCTGCTTGTTCTTGGTCTGGATTATTTCCTCTGGAATGAAAACTCCCTGTGCCGCTCCCTCCCTCATGCATAACTCTGCTCACACACAGTGCCAGGATTGCCCTCCTGGCTCTGTGATTTTTTTTTTTTTTTTGGAACCGGGGATTGAACTCAGGCCCTTGCACTTGCCAGGGAAGCGCTTATTCCACTGAGCCATCTCCCTGGCCCCTAACTCTGTGATTTTTTAAAACTGGTATTCATCAACACATCCAACCTTCCTGGAACAGAGACATCTATCTAGATGCTGGTAAACAACATTGCTGAGCACCGTCCTGCACACATCTTTAATCCCAGCTACCAGGGAGACTGAAGCAAGTGGACTACAAATTCAAGTCTAGCCTGGGCAATTTAGGGACCAAGTGAGAGCCATGCCTTGCCTGTTTTCTTTCTTTTTCTTTTTAAATGGTGAGAGCAGTTCTGCGGGGAAAGCCCTGAAACCAAGGTCAGATGTGGACGGACGAGGTGGTGGATACCTGTAATCCAAGCACTCAGAGGCTGAGGCAGGAGTTCAAAGCCAGCCTGAACTGCAGAGCAAGACTGTCTCAACAACATCAACGAAACAGAGGAATAAAAATTCAAAAACTTAAATTATAATAAAAAAATTTAAAAATACTCTTCAATGGAACTGAGGAACAACCAAAATGTTAGAAGAAAACTAATCTGAAGCTTCCTTGTGTGTGTGTGTGTGTGTGTGTGTGTGTGTGTTTAGGTCTTCTTGAGACCGAGTCTTGCTCTACAGTTCACGCCGGCCTTCAGCTGACTTTGCAGCCCAGGCTGGTTTCAAACTTATAACGATCCTCCTCTCAGCCTCCCGAGTGCTTGGATTATAGGTATCCACCACCTCGTCCGTCCATGTACATTATGAACATTTGAGAGCTACAGGATAAGAGCAGAGTGTCGGGTACTCTTTCAGACCGGTCAGGTTCGTGGTCACGGAACCCCACTTTCCCTGCTGCCAGCTCCTGCTCAGCTTGGAGAGAAAGAGAGAAAAAAGGAGGTGGTGGAAAGGGCAGTGTCTAGCTGTGCGCTGAGGCCGCGCTAGGCCCTCAGTGTCGAGATCCTGAGCAGGGATGCAGAGGCCTCAGCCTAGCCAGGAGGAGCCCCTGCGCAGAGCCGCAGCCTGCACCCGATGAGGCGGTTGTGCTCCTCCGGTCCCAGCATGGTGGAGGCTCAGGCAGGAGAATCCTAAATTCAAGCCCAGCTTGGGCAACCTAGGGAGACCCTATCTCAAAATAAAAATAGATAAGGAAGAAATGTAAAACAAACTACCACAAGAGCCAGCGGTAGTGACTCACGCCTGGATTCCCTGCTATTCTAGAGGCTGAGGCAGGAGCAACCAAGCCTAGGCAATTTAGTGTGTAGCAAGATCCAATCTGAAGGGGCTGGAGAGATGGCTCAGTGGTCTAAAGCACCTACTTGAAACAAGCTTGGCAAAGCACAGGGACCGCGGTTC
>NW_004524864.1:432127-433803 GCF_000260255.1 Octodon degus
CTCCCTCCCTCCCTCCCTCCCTCTTTCTTTTCAGGTACCAGGGATTGAACTCGGGATCCTGCGCTTGCCAGGCAAGTGCTTATTTGCTTATTCTACTGAGCTATCTCCCTGGCCCTTTTGTCTTTTTTTGTTTGTTTGTTTGTTTTTCAGTCCGAAGAGTTTCAGAAAATAATAGATGCTGGGTAAGATGTAGAGAAGAGGAGAGGAAGCTCCAGGCACTGCTTGTTTCAGCCACTATGGAAAACAGCATGGAAGTTTCTTTAAAAATAGACCCTTGGGGGGTTGGGAAGACGGCTCAGTAGGATAAGTGTTTGCCTGGCAAGTAGAAGGACCTGAGTTCAATCCCTGGTTCTGCCACAAAAAATAAATAAATAAATAAATAAATAAAAATTTTTAAAAAGCGCAAAGACTCGGAATTTCATTCTATATTACTAGAGGGGAGGAAAAAAAACCCCGAAAAATAGAGAAAAGAAAAAAAAAAAAAAAAGAAATGTAAAGAGCGGGTGAAGGGGCGGGCGGTTTGCAAGGTTATAGCTGCAGGCGCTGGACTGGGGGCCCCGGTTCCTGCACCTGCGCCCTGCTCCCTGTCGCCCCGGGGCTGGCGGTGCTGGCTCTGGGTGCATAAGAATAACCCGGGCTGGCCCCGCCTCCGCTGGGGGAGCGAGGAGCCCACCCAGCCTGCGGAACAGCACTTGAGCCCCTGGCCCGCACCCTTTGTCCTCGGGGAAGGGACCTGGAGCTTTTTATCGCCACACCTGAGGTGCAGGTAGAGAACTGCCCTGAGCCAGGCGCCACAGCAAGGGGGCACACTGTAGAAGCCACTGAGAGGATTGAAAATTCCAGTCCAGCCTGGTAATTAGGCAATTTACTTTTTTTTTTTCTTTTTTAGCGGAACCTGGGATTGAACTCAGGCCCTTGCACTTGCCAGGGAAGTGCTTATTCCACTGAGTCATCTCCCCAGCCCCTAATTAGGCAATTTAGTGAGACCCCGCCCATGTCATAAAAAGGGCTGGGGATGTAGCTCGGTGCAAAGGCTCTGTTGTTTGCAAAAAGCAAGTAGTGAAGCTGCTGTGTGTGTTCTCCGGCAAGCACTGCTCGGGCCAGGGCCTGCTGAGCTGCCGTCTGAAGGCGCTTGGGCCCTTGCCTGGGTCACCCCATTCATAACTGGTATGCTTGGTTTAAGGTTCACCAAGTGACAACATTTATTAAATGTCAGTATATACATACACACAAATATTACAATTCTAAAACAAAAATTACAATTTTATACAAGTCCAGTGCTATCTAAAATGTTTAATACTACTACTGACTTTGTTGTGGGGCAAGGAGTCTACTCTCAGCCCTGAGGAGGCTGAGGCAGGACAATTGCTGAATGCAAGGCCATCCTGGGCTACATATCGAGACCCTCATCTCAAAAAATGGGGTGGGGATGGGGTACTGCTCAGGGTTAGAATAACTTCCTAGCATGGGGGAGGCCACAGAGTTTGATCACAACCCTGCAAACAAAATAAACATGAAAGGAAGGACAGGCTGGTGTACCCCAAAGGCTGAGGCCAGATGATCACAAGTTCAGGCCCAGCCTGAGCAACTCAGAAAGTTAGTGAGACCCTATCTCAAAATTAAAAATTTGTTAACAGGGTAGATGATGTCCCTCAGTGCAAAAGCCAAGTTCAGTC
>NW_004524864.1:434383-437045 GCF_000260255.1 Octodon degus
GTGCCCTGCCAGCGCCGGCCTGGCTTCTCCACCTCCTGTCCCTCCTGTCTTCCTCCTGCGTCTCTTCTCATCTGCTCTCCATTCTCACCAAGGTCATCCCTGCTGGGCAGCTCTGGGCACCACTCTCCAGGTTGGTCTGGCTGCATCTGTAAGCTGAGATCTGCAGGAGATGAGTGAAGAGAAGATCAGACTTCCTGAGTGGTTGGCAGTCCCCAGAAGGAATCTGATTTTCTTTCTACTTGTTATTTTTTCCTTAGGATTTTTTTTTTTTTTTTTTGGCAGGGGGAGGTGGGTTAGAGACAAGGCCCTTGCTCTAGGCTAGGTTGGCCTTGAACTCAGATATCTCCTGCCTCAGCCTCCAGAGTGCTGGGATTACAGGTGTGGACTACCTCATGGATGACTGATTAAAACAAGTAGAAAAGCCATCAGTTGGGGCCTGCGGGTTAGCTCAGTTGTTTAAAGTGCCTGCTTGGGCAAGAAAAGCCATCAAGTTAATGAACCCCATGAACCTGAGTGTTGGGCGGCAGGAGCAGTGTCCAGAGTGGGCCCCTCCTGTGCCAGGGCATCAGGGCAGTGCTGCCCACAGCGCATGCCAGAGGTATCGTCACCTAAAGTCTGTAGGATTGAGCTCAGGGTCTCCTGGAAGCTTGTGCTGCTGACAGTGGCCTCCATGGCTATGTCTCTGTCCTGGTTCATGCCAGTCTGCTTGTCCAGCTCCATGTGCCTGTGCAAAGCAAAATTAAGACTCAGCAATTAATTTATTTCTTTTAGAGACAGGGTCTTTTTTGTGTGTGTGTGTGTGGTACGGGGATTGAACTCAGGACCCTGTGCTTTCCAAGCAAATGCTTATTCTACTGAGCTATCTCCCCAACCCCTAAACTCTGAGATTTCAAAGATTTGCAACTAGCAGGGCATGGTGGTGCACACCTGTAATCCCGCACTTGGAAGGCTGAGGCAGGTGGATGGTTGTGAGTCTGAGACCAGCCTGGGCTACAAGGGAGCTCAAGGCCAGGCTAAAATGCACAGTGAGACCCTGTCTTGAAAAGACAAAATAAGTAAATAAGCAAGTAAATAAGTAAATGTAAAAATTAAAAAAAAAGATTTGTAACAAAATGTAGGAAAATAATAAGAAATGGTTATAGATTATAAGAATAAATAAGAATAGAGCGAAAGTTTAGTGGCATTGGCTTTGCTAATGTTTGGCTTCCATTTCATCCCACTCACTGCAGCTTTTCAATTCAGTGAGGTTCGTTGGCAGCTGCCAGCCCTGCTTAGTGTGGCTCAGGATGGTTTTACTTTCGGTTTCTTCTCCTCCAGCCTGACTTGTAGAGATTTAGAAACCCAGGCCCTTTTTCTTTTAAAGTTTATTTATTTATTTAGTGTGTGTGTGTGTGTGTGTGTGTGTGTGTGTGTGTGTGTGGCCAGCTCAGCCCACTAGGGGGCGGGCTGGCTGGCATGTGGTTCTGGGGGATTGAACCGTGGTCCCTGTGCTTTGCCAAGCTTGTTCCAAGTAGGTGCTTTAGACCACTGAGCCATCTCACCAGACCCCCCCTTTTTGGTATTTTTTTAGGGAAGGGTCTCCAGGTTGTTCAGGGTCTCACCACTAGATCAGACTCACAGTGTTCTGCCTGTTTACAGTCTCCCATGAGCTGGGATTACAGGCATGCGCCACCAGGCAAGCACAAGCTCAGTCTTAATTGTGGGGTCAGCACAGCAGGCCCAGGGCTGAACCCCTGGCCCCTTCACCTGCATGCAGGCACTTTAATCCGTTGAGCTATTTGGCTGGCCCTAAGCATCTTATTCATGAGGAATATATTTGAAGCTCTTTAATCTCATTTCCTGCTTTTATTAAAAATATGGGAAATAAGGCTGGTGAGATAGCTCAGTGGACTAAGTGCCTGCTTTGTTAAACTCAGGGACCAGGGTTCGAATCCCTGTCCTGCATGTTGTGACAATGGGACAGCTCACTGAGCTGGTGACCAAGTCTGAGCGTGGTGGTGCACACCTGTAATCCCAGTGCAGGGAAGACTGAAAACAGGAGGATCATTAACAGTCCAAACTGCTTAGTGAGACCCTGTACCAAACACATAAATAAGAAAGAAAAAAAAAAAAGAAAGTAAAGTAAGATAAATAAATAAATAAATAAATAAATAATAGAAAGTAAGTGCTTTCTGGTGCTGGAGATGAGCGCATGCTCTGCGTGAAGTGGGCAGGCCCCAGGCGTGCACCAAGCCATTCCCTCCATCAGAGCCCTGACCCGGGACAGCCAGACACAGACAGCGTGCTAGAAGACAGCAAGCCAGGACACCCACACACATCCCAGAGTCACAGCACTTTGAGGCTGCAAAAGGAAGCTACAAACCCGGTGTGATAGTGCATGCCTGCAATTCCAACACTAGGGAGGCTGAGGCAGGACAACTGAGTTCAAGCCCAGCCTTTGTACCTGAATTAGGCAGACCCTGTAGCAATTCTTTTTTTAAGGGGCCGGGGAGATGGCTCAGTAGAATAAGTGCTTGCCTGGCAAGCTCTAGGTCTGGAGTTCAATCCTTGGTTCTGCAAAAAAAAAATTAGGCTTTTTTGTTTGTTTGTTTGTTTGTTTTTTTCCGGAACTGGGGCCCCAGCAAAACAAAATATTAAGAAAAAAGGAACCGTTAAAAAATTG
>NW_004524864.1:437170-439896 GCF_000260255.1 Octodon degus
TCCTCCTGCTTCAGCCTCCCCAGTGCTGGGATTACAACTGTGTGCCACCACACCCAGCTGCTTTCAATTCTCTCTCTCTCTCTCTCTCTCTCTCTGAACCCCAGTACCACATGCCATGCCATAGCAAGAGCCTGTTCCAAATAAATAAATAAATGATGTAAAAATTAAAAAAAAAAAAAGAAGAAGTTTATACTTGGTATGTTGCCGCATGCCCGTAATTCCAGCTCTCAGGCTGAAGCAGGATTCCTTTGAGTTCAAAGCCAGCCTGGATTACATAGCAAGATCTTGCCTCAAGAAACAAACAACAGAGGCTGGGGGAGATGGCTCAGTAGAATAAGCGCCTGGCAAGCGCAAGGCCTGAGTTCAATTCCCGGTTCCGCAAAAAACAAACAAACAAGGATACACATCCGTTGGGTCACAACCCCCACGAAAGATACAGGTTTGTGTTCTACATGTTCTGTCGCCGGCCAAGTAGCTGCGGCCGGAAGAGGCCACTGACGCCACTGACGCGGGTGCGGTTTTGTCCCTTCGGGGGCACCACGGGGACTTCCCCGGCGCCGCACTGCCCCCTAGCGGCCACTTGGATGAAGCGGCTGTCGCTGTCAGGTCTAGTAGAGCAGGAAGGTCCGAATTCCAGGTCAGCGAGACCCAGAAAAAGAAACAAACAAACAAACAGTTTGTAAGGGTGCTTTGCCGCTGTTGGCACGTCACCTCCCTGAAAAGTCCCCAGGCAGCCGAGAGAAAGCGCAGGAAGGCGAAAGCTGCCACTGCCCCCCGCCCCCTGCGGACCCGGCCGCGCGGAGCTGTCCGAGGTGCTGCCCGCTGCTCCCCTCCCCCACCGGCCGCTCTCCACGCTAACGCAGGGCCAAGGAGCCCGGGGAGCCTCGCAAGATCCCAGAGCCAGGCAGGGGCGGCGCTGAGTCTCAAGGGCCCAGCCTAGGCACCCCAGAGAGATCCCCATCTGAGAAACAAGCGCAACCAAGGACAAGCAGAAGCAACCTACAGGGGCCCCAGAGAGTGTCTTCAGGGAGAGGGCAAGGCCAAAGGGTCCTGCCAGATGGGTTCGATCTCAGGTAAGAGTTCAGTCTCCAGAACAGCTAGACTGATCTGTTAGTGACAGAAAGGAGGATCACTGAGAAGTCGAGATCGGCACGGGGTTACAAAAGTGAGCACAATAGGGCTGAGGAGATGGCTCAGTGGAATAAGTGCTTCCCTGGCAAGCACAAGGGCCTGAGTTCAATTCCTAGTTATGCAAAAAAAAAAAAAAAAAGTGAGCACAAGGCTGGCCCAAACTGCATGGAGACCCTATCTCAAACCAAAAACACTAAAAAAAAAAAAAAGAAAAAAAGAAAAAGAAAAGAATTTATCAGCTGCCTTGGGGCCGGGGAGATGGCTCAGTAGAATAAGCGCTTTCCTGGCAAGTGC
The DNA here is from genome assembly GCF_000260255.1 of Octodon degus. Classification (NCBI taxonomy): domain Eukaryota; kingdom Metazoa; phylum Chordata; class Mammalia; order Rodentia; family Octodontidae; genus Octodon; species Octodon degus. Next base: position 438,596 of record NW_004524864.1, read on the forward strand.
AAGGGCCTGAGTTCAATCCCTGATTCCGCTAAAAAAAAAAAAAAAAAAAAAAGAATTTATCAAACCAAAAACAAGGGCAAAAACAAAAACAAAAACAAGGGCTAGGGAGATGGCTCAGTAGAATAAGTGCTTCCCTGGCAAGTCTAAGGGTCTTAGTTCAACTCCTGGTTCCACCAAAACAAGCAAACAAACAAACAAATGCAAAAAGAAAAACACATTTCCATTGCTGAAGCAGGAGGATCAACCCAGGACACCCACAGTAACCCAACTGTTGAGTTCAAGACAAACCAGTGCCACAAAGTGAGTTCAATACCAGACTGAACTGCATAGTGAGATACTGTCTCAAAAAGACAAACAAGACTGGCAAGATAGCTCAGTGGACTAAGTGCCTGCTGAGGCAAGCCCAAGCTCAGGGACCACGGTTCAATCCCTGGTACCATATGCCGTGCTGGTCCCACCCCCGAACAACATAGTCTGAACAGCAGTGCCTCAGAACAACAGCAACAACAACAACAAAAAATTTATTTTGACTCACAGTTCTGGAGCCCCTAGGTCCAGGGATGGAAGGTGATGGATGTCTTCCAGCCCGCAAGTGTGTACTTGACGTCCTCCAGGTCTGATCCCTCCTTAAATAAGGCCCAGATCCCACCCTAGGGAGGAGATCTGATTCTGCCCTCTCCCAAGGCCCCACCTCACACACCCTCTCATTCCTAGAGTGCCCCACCCCCTGCTATGCCCGCGGAGCCTTTGGAGACCAGACTTTCCATCACACCACCCAACAGCATCATTGTGACTACAAAGGAATCCAGGCCCAACTCCTAGCAGGGAAAACCAGGCGTGGTGACACACATGGGTCTGGTGAGACCCTGTCCCAGAAAATAATTGAAAATGATTTTTTTTTTTTTCCTTGGTGGAACTAGGGATTGAACTCAGGCCCTTGAGCTTGCCAGGGAAATGTCTATTCCACTGAGCCATTTTTCTGGCCCAAAAACGATGGTTTAATCCTCAGTGCTTGGGGACTGGGGAGATAGCTCAGTAGAATAAGTGCTTGCCTGGCAAGCGCAGTATTCTGAGTTCAATCCCTGGTACCACAAAAAAGAAAGAAAGAAAGAAAGAAAGAAAGAAAGAAAGAAAGAAAGAAAGAAAGAAAAAAAGAAAGAAAGAAAGAAAGAAAGAAAGAAAGAAAGAAAGAAAGAAAGAGGGGCTGGTGAGATGGCTCAGTGGTCTGAAGCACCTACTTAGAACAAGCTAAGCTAAGCTAAGCAAAGCACAGGGGCCAGCCAGCCCCGCCCCCTGGTGGG
>NW_004524864.1:440836-441880 GCF_000260255.1 Octodon degus
TCTCTCTCTCTCTCTCTCTCTCTCTCTTTGCAGAACCGGGGATTGAACTCAGGCCCTTGTGCTTGCCAGGGAAGCGCTTATTCTACTGAGCCATTTCCCTGGCCCCTGCTTTCAATTCTTTACACCAGAGAAACAATGTGATATTTACATATATGTGTGCTACTTATTTCACGTAAGAGTATGGTCTCAAGGTGTATCTATTTAGCTAGGCATATCTGCAGCACATCCTTTTTATGGCTGAGTGGTACTACATTGTACTGAAACCCCCCTTTTTAAAAATCCATTCCTCAGTTGATGGGCATTTGGTCTGTTTCTAAGCTGTAGCTATTACAAATGGTGCTCTATAAATATGGGCATGTATATTTCACTGTGGTTTGATGCTTTATTTATTATTTATTTAGTCTTTTTGAGGCAGTGTCTCACTGTGAAGTTCAGGCTGAGTTCACTTTGTAGCCCAGGCTGGTCTCAAACTCCCAATGTGCCTCAGCCTCTGGAGTGCTGGGATTACAGGCGTGTGCCACCACACCCGCCCCAGGTGCTTTTAATTCTTTCAGTAAGATACTAACAAGCAGAATAGCTGGATGGAAGGGAATCTCTAGTCCTAGGTGTTTTTTTTTTTTTTTTTTTTAGGACTCTCCACACTGATGTCCATAGTGGCTGCTCCAGTCTACACTCCCACCAACAGTGGAAAAGGGGTCCTTTCTCCCCACAGCCTCTCCAGTATTTGTTCTTGGTTGATTTCTTTCTTTCTTTCTGTCTTTCTTTCTTTCTTTCTTTCTTTCTTTCTTTCTTTCTTTTTTTTGTCTGTTCAGGGTACTTTAAGGGCAGGTCTGACAAGGCATGAGAATCTGGGATTGAACCACAGAATCCTGAGCCTGACTGCTTTGTTTAAGTAGGCACTTAAACAACTGAGCTAATGGGCAGGTCCCCCTTTGTTGATTTTTTCTGCCCCCCTCCCCAACCAGGGATTGAACTCAGACCCTTACGCTTGCCAGGGAAGCGCTTATCCTACTGAGCCATTTCCCCGGCCCCCTCCCCTTGGTT
>NW_004524864.1:442402-451156 GCF_000260255.1 Octodon degus
TGTGTGTGTGTGTGTGTGTGTGTGGCCAGCTCAGCCCCCCAGGGGGCGCGGCTGGCTGGCATGTGGTGCTGGGGGATCGAACCACGGTCCCTATGCTTTTCCAAGCTTGTTCCAAATAGGCGCTTTAGACCACTGAGCCATCTCTCCAGCCCCAGCTCAGTTCTTTAAGTGCCTGCTTCAACAAAGCAGTCAGGCTCAGGTTGCTGTGGTTCGATCCCCACAACTCAAGCCAGCCAAACCTGTCTTGAAGGCATTCGGAGCAAATAAATAAATAAATAAATAAATAAATAAAAATAAAAATAATGGTTCTGCAATAAATAAATAAATATATAAAAATAAAAATTTGGGGGATCTGGGGCTGGGGAGATGGCTCAGTGGAATAAGTGCTTCCCTGGCAAGCGCAAGGGCTTGAGTTCAATCCCCGGTTCCGGGAAAAAAAAAATTGGAGGGATCTGATTTTTTTGTTTGTTCAGTTTTTATATATTCTAGATAGTAGTTCTTCATTTGAGGAACAGCTGGCAATTTTTTTTTCCCAGTGGAGAAATTATAATCATATATAATTATGATTTAGAAGGCAAAAGCAACAAAACCTGGTGGCTAATAAATGGCAAAATATCTGGGAAGGGGAGGTGGAGTTTGGGTCCCAAGGAGTAGACAGAAGGCTCTGGGCAGGACCTGGCTCCGCGGAACGACAGGCACTGGGGTGGTGGGAGGTGTCGGCTCCAGGTCTGGGTTTAGATGTAATTATGATAAAATGTGGACAAGCTGATGTAAACGTCCAGCAGTCAAGGTGGGGTTCTTGGAGACAGTTATAGGAAAACTGCCACGGGGCTCGGAAGAAAAGTGAGGCTGATAAAAAACCACAGTGAGGGGTGCTGGGGAGATGGCTCAGTCGAATAAGCGCTTGCCTGGAAGCTCAAAGGCCTGAGTTCAATCCCCAGTTCTGCAAAAAGCACCACCACAACAACAAAACAACACCACAGTGAGAGCCATGCATGGGTTCCATGCCTGTAATCCATGCACTTCAGAGGCTGAGGCAAGAGGATCACCTCATGATCTAGGCCAACCACAGAGGCCAGCTGGAACTACATGAGACCTTATCTCAAAACAAACAAGCAAACAAACAAAACTGATCACTAAATAATAAAAATTTAAAAAGCTGAAGATGCAACTTGGAGTGAATGTCCTGCATTCAACCCTTAGTACTGAAAATACAAAAAATAAAAAACTCATATTAAAAAAAACCCAAAAACAACCCATATTGATGATCATTTCTTTTTATTTATTTATTTATTTATTTATTTATTTATTTATTTATTTTTGCAGAACCGAGGATTGAACTCAGATCCTTGCATTTGTCAGTCAAGTGCTTATCCTACTGAGCCATCTCCCCGGCCCCAATGATGATTTCAAATTAACAGCCACACTTTATTTGAGAGGCGGAAGACACAGAAATGTGTATTTATTTATTGAGACAGGGTCTTGCCATGACTTCAAACTGGCCTTGAGCTTACGTTGTAGCCCGGCTGGTCTCAAACTCACAGCGAAGACCTGAGGAGATAGCTCAGTAGAATAAGCGCTTCCCTGGCAAGTGCAAGGGTCTGAGTTCAATTCCCGGTTCCACCAAAAAGAAAAAAAAAAAAACCAAAACAAAACTCCCAGTGATCCTCCTACCTCAGTCTCCTGAGCACTGGGACTACAGGCATGGACCACCGTGCCTGGCATGAGATGTACCTTTAGATGGGTCATGTGACCATGACTGCATGCACCTACAGGCCCAGAGAGGCCATAGGGACACAGACAAACTCCTGTGGCTGGGTTTAGGCAGAGGGACACCACGTGGCCGGTTCTGGAGGGTGAGGTGGCTGTGCTCCTGGAGGGGCTGGACCTTGGTGACAATAGTGACAGAGACAGGAAGTAAGCAGGGCAGAGAGAAAAGAGGACCTGAGAAGCACTTGGGAAAGCCTTTGTGAGGTGACTGGGGGGTCTCAACTGGCACCGGCCGTGGTGGCCGCAGCTGACTGACTGGAGGTGTATCTAGGGCTGAGCCAGTGTCACCTGCGTGAGGCAGGGAGGGGCGAGGTGCTTCATTTTCTTTCTGGGGAAGGCCACTGACTTTAAATAATTTTTTTTTTCTTTTGGCTGACTCAGCCCGCCCTAAGGGCGGGGCTGGTGCAGCATGTGTTAGGGATTGAATCTCAGTCCCCTGTGCCTGCCTAAGCTTGCCTAAGGAGGCGCTTTATTTTTATTTATTTATTTATTTTTAAATTTTATTTATGTATGTGTGTGTGTGGCCAGCTCAGCCCACCAGGGGGCAGGGCTGGCCGGCATGTGGTGCTGGAGGATCGAACTGAGGTCCCTGTGCTTTGCCAAGCTTGTTTCAAGTAGGTGCTTTAGACCACTGAGCCATCTCTCCAGCCCCAAGGCCACTGACTTTAATGATCTGAAAACCTTACAAAAACAAGGCAGGCACAGTGATGCCCACCTGTCACCCCAGCTACTCAGGAAGCTGAGTAGGAGGGTTGCAAGTTCAAGCCCAACCTGGCAATCTAGAAATTTAGTCATTGTCTCAAGAAAACAAAACTTCACAAGAGCAGTGACTTTCCATCCACAAAAGAGCTCGATGGCATCACAGACAGGTGAAGTTCGCCCGGCTTCAGGCTGCCGGGCCTTGCCTGTGGTCAGCAGAATGTGACGACCCCTTCACTGCTGGCCCCGACCAGGGCTCTGGCTTCCTTGCACCAGAACCTGGCTGAGGGCTACACAGCCCTCGAGAGGGCCCTTCCCTCCAGCGTCTCCCCCTGGCCCTCACCGACCCCAGTCTTCCCCCTCCTGGGCTCCTGGGCAGCGGCACACAATCAGCTGACCCCGCCTCACCTTCATCACCAGAGCTGGCTTCCACTTCCGGTGCAAGCAGCTTCCTTGGTCTGAAAGTCTGACTCCTCATCTGCACAGTGAGAATAAAAATATTTGATTCCAAGTGCTACAAATTTAGCTGGGCGTGGCGGCACACGCTTGCAATTCTAGCACTTGGGAGGCTGAGGCACGAGGAGCGTGTGGATTCAAGACCAGCCTGGGTTGTATAGCAAGATCCTGTCTCAAAGGAAAAAAAAAGACTTAAAAATAGCTGCCAGAAGCTGCTATGATCATTTGTTGTCTTTGGCAGTGGAGCAGGTTCAGTGAATTGTGGAACTGGTTTCAGTGAGTTTCTTTCTTTCTTTCTTTCTTTCTTTCTTTCTTTCTTTCTTTCTTTCTTTCTTTCTTTCTTTCTTTCTTTCTTTCCAGAACTGGGACTTGAATTCAGGCCCTAGGGGTTGGGGAGATGGCTCAGTGGAATAACCGCTTCCCTGGAAAGCACAAGGGTCTGAGTTCAATCCCCAATTCCACCAAAAAAAAAAAAAAAAAAGAACTATTGAACTCAGGCCCTAGCACTTGCCAGGAAAGTGCTTATTCTAGTGAACCATCTCCCCAACCCCTCAGTGAGGATAAACTCTAACCAAGACCAGAGTTTTAAAGAAAAGCAGTAACAGATTCCCAGTAAAATAATAAATGGTTGGGGGCCTGCCCCTTAGCTCAGTTGTTTAAGTGGCTGCTTCAACAAAGCCGTCAGGCTCAAGTTGCTGTGGTTCGATCCCCACAACTGAAGCCAGTCAAACCTGCCCTGAAGGCATTCGGAGTCAAAAAAAAAATAATAATAACAACAAATGGACGCTGCCAGTTCAAGCCCAGTCCTGGCAACTTGGCATCTATGCTAACCAGATCCAAATAGAAAACCAGAAATGGGGCTGGAGATGTCACTCAGAACGAAATGCAGCCAGCTTGCCACTTCTACCTGTGTATCCTCAGTACTGAAGACCGAACAGCAGCAATAAAAGACACAGAGGGAGACTGGGGTAAGAAATGGGGAGAAATTAAATTACAATCACTTTTTTTTTAAATTTATTTATTTATTTGTGTGTGTGTGTGTGTGTGTGTGTGTGGCCAGCTCAGCCCACCAGGGGGCAGGGCTGGCTGGCATGTGGTGCTGGGGGACCGAACCGCGGTCCCTGTGCTTTGCTAAGCTTGTTCTAAGTAGGTGCTTTAGACCACTGAGCCATCTCACCAGCCCCCCACTGAGCCATCTCACCAGCCCCTACAATCACTTTTGCCTTAGCAGTTAGACACAAAAATATTAAATTGTATTTTTTATTATTTTACACATGTATACACTTTTTTTTTTTTTTTTTTTTTTTTTGCAGAACCAGGGATTGAACTCAGATCCTTGAGTTTCCCAGTCAAGTGCTTATCCTACTGAGCCATCTCCCTGGCCCCACATGTATACACTTAATTATATGTATAACAAAACTATGAAGACATTACGATTTATAGGTATTTGGGGGGATGTTTTAGATTTTTAGTCACAATCTGGCAGATGCGTAAATGCAGGTAACTAGTGCCCTGTCGCCACCCTGGCCCACCTTCCCCCACTTCACATCGTGGGGGGTTCAGTGCATATAATGTATTTTGAAGATATTTCTTTTTTTAAAAATTTTATTTATGTGTGTGTGTGTGTGTGTGTGTGTGTGTGGCCAGCTCAGCCCACCAGGGGGCAGGGCTGGCTGGCATGTGGTGCTGGGGGATTGAACCGCAGTCCCTGTGTTTTGCTAAGCTTGTTCTAAGTAGGTGCTTTAGACCACTGAGCCATCTCACCAGCCCCATATAATGTATTTTGATCATATTCATTTTTGTCTTTTGGAGACAGGGTCTTGCTATGCAGTTCTGGCTGCTCTTGAGCTTACTTCATAGCTTAAGCTGGTCTCGAACTCACAATGATCCTCCTGCCTTCTGAGTGCTGGGATTACAGGCATCCACCACCATGACCAGGTTATCTGTTCTTTACATTGGGTGCAAAATGTATTATTCAAGAAGAGGCAGGGGCCAGGGAGATAGCTCAGTGGAATAAGCGCCTGCCTGGCAAGTGCAAGGGCCTGAGTTCAATCCCCAGTTCTTAAAAAAAAAAAAAAAAAAAAAAAAAAAAAAAAAAGTATAAATGCACCAGGTATATGATGTGTGATATATTACATAAATATATGCAGATTTCTCATCATTACTAGAGGTTAAGGGCCAGCAAGATAGTTCAGTGGACTAAGCACCTGCTTAGGCAAGCACAGGGGCCGGGTTCGATTGCTGGCACCACACGCGACACTGGCCTGGACCAGGCACCAGCGACCAAGTCTGGGCATAGTGGCACATGCCTGAAATTCCAGTGCTGGGGAGGCTAAAAACAGGAGGATCACCACAAGTTCAACCTGCATAGTGAGGCCTTGCACAAAATAAACAAACAAAACCCTAAAGGTTGACATGCCTTAGTTTAATCAGTTAAATGAATGGCTGGAGCTTCCAAGTAATTTATACAATGATCATGTACCCATTTAGCAAATACACCAAAAGGGGCCAGGGAGATGGCTCAGTGGAATAAGTGCTTCCCTGGCAAGCACGAGGGTCTGAGTTCAATCCCCGGTTCTGCAATAAATAAATAAATAAATAAAAATAAAGTATAGGGGGGCCGGGGAGATGGCTCAGTTGAATAATCGCTTGCCTAGCAAGTGCAAGAGCCTGAGTTCAATCCCCGGTTCAACAAAAAAAAAATACAAACAAATACACCAAAGGAAGACAAGTCCTATCATATGCTTTTTGCAGCACTAGTCATATCGGACCAGTAATGGAAACATCCCTGGGAGCAGGGGCCGTGGGGCTTACAGTTAAGGAGCTCATCACAGCATTGGGGATTCTGAGTCTTCACAGCTCGCATGAAGAACTCTAGTGCTTCACAGAGCTGAATCCAACCTAATTTTGAATGCCGGAAGCAGAAACCACAGTTGAGCATATCAGGTCTAAAGCATAATTTAAGAAAGCACCAACATTTTACATCTTAGGGCCAGCCAAATAGCTCAGTGGATTAAAGCTCCTGCAAGCAGGCACTGGGCCCGTGGGTTCAGTCCCCTGGCTTGCCGTGCCGGGCCACCCCCCCAGGGCACACTGAGAGGGCAAATGAGACTGGGCATGGTGGCGCATGCCTGTAATCCCAGCTCTTGGGAGGCTGTAAACAAGAGGATCACTGTGAGTGCAATCTACGTAGTGAGACCCTGTAGACCCCGTCCTATGATGCATACAATTAAAAAAAAAAAAAATCAAACACTTCCTAATGTTCTTAACCATTTTCTAAACTCACAGGCCTATGTAATTTCAACAACATGTGTATACTGTATGGCATAGTATGTATTCATCTGCTGAAGAAATACATACTGTAAACTTTTATTTTGAGTTAAAATTCTTTTACTATGTTAAAATTAACATTTTAATATTTTTATATATTTTTAGAAGTTTAGGCAAAAATCATTAAAACCATAAATACTATGCATATAAATATGTATACAGTATTACATACTATGGCAAGATCTCACAATATAGTGAAAATCTGTGGTAAGTAGTTTAGATTAATATTTTGTGAAAACCTGCAAAACACTGAGTCAGGGGCTGGGGAGATGGCTCAGTAGAATAAGTGCTTTCCTGGCAAGCACGAGGGCCTGAGTTCAATCTCCGGTTCTGCCAAAAATAACTAAATAACTAAATAAAAACCAAAACAAAACAAAACAAAACAAAACAAAACAAAACAAAAAAAAAACACTGAGTCAGCGAAAATCGAACTGTGAGGAACTACTTTGGAATATATTTCCTGAGCATAATTTGCCTTAACTATGCTTATGTAAGGAAATGGGCAATTTTCCCTCTATTCCTTGAGAATATATTTACTTGAAGATAAATACAATCCAGCAGAGCATGGTGGCACTCACCTGTAATCCCAGCATTAGGGAAGCAGAAGGACCCTTGTGAGTTCGAGACCAGCCTGGGCTACAAAGTGAGCTCAAGGCCTGCCTGAGCTGTACAGCAAGATTCTGTCTCAAAAAGGCAAAAATAAATAAATAAAATAAAAAATAAATACATAAAAACAATCCATATCATGCAGAAGCCACTTTGATTTTTTTCTTTTCATTTTTTTTCCATAATTTTATTGAGAAACAAATAGCAATGAGACAATTTCAAATCAAATTGGTAGTCACTTTGATTTTTAAACATCCTTGGCTAAGCCACGCAATAGACCAAAGAAAAACAGGGTGAGGAATGCTGTATTTTCAGGAAACAGGTAAAGTAAACTCCTCTCACCTTTTGTTTTTCTTCTATGATCAGCTTTTGGTATTTCACTGTTACTAAGTTGTTGTTATTTTGAATTTTTTTTTTTTTTTCATGGAACCGGGGATTGAACTCAGGCCCTTGCACTTGCCAGGCAAGCACTTATTCTACTGAGCTATCTCCCTGGCCCTCTTCTTTATTTTAAAAATAAATTACTTTTTGTTGTTTCAAGATGGGATTTTATGAGTTCACTAACTTGCCCAGACTGGGTTTATTTAATTTTAGTTTTGTTTGAGACACGGTCTTGCTACCTTTTTTTTTTTCCTTTTTAAAAATGTATTTGCTGCTGCGGAGTCTCACTACATGGTGATCTTCCTCTTGCCTCAGCCTCCCCAGTGCTGGGATTACAGGTGTGCACCCCCATGCTCTGCGGCCTGAGAAATTCCTTTGTTTTTTTACTTTGCAGTACCAGGGATCTTCAAGGCTGGTCTTGAACGCTTAAGGATCCTCCAGACTCAGGACTGCCTAACATTGATTTATTGATTGATTTTCTATTGGGGATTGAACTCAGGCCCTTGCGCCTGCCAGGCCAGCGTTTATTCTACTGACCTATTTCCCCAGCTCCCTTGTCAGGAACTTTTCTAAATTCAGTCTCAAAGATCCTTTACCTTCCCATTTGAATCCAGCGAGGTGCAACCCCTGGGGGCTAGCCCACGCTTCGTTTGGCGCCTGACCCGCTGCTGCCACCTGCTGTCAGACAGAGGATCTACACCCACTCTTCGCCACTGAAGACTAAGCCATGGGGTTTAGTATCAGGCCCCAGCTCTCTTTGCAGGATCTTCTTGGATTGAAGTGTGAGCAAGTAGCATCTGAGAATCAGTGTTCTTTATTTACATTTCTGTCTGGGAGCCGCAGTATTTTCTTTGTTTCTATTGTTGTTGTTTTTGTTTGTTTTGAGACAAGGTCTAGCTATGCAGCTCAGGCTGGCCTTGAACACACTTTGTAGTTCAGACTGATCTTAAACATGTGATAATCCTCCTTCCTCAGCCTCTCAAGGGCTGGGATGACAGGCAAATGCCACCACTCTCAGCTCACAGGATTTTAAAAGGATGGATGGAGCCAGGCAAGATGGTTCAGGCTGGTAATCCCAACATTTGGAGGCTGAGGCAGGAGATTGCCCATGAGTTTGAGGCTAACCTGGGCTAGATAGTGAATTCAAGGCTAGCCTTAACTACGTAGGAAACCTTGTGTCAAGGGAACCAAAGATAAATGAATAAATACATAAATGGATGTAACCACATCACTCACCATGCACTAAATTAAAATAGAAATGCATCAAAAATCTAAATAAGGAGCCAGAGAGATAGCTCAGTAGAATAAGCACTTGCCTGGCAAATGCAAGGGACTGAGTTCAATCCCCGGTTCCAGAAAAAAAAATCTAAATAAAAGGGCCAGGGGCTGGTGAGATGGCTCAGTGGTCTAAAGCACCTACTTAGAACAAGCTAAGCTGGGGCCAGGGAGATGGCTCAGTAGAATAAGCACCTGCCTGGAAAGCAAAAAGACCTGAGTTCAATCCCCGGTTCC
>NW_004524864.1:452031-458351 GCF_000260255.1 Octodon degus
CAGCAGCAGCAGCAGCAGCAGCAGAAGAAGAAGAAGAAGAAGAAGAAGAAGAAGAAGAAGAAGAAGAAGAAGAAGAAGAAGAAGAAGGAAGGAAGGAAGGAAGGAAGGAAGGAAAAGAAAAGAGAAATCAAGAAAGTGAAAAGACAACCCACAGAGTGGAAAAAAATGTACCAGTTACTCTTCTAACAAAGGAGTAACATTGGGGTTGGGGAGATAGCTCAGTTGAATAAGCACTTGCCTGGCAAGCGCAGGAGCATGAGTTCAATCCCTGGCTCAAAGTATTAGACATTTCTCAGAAGAAAATGCTCAACATCACTGGTTATTCAAGAAAAGCAAATTAAAACAACACTGAGATTCCATCTCACAAGAGAAAGAAAGGCTGTCATCAAGAAATGAAGTGATGAGAGTCCCGGGTGGGCCCAGGGGCGCCTAGCTGCTTGCGTAGGTCCTCCGGGCCGGGTCGACACCGGCAGGGGAGGCGGGCACCCAGGCGCTCCTGTTGCTTGGTCCCTCCGTGGCCCACACCGTCCCAGTCTGCCGGCAGGCTTTGGCTTCTTGGGTGGAACAGTCATGGCGTTCCAGCAGAATCCCTCAGCGAAGAAGAAAGACGATAAGGGGAAGAATATTCAAGTGGTGGTGAGATGCAGGATACAGCTATGAGCAAACTATGGTTCAAGCAAGATGATAAGTTTTTCTTGTCAAAGGCTTGTCTCAACTTTGAATTTTTCAGCCCATTTGCTTATGTGGACCCCTTGCACTGTAACATGGCCTATTTGTACCTTGAGCTCCTCAAAGACTCACTCAACGAGTACGCATATGCAGCAGAGCTAGCAGGCTTGAGCTATGACCTCCAAAATACCATCTATGGGATGTATTCGCTACATTTATGCTGATCCTCTCCATTGCAACATGACATACCTGTTTATCAGGTTATTGAAGGATGATTTAAAAGAGTATATATATGCAGCACGCCTCTCAGGTTTGAGCTATGACATTGCATCAGGAATGAATGCAATACTTCTCTCTGTGAAGGGTTACAGTGACAAGCAGCCAATTTTGCTAAAGAAGATTACTGAGAAAATGGCTACCTTTGAGATTGATAAAAAAAGATTTGAAATTATCAAAGAGGCATATATGCGGTCTCTTAACAATTTCCAGGCTGAACAGCCTCACCAGCATGCCATGTACTACCTCCGCTTGCTGATGACTGAAGTGGCCTGGACTAAAGATGAATTAAAGGATGCCCTAGAGGATGTCACCCTTGTTCGCCTTAAGGCCTTCATACCTCAGCTCCTGTCATGGCTGCACGTTGAAGCCCTCGTTCATGGAAACATAACAAGCAGGCTGCGTTAGGAATTATGCAGATGGTTGAAGATACCCTTATTGAACATGCTCACACGAAACCTCTCCTTCCAAGTCAACTAGTTCGGTATAGAAAAGTTCAGCTACCTGACAGAGGATAGTTTGTTTATCAGCAGAGGAATGAAGTTCACAATAATTGCGGTATTGAGATATACTATCAAACAGACATGCAGAGCACCTCGGAGAACATGTTTCTAGAATTCTTCTGTCAGATTATCTCTGAACCTTGTTTCAACACCCTGCGCACCAAGAAGCAGCTGGGCTATATTGTCTTCAGTGGGCCCCGGTGAGCCAATGGCATTCAGGGCTTGCGATTCATCATCCAGTCTGAAAAGCTGCCTCACTACCTGGAAAGCAGGGTGGAAGCCTTCTTAATTACCATGGAAAAGGCCATAGAAGACATGACGGAAGAGGCCTTCCAAAAACACATTCAAGCATTAGCATTTCGCCGACTAGACAAACCAAAGAAGCTGTCTGCAGAGTGTGCTAAGTACTGGGGGGAGATCATCTCTCAGCAGTACAATTTTGACAGAGATAATATAGAAGTTGCATATTTAAAGACATTAACTAAGAAAGATATCATCAAATTCTACAAGGAAATGTTGGCAATAGATGCCCCCAGGAGACATAAGGTATTGGTTCATGTTCTTGCCAGGGAAATGGATTCATGTCCTGTTGTTGGAAAGTTCCCGTGTCAAAATGATGTAAATTTTTCGCAAGCACCACCCTTGCCACAACCTGAAGTGATTCAGGACATGACCGAATTCAAGCGTGGTTTGCCACTGTTTCCTTTGGTGAAACCGCATATTAACTTCATGGCTGCAAAACTCTGAAGATTTCCAAGAGTGGAAAAGTGTGTGTGGATCTGTTCCTGAGTCTTCCAGGCCTAGGGGAAAATCTTGGCCACTATAGTAGTTTCTGGTTCATTAATAGAGAGACAAACAGAAAAAAAGTTATCAAATGTTATTATGTAGAAATATTAAAAATCCAAAGTAATTAAATTGCAAAATCTTATAGATGTAGAATATTTTTAAAATACATGCCTCTTAAAATATTTTAAAATTTTCTTTTCATTTTTAAGAGAAATTTTCCTTATATAACTGCTTCAGATAATAAATGATATTCTTAGATCTCCCCTGTTCTATAAAATATTCATTTGTCTGATGAAGATAAAAGTTAGCTTTTTTTTAAAAAAAAAAAAAAAAAAAAAGCATCCTAAGTTGACAGAGAAGGCTCCAGGATGTTTAGAAAGGTATTAATTGCCTTTTTAAAAATTGATCCCCAGATTCGCTTTCTACTTTATGGTTTCATAAAAATCAGTGGAAAATATTTGGCAGATAGTGCACAAAGCAGTGTCATTTTCTTTTATTAGTAAAATTACTGTTATATAAGGCATGGTTTTAATCTTTTTATAAAATACAAACATGTTTTTTATTCCAACCAGTAAAATGCTGGAAAAATTCTAGAATACCCTACTTATTTACAGTGCTAGAAATACAGATTTACCTTCTTAAAAAAAAAAAAGAAAGAAATGAAGTGATAACAAATGCTGGCAGAGCTGTGGGGGAAAGGAAGCCTTCTCCCCTATTGGTGGGAGTGTACAGCGGTGCAACCACTGTGGAAACCGGTGTGGAGTCCTCAAAAACTAAAACTGGATGTTGCATCTAAACTTCCTAGAAGGGGAATAGATGGAATCATCCAATAGGTTCCATCTATTCCCCTTCTAGGTAGCTTCTCCAAAGAATGAAGAGCACCAACCACAGCAGTGTACGCACCCCTGTGTTTATAACAGCACAATTCATAGTAGCTAAATCTTGAAAACAGCCCGGGGCTGATAAGATGGCTCAGTGGGCTGGTGAGATGGCTCAGTGGTCTAAAGCACCTACTTAGAACAAGCTAAGCTAAACAAAGCACAGGGACCGTGGTTCAATCCCCCAGCACCACATGCCAGCCAGCCCCGCCCCCTGGTGGGCTGAGCTGGCCACACACACACACACACACACACACACACACACAAATAAATAAATAAATAAAATTAAAAAAAAAAAAAAGAAAACAGCCCATATGCTGTTCATCCATAGATGAATGAAGAAGACACTGCATTTATATAAAGTGGAGTACTACTCTGCCCCACTGAGGGATAAATGTGAGACATTTTTTACTAAATGGACACACTTTGAGTCCATAACCTTAAGTGAAATCAATCATATGCAAGTTTAAATATGGCATTATTTCTCTCAGGTGAGGAACTGCAAGTGTGAAGGAGGCTAGACATTGCCAGCAGGAAGAGTGGCCGCAGGAAGGAGATCAAGGGGGCAGGGGGATAAGGGATGGAAACAAAGCTTTTGTAAAGGGGAGGGGAGGGGGACTGACAGGAGGGCAGCGGGGTGAGTTAAGACGTATTATGTGCTGGCGCAAATTCCCTATGATGACTGGAACAGGGAAATATGTACTAAGACACAGCAAAAGTTCTATGACTAAAAGAAAAAAGCACATGGAAAACGAGCTCATCCCCTGCTAGGAGCATGGGGATCCCTCCCCCACCCAAGGCAGCCTTGGCAGGCCCAGGGTGGGCCTTCTGCACCTGACCCTGCCAGCCCCCTCCCACCCTGTGCACTGTGGACCTGTGGGGCCTGCCGTGGTGGGGCAAATCCAGGGGCAATGCAAGTAGCGAGAGCGGGGTCCAGCTGCTGCCCCTCAACACTGTCAGGCAGGTTAACTGCTGCTCGTTAGCAGGGGAAATGGTTGTCAGATAAGTCATCAGCTGCAGCGCTGGAGACTGAACCTTCGCCTTGTGCCTGCAGGTGAGGGTCCCGCCCAGAGCCACCCTCCCAGCCTCTGATGCACCCTTATGCTCCTGTCATTACAGACTAAAGACACTCGAGGTCTGTGTTCTTATTTTGGGTTGTTTTGTTTTGTTTTAAGACAGGTCCTTGCTGTGTAGCTCAGGCTGGTGTCAAACTCACTGCATTGTCCTGAGTATTCAGATCGTAACTGTGCCTGCATCTTAAAATTTTGTCCAGCCTTTTGCTAAGAAGCTCTGCTAGCCTTGAATTTGCAGTCTTCTTGTCTCAGCCTTCTGAGTAACTCCTCACAAGCTGACATCACCAGGGCTGGCTGTCCTGACTTTTGTAAAGAGGTACCACAGTTTATCTCTGACTAGGTATGGTGGTGCACGCCCGTACTCTAAATTCGTTGGGAGGCTGAGGCAGGAAGGTTGCAAGTTTGAGCCTAGCCTAGGCAATTTAGCAAGCAGCAAGTTCCTTGCTATTGCCTTGTGTATCACTGGCCATTGCCTGCCTTCCAGCTTCTCTGTCTGGGCCCTAGAGCAGCAGTCCCTTTCCCCAACCACGGCAGACACCGCTGCCCAAGCCTGTCTGTATTCTGCAGTGTCGCCTGCCCACTTCGGCTGGAACCTAGTCTGGGTTTACATGGAACTGTGCTTCCATTCTGAAAGAATCCATTATGCTCGCTCTCTCTTTTTTTGTACTAGGGATCGAACTCAGGACCTTGCACTTGCCAAGCAGACACTTGTGCCACTCAGCCATCTCCATGGCCCAGTGCTCTCTGCCATAAACATCTGCTTTATTTCAGATTATTTTCCTCACTTTGGCCTCTGCTTTTTCCTCAGCACCAGGCATTAGAAGGAGACCTCCAGGCCTGCACCCCAGCTGAGCACAGGAAGGAGAGAGGAGCCCCAGGCTGGAGTTCAAGCCTGGGGACTATGGACTGCAGATCCCAGAAGCGCAGTGCTTTCTGCGTGTGCTGCTTAGAGCTTTTTTCTTTCCTGCTCTGCTCCTAAGGTATCTCAGCCCCCTCATTCAAAACTGTTCAGGGCCTGAGTTTAATCCCCGGTTCTGCCAAAAAAACCCAAAAAACAAAAAACAAAAAAAACAAAAACAAAAAACAAACAAACAAACAAACACCCCCCAAAAAACCCCAAACCTGTTCTTTCCAAGCACATGTAACCCAGAATTTAGGAGGCTGAGACAGGAGAGTGAGTTCCAGGCCAACTCAGGTCTAGCCTTGCCTATATAACCTGGTGAACATAAACAACAAAAAGCTAATTTTTTCTCCCTCTTTTGCCCTTACTAGTCAGTGAACCTCAGCTGGGCTCTTGCGGGGCTGCAGACACCTAGGCTGTTCATTTTTGTGTTGATTTTGGTTCTAGGTTTCTCCTTGAACCTGAATACCTGTTGGACTGTGGGGCTGGCTGGGGCTTTCTCCAGCCTGCTAATGCCTGGAGACCTGTGTCCCAACCAGTGTCAGAGGACGTCACTGCCCCATCCACAATGGTCAGTCAACAGCTCCTCTCCACCATCTGTGGCACAAGCATCCATCACCCGTGTCCCTGAACCTGGGGAGCCTTGCTGCCCTTCCAGGGTGCAATAATTTAAGCTCTTCCCATTTCTCCAAAATGCTAAATGCATCCATGTCTTGTTTTTTTGGAGGGTGGTCTTGCTATGCTGTCCAGACTGACCTCAAACTCATGGGCAGAGTGGATCCTCCTGCCTCAGCCTCTGGAGTAGCGGGACAAAGATGCACCCCTCAGCAAGCTACAAGGAGGAAATGCTACTCAAAGTAGGCAGCAAAAAGCAAAGGGCTCCTCGCTGGGGCAGACAGGTGTGCAAAGCCTACAAGCCGACTGCTTGGCACATGAAAATCTGTTGGGGGGGGGGCTGGGGAGATGACTCAGTTGAATAATCGCTTGCCTGGCAAGGGCCTGAGTTCAATCCCAGGTTCCGAAAAAAAGGAAAGAAAGAAAGAAAGAGAGAAAGAGAGAAAGAAAGAGAGAAAGAAAAAGAAAGAAAGAAAGAAAGAAAGAAAGAAAGAAAGAAAGAAAGAAAGAAAGAAAGAAAGGTCTGGGCTGGAGAGATGGCTCAGTGGTCTAAAGCACCTACTTAAAAAAACAAGCTCGGCAAAGCATCAGGGACCGCGGTTCAATCCCCCAGCACCAC
>NW_004524864.1:458467-468599 GCF_000260255.1 Octodon degus
CAGTTCTGGAAAAAAAAAAAAAAAAAAAAAAGAAAGGTGTGTTGGGAGCCACAGGCAGGAAGCTAGGAAATGGATCAAATGTGGGTAGGTGCGAATGGGCCTCAGTACCTCAAGCAAACAAGCTACCTCAGTCCTGAGATAAACACCGTGTTTGGTTAAGGTCAGCTATTAGCTGCTGTCAGCTAATAGCCAGCTATTAGTGGCTACCTTGTGTCACTTTGCAAAAGTATAAATAAAGGATTGTTTTGTTGTACATGGAGTTAGTCTTGCCCATCAGGCGGACGAGCAACCACCTAGCCCAGCTTTTGTCTTCTTGTCTTTCTCATTCCTGTGCTGTCTTGAGTCTCCCAGGGTAGAACCCTTCACAGTGAGACCTACAGACCCCTGCAAAAATCCACCTTGCGTGTCCACCCTCACAGAACCCAGTAGATACCATGCGCAGGCTGGCCTCTTTAGGAGTGGGGTGGCTCCTGGAGGATGCTGCAGGGCCAGGGAGCAACATGCATCCCAAAAACCCAGCTGTGAGGATCAGGAGCTTTCCAGAAAGAGCAGGCAAGTTGCCATGAGTAGGAGTGTAGACTGTGAGCCCAGCACAGGGGAAGATCACTGTGAATTTAAGGCCAGCCTGGGCTACACAGTGAGTTCAAGACCAACCTGAACTCTGCATGGTGAGACTTTGTCTCAAAAAGACAGGAAAAAAAAAAAAAAAAAAAAAGAAGGGGCTGTGGGTATAGCTCAGAGTGTGAAGGGTCAATCCTCGGTATCCAAATAAGTAAATAATGAACAATGAATAAAAAGTGAGAGGGCCGGCCAAATAGCTCAGTGGATTAAAGCACCTGCAAGCTGATGCAGGGGCCAGGAGTTCTATCCCTGGGCCTGCCACGCAGCCCCACCCCCAGGATGCACTGAGATGGCAATTGAGACTGGGCATGGTGGCACGTGCCTGTAATCCCAGCTCTTGGGAGGCTGTAAACAGGTGGACCACTATGAGTCTGATCTAATAGTGAGACCCTTCCCTAAAATATACACAAAAAACATGTCTTCCTACTGGATGGTGCTTGGCAGTGCCATGCACCCTATTTTTGATCATACCTCATGCAGACACTCATGACAGAGGACTTCCAGAGCTGCCTCAGAAAGCAGCAAGATGCTGGGATGAATGTGCTCTAGGCACTGGTTAAGACTTCACGGGACAGTAATGGTAACATTAAGACTTCACGGGACAGTAATGGTTTTTACTATAATAATTTTTTAGAATTTAAACATTCACCATACATTTTGATCATACTTCCTATTGTTGCAGGCAGTGAGTTAGATGGAAATATTATAGGCAGTCAGACAGGGTCAGGCCCTCAAAGGAGAAAACAAAGACCAGACACCTTACAACTGTGGGAGGGACGGATGCTCCCGCTGTGAACCAGACCTAAAGACCAAACAAATGCTAACCTTCCTAAAGACTGTCATCCAGGATTGATCATTACTCAGGAAGAATCATTGTCTGAAAGTCACCAGATAAGGTCCTGTTTTACATTCATGCCTGCTTGCTACGTGACTCACTACCTCATTTGGTCAAGGGCCTAATCAATTTTACCTGTGCAATGGTGCTTGTAATCCCATTGGTTGACCATAGTTTTGTCCCACCCCACATCCACCTAAGCAAGTTCCCATTCTCTCCACCTTAGCCCTGCATGGTTTTATGCTATAAAAGTCCCTGGAAGTGGGGAGATGGCTCAGTATAATAAGAGCTTGCCTGGCAAGTGTAAGGGTCTGAGTTCAATCCCCAGTTCTGGAAAAAAAAAAAAAAAAAAAAAAGAAGAAGTCCCTGGAGGAAACAGCTTCCTGGGAAACAACCCACTCAGGCCCCCTTCCTGTCCCTCTCTCAGACGGGAGCTTTCTTTCCCTCAATAAATATATTCTGCTCATAACCTCCGTTCGTTCCTAAAATTCATTCTTTGGCTTTAGAGAACACAAACTCGTGCAGGTCAGGTTGGGAGATCATTTTTCCCTATGTCATTTGGAGGTTCCCTGTATCATTTGGAGGTCACACACCCGAGATCAGTTGCATCTCCCTGTATCACTACGAGTTCCACTACTGAGAAGAGGAAACCACAGTCCCCAGGACCTTACAATGACCATAAAGTGCAGCTACAAACCAAACTAATTAAGGAACAAATGGAGAAATAAGTGGAGACCATGCACATTTCCTGAGGACAGCCAGGAATGGTAGCACCTCCCTACAATCCCAGCACTCTGGGAGGCTGAGGCAGAATGATCCCAAGTTCAAGCCCAACCAGGGCAAGTTAGTGACTTAGTGAGACCCTGTGTCAAAAAACAAAACAAAAAAGGGCTGAGGCTATCACTCAGGTTAAAGGCTCTGAGGTCAGTCCTAGTACCCCCCCCAAAATTTTTCCTTTGATGGTTTGATGGTGCATGCTTATAATCCTAGCCTTCAGGAGTCTGAGGCAAAAGGATTGCTGCAAGTTTGAGGCCAGCTTGGGCAACACAGACAATTCAAAGCCAGCCTAAACTACACAGTAAGACCCTATCTCCTCTTCTTTCTTTATTTTGTGGGGGAAGTTGGGACAGGGTCTTTTTTTTTTTTTTTCTGGAACCAGGGATTGAACTCAGGTCCTTGTGCTTGCCAAGGAAGTGCTTATTCCACTGAGCCATCTCCCCGGCCCCAGAGAGAGGGTCTTGCTATGTAGTTCAGGCTACCCCTAAACTATGTAGCCCAGGTTGGTGTCAAACTTTGGGCAATGCCCCTGCCTCAGCCTCCAGAGTGCTGGGATTATAGATGTGCATCACCACACATAGCTACCCTATCTGAAAAACAAAAGCAGGCCAGATGTGGCGGCATGTGCCTATGATCTTAGCACTTGGCAGGCTGAGGCAGACGAATCTCCTTGGGTCTGAGGCCAGCCTGAGCTACATAGTGAGTTCAAGACCAGAGTGAGTTCAAGTTCTCCCCAGCCTGAACCCTTAGGGAGATCCTATCCTGAAAAGAGTTTCAGAGAGCAAGCTGGAGCTGATGACAGATTTAGGCAAAACTGATTAACGCGTGTTGGAGAACTCTTTTCTGATCTCTTTTCCACAGTTCTCTCCCTTTTTCCAGTATTGATTTGTCCTTATTTTTTTTTAAATTTAATTTATTTGTGTGTGTGTGTGTGTGTGTGTGTGTGTGTGTGTGTGTGTGTGTGGCCAGCTCAGCCCACCAGGGGGTGGGACTGGTTGGCATGTGGTGCTCGGGGATTGAACCGCGGTCCCTGTGCTTTGCTAAGCTTGTTCTAAGTAGGTGCTTTAGACCACTGAGCCATCTCACCAGCCCCTGTCCTTATTTCTTTACTTACTTTTTTCCTTCTTCTTCTTCTTCTTCTTTTTTTTTTTTTTTTTTTTTTTTGTATTTTAGGGAAGGGTCTACAGGGTGTTCAGGGTCTCACTACTAGATCGGACTCGTAGTGATCCACCTGTTTACAGCCTCCCAAGAGCTGGGATTACAGGCACACACCACCACACCCAGTCTCAATTGCCATCTCACCATACCCCCGGCATGGGGCTGGCAGGGCAGGCCTGGGGATCGAACCCTGGGCACCTGCGCCTGCTTGCAAGTGCTTTGATCCGCTGAGCTAATTGGCTGGCCCAAGACAGGCTTATAAACATCTCACAGTGATCCGCAGCTTGTACTGCACAGTGCTGGCCGCCCGACCCAGATGGTAACACTGTCTCAGTCAGCTCAGCCCAAGTACGAAAAACCTGGGAGGGGTCTTGTGCACAGCAGTGTTTCCTCCCACTCCAGAGGCTGGAACTTTGGGATCAGGAAGCCTATGAGGTGGGGCACATCAGCACCTTGGCACGCCTTCCTGTGGCACAAAGGAAGGACACATTGTCTGCTGCCTGTTTTTCTCATTTTTTGATTTGCAAGTGGGGCTGGCACCCAGGGCCCTTTGAATGTTAGGTGAGCAATGTACTGCTAAGCTACACCTGCAGCCCTTGGGGTGCCTTCTTATAGGCTGATAATCCCATCCTAGGAATGCTACCCTCAAATCTCCTCTATACCTTTCTGCTGCAGGAGTAGTGGTGCCCGCCTTGCTGCGGATCCTGAACCCTGGGAGGTTGAGGCAGGAGGATCACAGTTTGAAGCCAGCCTGGGCAATTTAGCAACTTAGCCAGACTTATCAAAAATCAAAAAAGAAAAAAGAAATAGGGTAAAGTGTAGAGTAAAAGTACTAGGGTAAATTCCCAGTACAAAAAGAAGAAGAAGAAAGAAGGAAGAAGAAGACCTAATTCTTTCCTTCCCAGTGGTTCAGAACAATACTGTGTACAGCAGCCCTGGCAACAGGCTTCCCAAGTCACAGGACTGTCGAGCCCCCTGAGTGTGGCCTGCAGGCGGCAGGCAGAAGGTCTGTTTCCATGTAATAAGCAACAAGACTTCCTTTGCTCCTAGTGTGATTCCTGACCAAGTAACTCCTATTTTGGGTGCTAAAACTTTCAAGTCTCAGGCTGGTGTTTCAGTGACTCTCTTCAACCATCCTATGTACAGATTTTAAAATGAAAAAGTCAGAAAGTTCATCTCAGAACTCTCACTTCCTCCCGCAGGCTCTGCCAACCCAACGGAACATCCCTCCTCAGAGCTGTTTCTGACCTCAGTCCCGGCCTTGTGCCCACCAGGTGTGTAGCCTGGGACTTCTGGAGTCACTTAGAAGTCACATACACGGGCCGGGGAGATGGCTCAGTGGAATAAGCGCTTCCCTGACAAGTGCAAGAGCCTGAGTTCAATCCCCGGTTCCACAAAAAAAAAAAAGAGGGAAAAAAAAAGAAAATCCCAGAAGTCACATACACGAGTCCCATGAGAGCAAAGTGGTGCCCGGCTTGGTGGTATGCCAGTGTAGGCCCAGCCATTCCAGAGGCTGAGGCAGGAAGATTCCTAGGAACCAGGAGTTCAAAGCCAGTGTAGGCCACTGGTGAGATGCCTATCTCATCAAAGGAAATAAAGTAAAATAACCCGCTTTACGGGTGGTAAATCTGAACTGTGGAGAGGGCTGGGCACTGGCGCGGGTGCAGCCTTGCGCGGCTCGCGCTAGGGTTCCGGCCCCAGCACCCGGAGTGAGACTGAAACGCTGCTCCATAGGATCCCTCCTCTCCTCGAGGAAACTGCTGAGCCGTGTGCAGTGCGGAATGCGATGCTAAAGGATGGCAGAGTCGCAGTCGTCCTGTAGCCCCAGCTGGCCTCGAACCCCCCACACTCTTGCCATTTGGTGGGGGGGCACAGCGGGGTGGGCACCTGCCAGGCACAGCAGACCCACTGATGTCCAGTGCCTCGGAAGGGGCGAGGGCTGTGCCGGGATGGGCCGGGGTCCTCCGGGCAGGCGACGCGGAAGTGAATAGACTTGCTCTATTTTCTGTTCTTTCAAGTTTGTTTTATTTTTTTTTTTATTTATTTTTTTTTTTTTTTTTTTTTTTTTTGGCGGTACTGGGGATTGAACTCATGACCTTGAACTTGCCAGGCAAGCACTTATTCTACTGAGCTATCTCCCCAGCCCTCAAGTTTGTTTTAAAGACGAGTTGGCAGTCTGCTCGCTGGGTCAGAAGCCTTGGTCTCCTGGTCACGTGACCATGCTATGGGTTTCCTTTTATTTTTGTGGTCCTGAAGAAGGTAGAGCCTAGGACCACTGCACGGGGCCGCATACCGGGCTGCTCTTCCTTTCCTTTCAGTTTGGGATGGGGTCTCACTTGTTACTAAATTGCTCAGGCTGAGTCTGAACTTTCTTTTTTGGCGGGACCAGGGACTGAATTTATGCTCTTGCGCTTGCCAGGCAAGTGCTTATCCTATTGAGCTATCGCCCCAGCCCCTGGGTCTGAACTTTCAGTCCTCCTGCCTCAGCCTCCCCAGAGTGCTGGGCTGACAGGTATGTGCCACCCTGTCTACTTCAATACATGTTTTGCAGAATAGAAAAAAAAAGAGCCTGACTGGCAGGCAAGAAAGCAGTCCTGTGCTCTATCCCTGGTGCAAAAACACAAAACAACAAAACTGAGAAACTCTAAATGCATTTCCCATGATGCTATTGGAGAAGTCAAGTTTCAATGACAAAAGTTTCATTCATTTTTATTTTAATTTTTGGTACCAGGGATCAAACTCAGGACCTTGTGCTTGCAAGTCAGGCACTTATGTGCTGAGGTATCTCCCCAGCCCAAAAGTTTCAATGTAATCATATTGTCTGTTTTTGTAAGTCTACAGACTTATTTTTTGTTTGAGACAAGAATCTCACTATGTGGTTTCAGGCTGGCCTTGAACTTGTGGTGATTCTGCTGCCTCAGCCTACCAATTTCTGGGATTATAGGTTTTGTGCCACCATGCCTGGCTACAAATATTTCTCGTCACATTGTTTGCTTTGGTAGTCCTGAGGATTGAACTCAGGACTTCCATATTGAGCTATATCCCATTTATACATTTATATTTTGAGACAGGATCCTGTTAAGTTGCTAAATTATCCGCTGGGCTCAAACTTGTAATCTTCCTGCCTCAGCTTGCCAGAGTGCTGAGATTACAGCCATGAACCACCATGGCTGGCTAAGAAACTAGGTTTTTTGTTTTTTAAATAACAGACATCCTTCCCAATCTATGTTATTACATTTCTTTCTTCTTTTTTAAAATATATTTGGTTGTTACAGGCTCTCACTATGCAGCTTGGATTTACAGTCATCCTCCTGTTTTCAGCCTCCGCAGTGCTGGGATTACAGGTGTGCACCACTATGCCCAGATTCTGTGGCCAGCTCAGCCAGCCCTGGGGGCGGGGCTGGCATGGCATGTGGTGCTGGGGATTGAATTGAGGTCCTTGCACTTGCCTAAGTGGGTGCTTTAGCTCTCTGAGCTATCTTGACGGCCCCTCACATTTCTTTCAAACAACACCAGGTGCAATGTTAACCTCCTGAAATTGCATTCC
This sequence comes from Octodon degus, assembly GCF_000260255.1. Taxonomy (NCBI): domain Eukaryota; kingdom Metazoa; phylum Chordata; class Mammalia; order Rodentia; family Octodontidae; genus Octodon; species Octodon degus. Next base: position 465,406 of record NW_004524864.1, read on the forward strand.
GCCCCTCCCCTCAGCCCACCCTGAGGGCGGGGCTGGTGCAGTGTGTGGTGCAGGGGATGGAACTGCGATCCTCTGCACCTTGCTAAGCTTGCCTAAGCAGGCACTTTAGACTGCTGAGCTATCTTGCCGTGTCAAATTGCACCTTTTTGTTCACTGTGGCATGGAGGTAGCTCTGAAAAACTTCGGTTGTTCTTTGCTTTCTGCACAAGACAGTTTTCTTTCTTCATCTATACAGAATTCCTCTTTGCACTCAGGGCTCTCACTCTGGGATAAGAGGACCGAAGATGCTGTTTGGTTTTTCTGTTTGTTTGTTTTGAAGGTGCTGTTGTTGTCTGGACTGTTTTCCTCCAGTTCCTGGAGTCACCTCATCCTAGACCTGTCTGGCTTCTGCGTGGCTGTCTTTTCTCTCCGGGGGCAACACTGGCAGAGCCAACCTGTGAGCTCATCTGGGGATGCTTGGATTTCTGCTCCAGTCTGTCTAATACTACAGACCAATTCAGCCCTCTCAGTGCAGCAGGAGGGGTGAGGATTCTGTCAGCCTCTTCCTGCAGCTTTCAGAATATACCCAGCCCAGTACAATGGTGCACATCTGTAATCCCAGCCACTTGGAAGGCCGAGGCAGGAAGACTGCAAGTTCAAGCCCAGTCTGGGCAATTTAGTGAGACTCTTAAAAATAAAACACAGCCAGGTGTGGTGGCTATATCTGTAATCCCATCGAGAGGCTGAGGCAGGAGGATCACTTTGAGTTCAAGGCCAACCTGAACTGCATTATTTTTTTTTGTATTTTGTGCAGGGTCTCACTACACAGCTGGACTCATAGTGATCCTCCTCTTTTCAAGCCTTCCAGTGCTAGGATTATAGGAATGTGCCACCACACGCAGGGGCGGGGCCAGCACAGCATGCCAGGGATCAGACCCCTCCCTGTGCTTGCCTAAGTGAACTGCATCTTTTTGAGACCTTATCTCAAAAAGGCAAAAATAAATAGATAAATAAATACAGAGGGTGGCGTTTGGGAACATAGGGGAGGGGCCAGGCACTGCTAAGCATGGTGAAGCTGGAGCTCCATCCCTCGGGTGAACATGCCTAAATTGCTTCCTGTGTTCAAGCTCCCTGTAATCTCAACAGTTTTGTCCTCTTCCCATTGATTTTATTTAATAGTAACTGATTAGTTTTAAACAATAGCTCAGGGACCGGGGAGATGGCTCAGTAGAATAAGCACTTGCCTGGCAAGTGCAGGGTCCTGAGTTCAATCCCCAATACCAAAAAAAAAAAAAAAAAAAAAGTTCAAATCACAAATCACAAATGACCTTTCCCCCTTCATTTCATTCATCTCTAATCTGCTCTAAACTATGTTAGTCTGTCATCTATTAGAGACTTTTTTTTCTTTGACTAGGTTTTTTTTTTTTTTTTTTTTTTTTTTTTTTTTTGCAGAACCGGGGATTGAACTCAGGCCCTTGCACTTGCCAGGGAAGAGTTTATTCCACTGAGCCATCTCCACAGCCCTTCTTTGACTAGGTTTTGCTGTGTAGTCTAGGCTGTCGTTGAATTCATTATGAAGACCAACCTGACCCTGAACTCAAGGAGACCTTCCTGACTCAGCCTCCCGAGTGCTGGGATTACAGACATGTAGCACCACGCTCAGGTAGATCTGTTTTATTCTAATCTCATTCTTGTGAGGGACTGCTAAACTCTGAAGGGTATTTAATAATTAATAAAAAAGTAAGGACCAGCCAGATAGCTCAGCAGACTAAAGTGCCTGCTTAGGCAGAGTGCAATGGCATTTGATCCCCAGTGGGCAGTGCCAGCCCCGCCTCCAGGGTGCGCTGAGACAGTGACTGAGACTGGCCTTGGTTGCGTGTGCCTGGTGCTTGGGAGGCTGAAAACAGAAGAATCACTACATAGTGATTCTCACTGTACTACATAGTGATTCTCACTGTGATCTACATAGTGAGACCCCGTACTCCCTGTCCTAAATTCATAAAATAAAAAATTTAAAAATTAATAAAAATAGTAACAAATGGTTAATATTTTTCACCAAAGATGTAATGAACTATTATTCATGCATGATGACAGTGAATGGTAAATATGTAGATGAAGTATCTTTTTTTTTTTTTTTTTTTTAATTTATGTGTGTGTGTGTGGCCAGTTTAGCCCACCAGGGGGCAGGGCTGGCTGGCATGTGGTGCTGGGGGATTGAGCCGTGGTCCCTGTGCTTTGCTAAGCTTGTTCTAAGTAGGTGCTTTAGACCACTGAGCCATCTCCCCAGCCCTTAAGATCACTTTTGTAGGGGCTGGGGAGATAGCTCAGTAGAATAAGTGCTTCTCTGGCAAGCGCAAAGGTCTGAGTTCAAGCCCTGGTTCCGCAAAAAAAAAAAAAAAAAAAAAAAAGGACCCACTTTTGTGGGTTGGAAGCTGGGATGCAAATGATTTCTGTGCCACTGTAGTTTGGGACACACAGTGTTGGTTCTCACAGCCAGGTGCACCTGTTCCCACATCGTTGGTGATGGCTGTCCTGCTGCAGGAAGCACCACAAAGGCTGTACCATTGGCCGTGTGGCCCCAGGAAGCAGTTTGGGGCAGAGCTGTTGCTCAATGGAGAGAGGCCTGGGTCCACCCCTGAGCAGAGCTGTGCAGAGACAGTGAAGGTGTGTGAGTGGGTGTTGGTGACAGCTCCATGGCCACAGGGCCAGGACAGGCTGGCTGGGCTCCTCTGGTCATGCTGGGGGGTGAACATGCCCTGGGCTTCCGAGGACAGAAAGAGGGGTGCAGGGAGCAGGCTCCAAGGAAGGAGCAGAGACCTGGGGAGATGCAACTTCGAGGCAGGGGGCAGAAATGTGCACCTGACTACTTCAAACACTTATGGGCCTGCCCCTGGTCTTTCCTGTGCCTCACAGGTTCCGGCATCTAGGTGAGCCCAGCCAGCTTGTGAGTGCAGTGTTGGTCTTCTTCCAGACAGGTAGGGCTGGAATGACATTCCTACCACCTGCCCCAGAGGTCGCTGTGCAGGATGCTGGTACCTACCTGTGAGGACCAGCCTCTGCCGTGGGGTTTGCTGACCGTGGCACCCACAAGATGCTGCTTGCTTGGCATTTAGATCACAGAGTTTGTAGAAAGATGTCTGATGGGGCTGGTGAGATGGCTCAGTGGTCTAAAGCACCTACTTAGAACAAGCTTAGCAAAGCACAGGGACTGCGGT
>NW_004524864.1:469329-474372 GCF_000260255.1 Octodon degus
TATATTTCAGAACCAGGGATTGAACTCAGGCCCTTGCGCTTGCCAGGGAAATGCTTATTCCACTGAGCCATCTCCCGGGCCCTTCAAAATAAATTTTGAAAAATACTGGGCATAGGGGTGTAGGCCTATAATCCCAGGATTCAGGAGGCTGACAGGAGGGTTGCCACAAGTTCAAGGACAGCCTGAACTAATAGCAAAACCTCATCTCTAAAAAAACCAGTCAAGGGGCAGGGGAGATGGCTTAGTGGAATAAGCACTTCCCTGGCAAGCACAGGGTCCTGAGTTCAATCCCCAGTACTGTCATCAATCCCTGAATTTATGAATAGAAACTAATCAGAATTATTTTGAACTCCATTCCATTTATGTCAAGACATCTAATTTAAAGCAAGAAAGGCTTATTTTGGCTCTTGGTGGCCCCCTCGTGATGGCAAGAGTTTGTGGAAGAACTTGCTCACCTCAGGGGAGCTGGAAGCAAAGGAGGCAAAAGGTCCAGCCTCCCACATCCTCTTCCAGGGACCCCAGTGCCCTGCTTTCCTGCCCTGAGGAGCCCCAGGACTGCTGCATCTTCTAATGACACCAGGAGACCAGGCCTTTGCCACATGTTGCGGGACACTCCTGCAGGCCTCAGCACAGCGAAACCAGACTGGGGAGCCCAAAGGCACACACGGGGAATCAGCTGGATTGAGGAACTCAATTACTGAGATAAATGTGGCATTGCCCAGCCTTGTGGTTGCTTGGCAACATACCGGAGCCCCACAAATTAAAGGGTGGTGGTGGTGGCGTTAAATGGCTCACAGTTTGAAGGCTCAGTGAGTAGTCTGCCAGCTCCACGGCTAAAAAGACAAGGTGGAGCGGGCGTGGGAGAAAGCTGCTCAGCCCAGGGAACCAGGAAGCAGGGTCCAGAACACACCCCCCCAGGTCCCATGCCCAGTGTTCCAACCCTGCAGCTAGCTCCCCGTCCCCGGCATGATGAGCTGTGAGCTCAGGTATGAATTAATCGCTGCAGGCACATTCCCCAGGGACCCTCTCCTTCCAAACCCCGCTGTGAACACTTAAGCTTTTGGGGCATAGTGCAGATCTAAACACATATGAGATGGCTTTGTTGGTTCCAATACCAGCTACTGCTGAGCTCCATGAAAGCCCCTTTTCTCACAGGGAGGAAAGGTCTTATGTCAATGAAATGTCAAGCCATGGGGGCACATGACTGTGATCCAAGCGCTCTGGGAGGCTGAGGCAGGACTGAACCTATCAACCCATGTTGGGCAAGTAGTTGCTTAATGAGACCCCGTGTTTCAATATAAAAATGGCAGATGTAGCTCAGCATCAAGACCTTGGGTTCAATCCCAAATACCAAGGAAAAGAATTGACATCTGAATCTTCTCTCAGCCTAGGGCTGGGGATATAGTTCAGTGGTTGAACATTTGCCTGGTATGCACGAGGTTTGCAAAAATAAAATTGACAGATCTGTTCCCCCTCCCTCAGCCCCAGCCCAATCAGAACCTGGCCCGATGCCCTGCAGCTGCTACCTGAGCCCAGGAGCAAAGCATAGTCTGCTAAGAGGCTGCACACACGCCCCAGTGGCTGGCTCACAGGGTCCACTTCTCTAACCATCCTACACAGTCCTGGCTCCCCCAGTCTCACGGTCCTTTGCGTCACCCACCCACACCCATCCTGCTAAACTCCTAGCCAGGCATGGTGGCATAAGCCTGTTACCCCAGCACTCAGGATCCCTAGGTAGGAAAATTGAGTTTAAGACCAGACTGAACTACACAGGGAGACTCACAATCTTAAAATCTGCTCATACTCAAAGTACTAAGTTTACTCAGCTGAGTTTCATCATCAGCCAGGAGTATATTTTCTCTATGCTTTAATGTTCCATAAAATGGAGACAGCAAAAGTGACCCACCTCTGGGATTTTGAGACTCAAATGAATGCCTGAACAAAACTTAGAATACCTAGCATTCCATAAAAGGAAACTATTAACATGTAAGAAGAAAATAGCTATCTTTATTATTATTATTTTTTTTTTAATTTTTTTGGCGGAACTGGGGATTGAACTCAGATCCTTGCGTTTGCCAGTCAAGTGCTTATCCTACTGAGCCATCTCCCCAGCCCCCAAACAGCTATCTTTAGGACACTAAAGGACGCACAGGGTGCATTCTGTCCAGTCATGCATGCTACTAAATCTCTTTAATTTATAAATTTAGTGAAATTGCAGTAAGTTGGCTGCTTTTTCACTAGTCAGTGGTGCACAAGTTCATGCAGCGAAATTAGTAAAGAACTTTGCCGGTAGGACTGCGCACTTGCGTCCACACTGGTGGAGTAACCCCTAAAGGGCAGCTGTGGGGACATGGACAGTACTCCACATGTATGTGTGTGCATGGGGCACAAGCAGTACCAGGGACTGAACTCGGGGCGTTCACATTGAGCTACCTCTTCTTCTGTTTAATTTTTTGCAAGGAATATATCTAAGTGGCAGAGCGCTCATCTGGTGAGCATAAGGTCTCAAGCTTGATTCTTGGTACCAAAAACAACTAGAGATTACTTTATTTTGAGGAAGGGTCTCCTATAAGTTGCTGCATTGCCTGTGTTGAGCTCAAGCCTTCCATCCTCCTGCCTTAGTCACCCAGAATGCTGGGATTACAGGCATGTGCTGGCACACCTGGCTGGTAACAGTGTAACATTCCCTTCTGATGCTTCCAGGGCTGAAAGACCCTTTCAGCCTCTCTGCCTGCCTTCAGAAAAGCGGAAGGGCAGTGGTCTCTTATCAGCATGGGCTGAGTGGACCTTGAGCTTGGGATGAAGAAACAGCCCGTTTGTTTCTCCGCTGCAGGCTTCAACCCTTTCTTCCTAGGTCCTCAGTTTATCACCCTGATGTCCTATCTCTTGCACCCCACAGAGAATGTCTGTGTAGGTGTCACTGCTGGAAATTTCAAGTCAGACCCGGCTGGGAAACACCTGTCGCACCCTGTCACCTTCAGCCTTACCCCCTTTTCCCCACGTAGGGCACCTCCTTCCCCCTTATTTGCAGATCTCACCCCAGCCCCAGTGAATGCCTACAACTATGGTAGCACTGAGCCCAACACATAAGTTGATAAATTAGACACAGGGTGGCCATGTAGCTCTGTGGTAGAGCCCTTGCCTAGCATATGCCAGGCCCTAGTTTCCAGGCCAGGGATCCCCCACCATCACCACCAAAAAAGATGAAGAACTGGGCATGGTGGTACATACCCATAAAGCCAGGCTCAAGGAGGCTGAGGCATGAGGATCACAAGCTCATGGGCAGCCCAGACAACTTACACCATCTTAAAAAAAAAAAAAAAAAAAAAGGTGTAAATCAGTGAGAAGGCTGAGTTCAATGCCACATGTGCAACAACAAAAAAATGTTAAAAGCTAGATACAGTAAGAGACTAACAAAAACCAATAGCAAAATAGAATTATAATCATTTGCTACAATAAAGCATGTAGAATTTATGCTGAACTAAGGCTGCATACAGGGGCTGAGCCAGGAGGAATACAAGGCCAGCCTGGGCTATGTTGATTAAAGAACACTTCAAAATAACACTGATTCTGGGCCCAGGAGATGGCTCAGTGAAATAAGCGCTTCCCTGGCAAGTGCAAGGGCCTGAGTTCAATCCCAGTTCCGCAAAATAAATAAATAAAACAAATAAAAAAATTACTGATTCCACTTTATCCCCTCTTAAAAGTCTGATATACTGAGTCACTGATGTTATCAATTATGTCTGAGATTATACTGGGGGTATAAAAACCCCTCAAGGACTACGCAACCTCTCCCCACCACCCCAGTACAGAGGCTGAGCCTGACCCTGCTCTCTATCACTGAGTTATAGCTCCAGGCCTTTTATTTATTTGCAATTACTGCTGCAGAGGCCCTACTCCTAGCTCTAATCCTACCTCTATTTGAGACAGGATCTCCCTAAACTGACCAGGCTGGGCCTCAAATTAGGAGCCCTCTTTCCTCAGCCTCCTAATATTCCACCAATGGCTTTGACAAAGAGCTGAGGGCTTTCAAACAGCTAAATATCACGAAGTGTGGTGACACAGCCCTGGAATTCCAGTACTCAGGCAGCTGAGGCAGGAGGATCTTGAATTGAAGCTAGCCTGGCGATGGAGTGTAACTCTCAAAAAAATAAAGCTAGGCACATGGTGTTTCTGGAGCGCGGTACCCGCTGTACCTCCTGTCCTGCTTGTGTGCCTCCCACCCTCACTGGGCTGTTCCTTTGCCCCCTCTGCAATGCGCCTGAGTTTCCCAGTGTGGGTCAAGTGGCTTTACACCCCTCCCCTATCACAGCTGCTTGGTCAGAGGCATCAGCCTCCCTTCTTACCACACTGACCCTGAGCATGGGGCCTGCAGCCACTTCCACAGAGCATCTTCAGACCTAGCTGAACAAGACTGTGGGCCCTCCACGCCTGCACCTCTGCTCCGCTGGCCTCCATGCTCCTGATGTCTTGTGTAGCAATCCAGCCATGCTGGGGCTGGGCCTTTATTTCTAACTACCCCAAGTTCCCTCCCCATGGGAGAGGGATCATAAGCTGTCACAATTGCACTTTAGGTCTATGGTAAGCACAAACTGTTCACTGAATCACAAATACTTCCAAGCCTGGCATGGTGGTGCAGCAAGCCTGTAATCACTCAAGGGGCTGAAGTAGGAAGAATGACAGAGTTGAAAGCCAGCCTGCCTGCACTGCATAGTGAGAACCTACCTCAAAAAGGCTTTTTTTTTTTTTTTTTGGTAAATAAGGAGTTGAAAGGACCATAGGGGAATGGTAAAAAAAAATAATAATAATAAGATATCATGTACAGTTGCAATATATGTGATTATATACACCTAAAATGTTCCAATAAACTTAATTCTTAAAAAATTAAATTTTAGGGTCTGGTGAGATGGCTCAGTGGTCTAAAGCACCTACTTAGAACAAGCTAAGCTAAGCAAAGCACAGGGACTGCGGTTCAATCCCCCAGCACCACATGCCAGCCAGCCCCGCCCCCTGGTGGGCTGAGCTGGCCACACACACACACAC
>NW_004524864.1:474832-475332 GCF_000260255.1 Octodon degus
GCTGGAGTGTTGTGGGGATCGAACTACAGCAACCTGAGGCTGACAGCTTTGTGGAAGCAGCCACTTAAACAACTGAGCTAAGGCCAGGCCCCAGAAAGAAGATAAACTGCGATATAATGTCTCAAAGAAATGTCCCAAACCCTCAAATCTGTTTTATTAGGCAACCTTTTAGAATAAAGAATATCAGGCTGGCAGAGATAAGTCAGCAGACTAAGCTCCTGCTTAAGCACAGGGACTGGGATTCGATCCCCAGCACATGTGTGCAGCTGAGCTGGCCCATGAGACACAGCACGCTAGTGCATGCCTGTGATCTAGGGCTGGGAGGCTGAAAACAGGAGGATCACTGTGAGTCTGAGCCGTGTGGTGAGATCTTGTACCAAATACATTTTTAAAAAATAAAGAATGTCGGGGCTGGAGAGATGGCTCAGTGGTCTAAAGCACCTACTAGAACAAGCTTAGCAAAAGCATCAGGGACCGCGGTTCAATCCCCCAGCACCACA
>NW_004524864.1:475432-480579 GCF_000260255.1 Octodon degus
CTCTCTCTCTCTCTCTCTCTCTCTCTCTCTCTCTCTCTCTCTCTCAAATAAATAAATAAATAAATAAAGAATGTCAAAACACAGGGCCGACCAGACAGTTCAGGGGACTACAGCGCCTGTTTAGGCAGAGCACATTGGCAGGGGTTTGATTCCCGGCTTGCCACGCTGGCCCTACCCGAGGCAGGCTGAGAGGGCAAATGAGACCAGACGTGGTGGCGCACACCTGTAATTCCAGAACCTGGGAGGCTAAAAACATGAGAATCAAAACGAGTCCAATCTACGTGGTGAGACCCTGTAGGCCTTGTATTAAATACATATAAAATAAAATAAAGAAATATCAAAACACAAAAACTGGGGCGGGGGAGGAGTTTTAAGTACCTCACTGGGTAAGGTGGTACTTGCCCACCCATCAGCAACCTCAACACGCTAGGGAACTGTCTCAGGGGAATTGCCAGTGCCAGCCCAATGAGCAATTCAATTTAGCGAGGCCCCAAAGTCTAAAGAAAACATACAGAGCTGGGGTGGCGCTCAGGGCCAAGTTGCTGGGCTCCAGCCCAGAATCAACTCGCGCAGGCGCGGAGATCAGAACCCACACCAGCCCTTCCCTGCCTGCAACCGGGGGAGCCCAGGATGCACACTCACGGTGACGCCCTTGAGCTGCTCTTCTGTCAAAGATCCTCGGATGACCTGCATAAAGAGAGAAAAAAAGTCATTAGGAAACTAACAAAGAGGGTCCCACGAGCAGACACCCCCCAGCTGCCGCAGTGCCAGCACTCACCTGAAGGTACCGGGCATTGACCATCATCCGTGCCAGGCGTTCGCGGCGCACGGACTGCACCGTGCGCACACCGCGCCTGCGCAGGGGCGGCGGGGTCACGCCCAGGCTCCGCTCGCTCCGGGACGGAGCATAGTTGTCTCTCCTGTCGCCAGCCCTGTTGTCCCTGCTAGCCCGCCGTTTCGGGGACACCTTGGATGGTGGGGCGCGGCGCGGCGCGGTAGGGCTAAGAGTCAGGTTGTGAAAGTCGCTGACCAGCCCTTCAGAGCCCTCTCCTAGAGGGAAAGTCCGAGACGCATCAGTGTAACCCGGTGTGAGCCAGGAACGTCGGAGCAACCCTCTCCCCCCCGCAGCCCCCGCACCCCCGCTGATTCTCAGAGCCCACTGTCAAGGCCCCACTGAGCGCCTCACCAGCACGAGGAATCCGAGCGATTGCCATTTTCGCCTTCATAGTTTAGATTTTATTCACTGTTTGAGAACAGGGTCTCACTGTGTCTTAAGGTTCTTAGGTCTATCCACACGCTTACCAGTATCTTTTGCGGGGGTGGGGGGGGCATCAGGAATCCAACCCAGGACCTCACAGCATGCGCTACCACGCTCGATATCCCGGCCCAGGGTCTCACTGTGTAGTTCAGGCTGGCTTTCATCTGGGCAGCATTATCCTCCCTGGGGACAAGCCTGGGGACAAGCCTGAGGCACCTCGCCTGGAGGTGGTGGTTATCTCAAATTCAGCATTTTAAAACTGGGTGTGCACACCTGTAATCCTGGGTTTAGGCAGAATCCTCTTTCAAAATAAAAAAGGGCTGCGGGTGTAGCTCAGTGCACAGCTTGGATTCAACCTCCAAAAAGGAGAAAAAAGTTTTTGGGGAAATAACTTACTCCCTATTACTGAAACCCTGTTCACAATCGTCAAGCAGGAAACCCCCAGCTTCTAACGGTCAGGGAATGGCAGATTGAAAGAGACTAAAGACGCGTATTACTCTCTTCATTATCAAATTTTCTTTCCCGAAATCGACTCAAATTTTTTTCTCAAGACTCAAGAGTGGTGGGCCGGGGAGATGGCTCAGTGGAATAAGCGCTTCCCTGGCAAGCGCAAGGGTCTGAGTTAAGACTCAGAAGCCTTGAGGACCCTGCTCAGGCAAAGTCCGCCCGGCCCACGCCTAATCCCCTAATCCCCTAGTGGGGAGTTCGGGGCATTAAAACGGCATCGGCATCTACCACCACCCACGGCCGCACACCACCTGGCCTGCCTTTGAGCGCACAGTTTCTAACACGAGAATGAGTTCCTCCAGGGATCTGGGACCTGACCAGCGTGTTCCAGAAAGTTTGTAAGAAAGTACCGGCGAGCCGGTGTGGCTGTGCCAACTGTAATCCTAACACTCTAGGAGGCAGAGACAAAATTCGAGCTCCGCTTTAGCAACCTATTTCAGGAGACCTACTTTTTATTCCACAGCACTGCCCACTGCTGCTTACAAGTCTCCACTTTCCGTTGCCGCAGAAAACCCTTCTGCCTTTTTAATTACATCCCTAAAGTGTAAGCGCGCGAGTTTTCTGCCATCGGCAGAAAATCAGTGGCAGTGCTCGTGTTTCCCCTTCCTACCTTCACCGCACCAACAACCCCAAGGGCCGGCCGGGCCCTCCCCGGATTCGAACGCAAGAGGACCCGGGGCCAGGACCGCTGCCGCCCCTTCCCAGGCTGCGCACCTAAGTCCAGCGGCGGTGGCGGCGGCGAGGCCTCCTCGCAGGTCATCGGGAGAGGCTCGGGGTTTGGGGTACGAGGCCAGGGGTGCAGGGGCTGCAGGGACGGGTCCTGAGGCGCTCGCTCCATGGCGGCAGGCGAGCGCTCCAGGCTCCTGGGCGGACTCACTCCGAAGGCCAACAACTGCGGAGAAATCAGCCAGTCCCGGAACCAGTAGGGTCTCCTTTTAAACCCCAGATAAACCCGCCTTCCAGGCCATTTTAATGTTAATAAAGCGATAGAAAGGATCCACCTGCGGTAAGGGAGATGGGTGTAGTTCGGCCTGATAGGATAATTCAACCTCTCTGTTGCAGTAATCAAATCCAGGCGGGTGGGGTGGTGCCTGCCTGTAATCCCAGCACTTGGGAGGCTGAGACAGGAGAATTACAAATTACAGCCCAGCCTTGGGTCTGTCTCAATGAATTGTGGTGATGATGATGATGATGATGATGATGATGATGATGATGATGATGATGATGATGATGATGATAATGATATAACAATTAATAATGATATAATGTGTTGTAACTCCATGTAATTCCATGTGAAGAACCTCGGTTCTATCCCCAATACCACGGAACAAAGGTAAATACATAATCATCTTCAAACTGGATGTGTGTAATCCCAGCACCCTGGGAGACTGAGGTAGGAGGATCACAAATTCCAGCTCAAACAGGTCTATTTTGTGACCTAGTGAGACCCTATATGAAAGTTATTATTTTAGAAACAGGTTTCATTTGCCTCCAAATTTGGTTAATCTTTCTTTCTTTTTTTTCTTTTCTTTTTTTTTTTTTTTTTGGTTAATCTTTCATGTCTCAGCCTCCCATGGGCTGAGATTACAGGCATGCCCTCCATCACCACTGGGCTTTACTTTTTTTTTTTTTTTTTCAGAACCAGGGATTGAATTCAGGCCCTTGCACTTGCCAGGGAAGTGCTTATTCCACTGAGCCATCTGCTTGGCCTGAGCTTTACATTTCTTTGGTTTTCCCTAAATCTCTAAATTGCTCAGGCTGAGTTTGAATTTGTGCCTCTTCTCCTTCAGCCTCCTAAATGCTGGGATTAGGGCTGGGATTATGTGTTTTTTGGACCATGGGCCAAGTTTAGGCATGCTGTTTATTTTTTATTTATTTTTCAGATAGGGTCTTGCTATGCAGTTCAGACCAGTTGAGCACTCACTTTGTAGGGCAGGCTGGTCTCGCATTGGCAGTGATCCTCCTGCCTCAGGCTCCCCAGCGCTGGGAGTACTGGTGTGCACGACCACGCCCTGCTCAGGCATGCATTTTTTAAAATGTGTAATTGCAGCCAGTCTTGGTGGTGGTGCACACCTGTGATCCCAGCACTGGGAAAGCTGAGACAGGTCGATCTATCGATGCCAATTTGAGGCCAGTCTGGGCTACAAAGTGAGCGCAAGTCCAGCCTAAACTACATAGAGAGACCCTGTCACACACACAAAAAAAGTGTAAGTATAAATTTAATCACAGCTAACATTTCTGAACAACCAAACTATAAATTGCTACTATCTGCATATTAAAGAAGTATCCGGATGGAGCTCCAACTACGCCCCAACATTTCCCTGGCTGCCTGGGGCAGATGGCTACTCTGACCCCCGCTCAGCCCCTCTGCCCTTGCACCTCAGCTGGAAGCTGAGAACAGACTTAAAATATTTGTTTTCTGTAATAAAAACAGGGTGCAGGGTCCAAAAATATTTTAGAGGTTTGGGTGGTGGAGCACTTGAGAGCCCAGGTTCAGCCCCAGCACCGAACAAAAACCTGAGTGGAGCTCAGGGTCCTGCCTAAGGACTTTGCTCTGTGGGTCTCAACGGTGGGGCCTCCAACAGCCCAGCCTAATGTGCGTGTCTCAGATTGGCTCAGATGTGGAATCAGAACCCAGCAGGTCCCTGGGGGTGTCAGTGGTCCCTATGGTCCAGCTGTATGCCTTAGTTTTGAGGACAGAAATCATCTTCTCTTCATTAGTGACCATTTCCAGAATTATACCACTTGGCTGGTGGCCAAGTAGTGGTGGCGAGCTGACACCATAGAAAGAAGCTAGAAGAAAGCAGCTGGGAATTAGCAGCCTAAAGGATTCTTCTGAAGCCTCCCAGGCACGGGGCACCGATAGGAGCCCAGCGGCTAGGAGCCAAATAAAGAGGAGTCTGGAGGTGGAACGCAGCCCCAGGGAATGAAGCAATACAGCAGAGAAAAAGGGGGGCTGGCCTACACACCAGGAAGGCCCTGGGGTCTGTCCCTACTACCTAAAAACCCAACCTAACCCAACCCAACTCAATTCAAACCAGGCCAGACTAAACCCAACCCAACCCAACCTAACCGAAAACCAAAAATAAAAGTTGAGGGGCCTGGGAGATGGCTCAGTGGAATAAGCACTTCCCTGGCAAGTGCAAGGGCCTGAGTTCAATCCCCTGGGTAATTTAGGAGCTTAGAGGGAGAGAGAGAGAGCCTGTCTCAAAAATAAAATCAAAACCAGAGGGAGGATGTACCTCAACGACAATGACAAAAAGTGTGAAGACACTAGTTTCAATTTCCAGTACCAGGAGAAAAAATTTAAGTTTAGGGGTGAGGCGGGGCAGTAGAGTGCTTGCCTGGCATGTCCAAGGTTTAGATCCCTTACTCTGAAAAA
>NW_004524864.1:480709-482592 GCF_000260255.1 Octodon degus
ATCTTAGCTACAAGGGCATCTGAGGCAAGAGAACCACAAGTCTGAGCCCTGTCTGGGAATTTCAGGAGACTCTGTCTCAAAATAAAAGATGTATGGATGGAGGGGCTGGAGAGATGGCTCAGTGGTCTAAAGCACCTACTTAGAACAAGCTTGGCAAAGCACAGGGACCCCGGTTTGATCCCCCAGCACCACATGCCAGCCAGCCCCGCCCCCTGGTGGGCTGAGCTGGCCACACACACACAATAAATAGGATGGAGATAAGCTGGGCCGTGGTACTGTAGGCCTGTAATCCTAGCGCTCTGGGAGGCTGACCCTTGTGCTTGCCAGGCAAGTGCTTATTCTACTGAGCCATCTCCCTGGCCCTCAAAATAAAATATAAAGGCTTGGGCTAGAGCTCAGTGTGAAGGCCCTGGGTTCCGTCTCCAGTACTTGAATGAAACAAAATAAAGCAAATGTCTGTGGAAGGCTCTGGGCCACTGCCAACTGGTAGAACAGGCAAGAGCCCACTGGCCTCGCTTTTCCTTAAAAAACTTTCCTTTCCTTTCCTTTCCTTTCCTTTCCTTTCCTTTCCTTTCCTTTCCTTTCCTTTCCTTTCCTTTCCTTTCCTTTCCTTTCCTTTCCTTCTCTTTTCTCTTTTCTGAAGACAGGATTGCAGATGTCACATCTGTAGCCTGAGGCAGGAAGGAATTGGGCTAGGAAGAAAGCAAAGAAACACATGGAAGTGGCCCAAGGCTAGGGGTGGCTGCTGTGCTCTGGGCCAGGCCTCCCTGCTGGTCTCCCAAATCCTTCCAGATATGGTGAGTCCATAATTAACCTAGGTGATAAGGGAAAGGGCGGCAGACCAGTTCACAGATTTAAGGGCTTCAGGAATGATTTAGGCAAAACATCTTCTTGGATCACTTACCATTTATGTATGTATGTATGTATGTATGTATGTATGTATGTCTTTCTGACATTCTCTTCTCTCTCTCTCTCTCTCTCTCTCTCTCTCTCTCTCTCTCTCTCTCTCCTTTTTCTCTCTCCTCTCCTCTCTCTTCTCTCTCTCCCCTCCCTCCTCTCTGTTCTCTCTCCTCTCTGTCCTCTCTCCTCTCTGTCCTCTCTCCTCTTTGCTCCCCTCCCCCCTCTGGCCTTTCCCCTACATCCTGGAATGCAAGGTAAAAGTGTTGTTAAATTTGGCATATTGCAGGCAGTGGGCAGAGAGAAAGGGAGCTACAGCAGGGAAGCTAACAGGCGCTGCAATGAGCACCTGTTCCTGAGCCTGCACTTCCCCAGGCCTGGTTTGGGTTAAGCTGAAAACATGTTTCCCTAAACATCTTTAATGTCTCATTATTTAGTTTTCATCTTCTTGTATCCTTTGTCCTTGGCTTTATAGCATCTTTTCATATACATCAGCCACAGTTCTTCACTGATCTTTACTGAAAGGTCTGGCCTAGAATTCTAAGAACTAAAAATAACTAATGTTTTGGCTCCCTTCACTTCCAGCTTGGCCACTTAAGTATAAAGTCTCCTTAGGCTAAAAATCTTCCATCTGCCTTAGCCTGCAAAATGTAAAAACTTCTTAGTTTAAAATACTCAGAAGAGTGAGTGACGATTTTAGTTGTGTTCCCAGAAAAAAAATCAATATAGATCTAGAAATAAAGCACCCTGGCCACCTGCCACGGTCTGAGTTCACCCCTTGAAATTCATGGGCTAAATCTTGGTTTCCAGCGCAGTCCTGTTAAGAGGCAGGGCCTGCGGGAGTGACTGGGTCTCAGGGATTCTCTTGTGAATGGGATGAGGACCTTTGTCCCACGTAACCTTCACATACTGCTTGGCTTTTTCCTACCTTCTGCCTTTCTGCCCAGTAAAGACAGAAAGCCCTCTGCAGACATTAAACACCAGCA
>NW_004524864.1:482692-488471 GCF_000260255.1 Octodon degus
CTCCCCTCTCTCTTCTCTCTCTCCTCTCCCCTCTCTCCCCCTCTCTCTCCCTCTCCCCTCTCTCCCTCTCTTCCTCTCTCCCCTCCGGTAGAACAGGCAGGAGCCCACTGGTCTCACTTTTCCTTTAAAAAATTGAGCTCACCATGTAGTCCAGGGTAGTCTCTAACTCACAACAATCCTCTTGCCTCAGCCTCATGAATACTATGATTACAGGTATGCACCACAACACCATGCCTATCACCTTAAAAAAAAAGTTAGGCAATGTAGTCCCCTAAATTATTATTATTGGGCTGGTGAGATGGCTCAGTGGTCTAAAGCACCTACTTAGAACAAGCTAAGCTAAGCAAAATACAGGGACCAGGGTTCAATCCCCCAGCACCACATGCCAGCCAGCCTTGCCCCCTGGTGGGCTGAACTGGCCACACACAAAAAAAATAAATAAATAAAGTATTTTTTAAAAAATAAATTATTATTATTTTCTTTTTGCGGAACCAGGGATTGAACTAAAGCCCTTGCACTTGCCAGGGAAGTGTTTATTCCACTGAGCCACCTCCCCGGCACTAAATTTTTTATGTGTTCAATTCTAATATTCTACTTACCCACTTTTAGTGTGTGGCTATCACTTTGCTCCTGGGTTTTCTTTATCCCTTTCCCCTGCCTTGTATTCTCTCCCCTCTCTGGTTATTCAGTTTAAAGGCGTACCCCCATCAGGCACCCCTGCCAGCAGTTGGGAGGCTGAAGCAGGAGGATCTCTGAGTATGAGACCACTCTGGGCTCCGTATCCAGCCTGATCTACATATTGAGGCCTGCCTGAGCTGCATCCTGTGACTGTCTTAAAAAAAAAACCCTTTCCCCCATTCTCGACTGTAGTGCACCTGTCTCTCAAGCAGCCCTGTTCTACTTTCTGTGTGCTGCTTTCCCTCAGCCTAGTCTGTGTGTGCCTGTCACCGTGTGTGCTGAATTTTTTTTTTTTTTTTCTTCTTTTAAATGGGATCTCACTATGTAACCCAGGCTGGCTTTGAAGTCAAGATTCAGCTACTTCAGCCTTCTGACTACTGGGTCTGAAATCCTTTATGAGGGCTGGGGGGATACCTCAGCGGCAAAGGCGCCTACCTATCAAGTGCAAGGTCCTGCGTTTAATCCTTGATACCCCCCCAAAAAAGTCTCAGCATCATAAGTGCCTGCCTGAAATCCTTTCTGTGTGATAAGAGTGAGCGACCTCACTCCACAGAGGTGACCTGGCCACCTGAGCTCACTGTCTCTTCGAGGGGACCTCCTGGGCCTGGCTGGTGACGGTTCACCAGTCCTTGGCACCCTGATATGCCAGACTCAAAATCCCTTGGGACATAGCACACTTTTACCTCCTCTGACTGATAGAAACTCACTGTCTTAAGAGGTTTCACTAGGATACAGCTAAATTTCAGTGTAGAAGGACTATTGATGCTGAACCTCAGAAATCTGGTAAAAATGGGTTCAAGTACAACAGTAACACATCACCATAATTCCATTTCAGTAGCTTTACAACAGTTTGGGGTGCATATGAACCCCCAGTGACCATAAAACAAAAAACAGGGTTTGGTGGCATGCACCTGTAGTCCCAGACACTCAGGAGGCTGAGGCAGGAAGGTCACAAGTTTGAGGTCAGCCTAGGCAACCTAGTAAGACACTGAAAACAAAAGGACAAAAAGAGCTGGGGATATAGCTCAATGTTGCTCAGTGGTAAAGCACTCTAGAGTTTGAGCCAAAACTCAAACTTTGCCCCAGACTTCTGGAGGCTTACACCGGTGAGACGAGATGACAAACTAAGGATTTTGGTTAGTTATTCACTCATTCAATAGACATCTGAGTCTGGTGTCCTGGTGCGTGGTTGTAATCCCAGCACTCTGGAGGCTGAAGCAGGAGGATTACCATGAGCATCAGGCCAGTTTGCATTGCATAGTGAGTTCAAAGCTGGCCTGGACTACCTGGTGAGACCTTGTTTCAAAAAACAAGCAAGTGGGCTGGTGAGATGGCTCAGTGGTCTAGAGCACCTACTTGGAACAAGCTTGGCAAAGCACGGGGACCGCGGTTCGATACCCCAGCACCACATGCCAGCCAGCCCCGCCCCCTGGTGGGTTGAGCTGGCCACACACACACACACTAAATAAAAAAAAAAAAAAAAAAAAAAAAAAAACAAGCAAGCAAGGGCCTGCCAGACAGCTCAGCAGATTAAAGCACCTACTTAGGCAGACCGGGTTCAATTCCCAGTGCGCTGTGCTGGCCCTGACCCCAGGGCACACTGAGACAGCAATTGAGACTGGGCGTGGTGCCACCCACGTGTAATCCCAGCACTTGGGAGGCTGTAAACAGGAGAATCACTATGACTTCAATCTGTGTAGTGAGATCCTGTAGACCCTGTACTAACAAAAATCAAAACAAAACAAACAAACAAGCAAACACCCCCCCCCCCATCTGGGTGATATGTGTAGCTCAGTGGTAGAGATGCGGTTTAGCATGCCGGGGCCAGTGCTCCATCCCCTGAGCAAAAAAGAAAGCATCAAAACAAACAACAACAAAAATGAAAAAGAAACAAAAAATGAAAACTGAAAAATAACATATCTATTATGATTTATTCAGACAGGGCTTAAATCAATGAAACAGAAAGAAATTCCTTTTTTTTTTTGTAGAGCCGGGGGTTGAACTCAGGTCCTTGTGCTTGCCAGGCAAGCACTTATTCTTCTAAATCATCTTCCCAACCCCAGTAGGAAGTTCCTGTGTGGCTCAATTCCAAGGCTCCGAGTTCAATCCCCAGGACCAGAGGGAGGAGGAAGGGCAGGATCCTCCTAAATATCTTCCTAAGGTGAAGAGCTCAGCGGGAGGTGGTGGCGCACACCTGTAATCCCAGCACATGGGAATGTAGGCAGGAGGATCAATGCAAGTTTGAACCTGGACCCAGACAACAGACTAACACCCTGTCTCAAAACAAAAACAAAAACAAGCAGGCACAGGGGCGGGGGGACTCAATCCCAGGCCTGACCTGCTGGCCCCGCCCCCAGGGCACTACTGAGATAGCAATTGAGACTGGGCATGGTGGCGCGTACATGTAATCCCAGCTCTTGGAAGGCTGTAAACAGGTGGATCACTATGAGTCCGATCTAGTCGTGAGACCTTAACACCCTGCAGACCCTTCCATAAAATTAAAAGAAAAAAAACAAACCCAAAAACAAAAAAGAGGGACTGGTGAGATGGCTCAGTGGTCTAAAGCACCTACTTAGAACAAGCTTAGCAAAGCACAGGAACCGCAGTTCAATCCCCCAGCACCACATGCCAGCCAGCCCCGCCCCCTGGTGGGCTGAGCTGGCCACACACACACACACACACACACACATAAATAAATAAAATTAAAATTAAAAAAAAAAAAGAGAGAAAATCAAAGAACTCACACAGGCTTGCAATAGCTTTCAGTAAAGCCTCAAACCTTGCACATCCACTCTTTCTTTTTCCTTTCTTTTCTTCTTTCTTTTTGTTGTGTTTTCTTTAGCTTTACTTTTGTTCTACACTGGGAATTGAATCCAGAGCCTTCATACTAAGACACCTCTCCAGTTCTTTTTGTTGTTGTTCTGTTTTGTTTTTGAGACAGGGTTTCACTCCATATTTCAGGCTGGCCTAGAACTTGCTAAGATCCTCCTGCCTCCACCTGCTGAGTGCTGGGATACGGGTGTGTGCCCCCACACCCAGCAGCCTTGGCAATTTAGGGACAAATAAAATAAAAGGGCTAGAGATGTTGCTTAACATCCCTAAAGGGCCAGGATGGTGCAGCAACTCTGAGTTTGATCTTCAGTACCATAAGGAAAAAGAAAAAGGAAGGGGCCGGGGAGATGGCTCAGTAGAATAAGTGCTTCCTCATAAGCACAAGGCCCTGAGTTCAATCCCTGGTTCTGCCAAAAAAAGAAAAAGAAAAAAGAAAGATGGAGGAGTCAGGCATGGTGGCAAGGTCTGAAATTGCAACACTCTGGGAGGCTAAGGCAGGAGGCTCCAAATGCAAGCCCAGGCTAGGCAATTAAGGGATTTGGCAAGACAGTTTCAAATTTAAAAAGATTGGCTCTGGGTTTGGTTCTATTCTCAGCACTGGGGAGGCAGAAGGGGGTGGGTGGGGAAGAGAGAATAAGAAATATGGGATGTTGGATTTGTATGGGAATTTATAAGGTGAAGGTTGTGGGTTGTGTCTAGATGTTCCCTAAAGCCTCATGTGGGCACAAGAGTAGAGCTTTTCAGAGTGGCTGGATCTGGAGTGTGTGAAGCTGGGACTAGGTGCTGGTGCCACCTGCAACAGTCTCAGGGGAATATAAGGGCAGGACAAGGGCTGCGGCCTCTGGGCTCTCTCTTTCGCTGCTGCTGCTGCCCATCTGCCCTGCTCTGCTGCGAACTGTTCCCTTCTGCCTGCTGGCCTCGGAGCCAGCCGACCATGGACTGACCCTCTCCACACTGTGAGCCAAATAACCCTTTCCGTCTTTAACTTTGGACAACAGGAGTTTTGTCTCAGGGAGGAAAAAAGTAACTAAGACAGAGTTCAATCCTCAGAACCAGTAGGGAAAGAAAAAAGCAGGAATCAGAGCTGATGCTTGTGATCCACTGGAGTGGGAGAATTTATGCAAGTATGGCTTACTAATCAGGCCATCAGGCTCAGTGGGCCTGGATTACCCAGCTGTAACTCAGAGACAGTGGACTTGGCTGTCTCCGTCCAGCTGCACAATAACCTACACAAATATTCTGTTGCCTTGTTTGTTTTTGGTCGTTTTTTTTTATTGTACTGTGTTTTTTTGGTTGAATTGTTTTTAGGAGAGGTTTATTTATTTATTTTTTGGTGCCAAAGACCAAACCCAGGGCTTCCTGCTTGCTAGGCAAGCATTCTACCACTGAGCCAAATCCCCAGCCCTTACACACATATTCTGATTTGCTGTCTGCCTCAAGGGGCAAGCTAGCCTTGTCTAGATCATACTAAATCTTGCCACTTACAAATATATGTAGGCCAATTACAAACTAAACTGTATATGTAACCAATTATAGACCAACCATTAGCAACTCTGTACTTCTTGCTTACAAAAGTATATAAATTGCTGTTTTACTTTAAGCCAGTGTTTCTGTTTCTTGGGGGAGCTATCCCACACCAGCCCACTGGGTAAAGAAGAGCTGCCTTCCAACTCCCTGGTACAAAGTCTTTTCCATTGGGTCTGCTGCAGTGTCTACACCAGCACTATCCATGGCCTCCTGCTGTGATGGGATGCTGCAGGGTGAAACACTTTCAAACAAATTTTTTCAACCAGGAGGCTGAGGCAGGAGGATCCTGGGGAGTTCCAGACCAACCTGTGCTACAAAGTGAGCTCAAGACCAGCCTGAACTACATAGTGAGTTAAACTACCCTGTCTGAAAACTCTTTTTTTTTGGTGGAATCGGGGATTGAACTCAGGCCCTTATGCTTGCCAGGGAAGTGCTTATTCTACTGAGCCATCTCCCTGGCCCCTTACCCTGTCTCAAAAGACAAGAAACAAAACACAAAACAAAACAAAACAAAGCAAACCAACTTCCCTTTGGTGGTAGGGGTCTGCTCTGGGCCTCAGGTGCACCAGGCCCATCTTCTAAGCCTTGTCTTCAGCTCCATGAGACACCTTTATCAAAGTTTTTAATGTGACAGGTGTAGTGGCACAGGGCTGTAATCCCTGAATTCTGAGGTTAAGGCAGGAGGACCACAAATCTCAGGCTACCTACCAAGTTCAAGTCCAGGCCTGGATTACATAGCAAA
>NW_004524864.1:488571-494875 GCF_000260255.1 Octodon degus
TTTTTTTTTTCCAGTATGGTGACTAAACCCAAAGCTTTTGCATACAGCTATATCCTGGCCCTTTCTTTCACTTTTTGTTTTGAGACAAGTTCTCACTAAATCACTACACTGCCCAGATTGGGCTTAAGTTGTGACCCTCAAGCTGCAGCATCCCAGCAGGGGTTACGGGCCTGCATCTTTACACTGGGTGCAGAGTTTTATTCATTAGGACTGGGAAGTAGCTTGGTTGTAGAAAACTTGCCTAGCATATGCCAGGCTCTGGCTTCTTATTCCCAGCACCCTCACACGCACACGCACGCGCGCGCGCGCGCACACACACACACACACACACACACGAGGCTTAAAGGCAAGCATTCCACCACAAAGTTCCATCTTCAGTTTCTTTTTTTTTGGCGGAACCAGGGATTGAACTCAGGCCCTTGCACTTGCCAGGGTAGCGCTTATTCTACTGAGCCATCTCCCTGGCCCCCATCTTCAATTTCTGAAATTTAATTAAAAAATAAATAAGCCAGGCATGCTGGCACAAGCATTTTAGAAGCTGAGCCAGGAGAATCACAGAGAATTTGAGGCCAGTCTCAAAGGGCAGCTTGAATTATAGAGAGAAAAAAAAGAAAAGGGATTTTCAGGGCTGGAAAGATAGCTCAACAGACTTAAGTGCCTGCTTTGGCAAGCCCAGGGACCAGGGTTCAATCCCCAGTCCTTCATTCTGTTCTACCAACCCCAGGCATGATGGCACATGCCTGTAATTCCAGCACTGGGGGAGGCTAAAAGCAAGAGGATCACTATGAAGTTGTACTTAGTAATATTTTTTTGTTTTTTAAGGTAAGGGTGTTCAGGGTCTCACTACTAGATTGGACTCGTAGATCCACCTATTTACAGTCTCCCAAGAGCTAGGATTGCCTGTGCATGCCACCACACCTAGTCTCAGTTGCCTCTCAGCATGCCTGGGAGGTGGGGGGACGGGGCTGGCATGGCAGGCCGCGGATCTAACTCCTGGACCCTGGGTCTGCTTGCAGGCACTTTAATCTGCTGATCTATTTGTCCTGCCCAAGATTTTCTTTTTCTTTTTCTTTTTTAATTGAGGGTTGAATCCAGAGCCTTTACACTGAGCTATATCCCCAGCCCTTTTAAAAAAAAATTCCTATTTAATTAGGAGTTCAAGGCCACCTTGGGTTACAAAGTGAGTTTAAGGCCAGCCTGATCCACATAATGAGACTCTGTCTTAAAAAGACAAAAAAAAAGAAAGTGGATTTGTCAGGCAGTTTCTAAGTTGCTAAATTCCTAAGCCAGGCTTGAATTTGCAGTCGTTAGGCCTCAGCCTCCCAGGAGCCGGGGTGACAGGCCCGCACCACCACACCTCCACTAAATTCAAATGAAAACAATGATGAATGTCTAGGTAATGCTGTGAGGGACGGGAAAGCCTCCGAAAGGAGCAGAGGAAGCATCTGCAGGGTGTGAGATGCTGCATAAGCCTCGGAGCAGCGTGGCAGGAAGTGACACTTCTCGTGTGGACCAGGAGAGCCCAGGTGAAGAGGAGGGGGTCTTCTGGAGACAGGAGCTCATTGTGCAGTGCAGGCTGGCCTTGCACTTACTGTGGAGCCCAAGTTGACCTTGAACTCGCTGTGATCCTCCTACTTCAGCTGCCCAGTGTGGGGACCACAGGCACAGGTGTGCGCTACCACACCGGGCTGAGTAAACTGTTCTTTAAAAGCTTGAAAATTGAGATGTACAGCGTTGAGCCCACCGCGGGAGCGTGTCGGAGGCTGTTGATTCCTTTCAAAGGCTCCCTGAGCCCGCCAACTAGACAAGATGAGCAAAACTCACCCTCCCAAAGCTGAAAAAATTTAGAGACGAGAAGTTATCATTGAAATTGAATGGTGGCAGACATATCCAAGGAATATTGCGAGGATTTGATTCCCTTCATGAATCTCGTGATAAATGAATGTGTGGAGATAGCAACCAGCGGGCAACTGAACAGCACTGGAATGGTGGTAATACAAGGAAATGGTATCATCCTGTTGGAAGCCTTGGAACAGTTTAAATAATGACTGCTCAGCAGAAAACTTCATGCCCCTCCCCCAAGTGCGACTTTCCCTGACTGAAGATTGGGTCATACACATTTTCATATATTAAATTTTTGTTAAATAAACTTTTGTAATAGTCAAAAATTATTTTTAGCATAAACAAAGTAATTTTTTCAGCAGCATTTGAAAATCTTCTAGTACTGTTTTTTTGAAACAGGGTCTCACTATGCAGTTCACATTGGCCTTGAACTTACTTTGTAGCCCAGGCTGGTCTCAAACTCACGACAATCCTCCTGCCTCAGCCTTGAGAATGCTGGGGTTACAGGGGTGTACCACCATGCCTGGTTCTTCTAGTACTCTGAACAAAACCAAACCAAATAAATAAAAGTTAAAACCAGAAGTTCGCTGATGGACCATGCATAAACTTCCCAATAAAGTTCATCTTTTTTTCACATGCACTCTGGTTGCTGCAGCCTTACATCCCTTACTGTGAATTTTTTCTTTCTTTCTTTTTTTTCAGAACTGGGGATTGAACTCAGACCCTTGTGCTTGCCAGGCAAGTGCTTATTCTACTGAGCCATCTCCCCCAGGCCCCTTAAAATGTTTATTTTTTTATTTTTTTATTTTTTTCTTACTGTGAATATTGACTTGTGCACTGAAGGGTTCTCCTCTCGGAATGCCATGTATACTTCCCATGGCAGTCACAGTGCTGTGCACGTGCCTGCACAAGTGTGTACTACTAGGGATTGAACCCACAGAGCGCTAGCACTGAGCTACATTCTCAACCCTTTCCCACATTCTTACTTGGAGACATGGTCTCATTAAGTTGCCTGGGTAAGATCCTCCGGCCTCAGCTCCCTGAGTAGCTAGGGTTGAGTCATGCACCAACAAACCCAGCTCTAGGCCAGTCTATTTTTCAACGGAGAAGATAAAACTTTAGCAAGGTTAAGTGATGTGCACAGTGCCATGCAGCTAGTAAATAACAGAAACAGAGGGCCGGCCAGATAGCACAGTGTACTTAAGTGCCTGCTTAGGCAGAGTGCCGCGGCCAGGATTTGATCCCTGGCGAGCTGTGCCAGCCCCACCTTGAGACTGGGCGTGGTGGAGCACACTTGTAATCCCAGTGCTTGGGAGGCTGAACACAGGTGGGTCACTACGAGTCGGATCTGTGTAGTGAGACCAGGTTGGCCCCGTAGATCCTGTACTAAATACAAAAAGAAGTAACAGAAACAGAATTACCTAGTCAGTCTGACTCAAGACTTTTATTCAAGGACAAACTGGGGGAGGTCATACACACCTCTAATCCCTATTGCTGAGGCAGGAGGTTCTCAAATTGATATAAGCCTGGGTAATTTAGAGAGACTTTGCCTCAAAATTAAACAATGAAAAAGGGCAGAAGGTGTAGCTCAGTTATGAACAGTCCTAGGTTTGATCCCCAGGACCACACACACACACACATACACACACACAGTAACCTATGTATTTGACTAAGAATTTTAAGGCTGAGAGGCCAGGGAGACGGCTCAGTAGAATAAGTGCTTCCCTGGCAAGCGCAAGAGCCTGACTTCAATCCCCGGTACTGCAAAAAGAAAGAAAGAAAGAAAGAAAGAAAGAAAGAAAGAAAGAAAGAAAGAAAGAAGGAAAGAAAGAAGAAAGAAAGAGAAATTTAAGACTGAAATTATTCACTACTACGTTCCTAGCATTCATCTCAGTGTCTTGGATATACGATGCTTTAATACCTGTTCAATGAATAAATGCATCTTTTCCACTCTCTTGTTCTTTGAGACAGAGTCCCAGATGTAGCCCACATTGGCTTTGCATTCACTATGTAGCACAGGCTAGCCTTCAATTTGAGGCAACCCTCCAGCCTCAGCCTCCTAGTGCTGAGATATCGGCCTAGCCACCAAGCTCGGCTTCCTTTTCACAGTCTTGGGCTGACTACCCTCAGGGTACTGTAGTTTATGTCCAAGTACTGATATATATATTCCCCCCCCCTTGCCTTTCCTTGGGAGAGTAGGGCAAGTAAAGAGAGAAAGTAGACATAGGACGCATGCCTGAAATGTCAGCATTCTGGGTGGCCGAGGCAGAAGGATTGCAGATTGGAGTCCAGCTTGAGAATACAGCAAGACTCTGTCTGAAAGTTGAAGAAACGAAAGAATACTAAAGAAAAGCAAAGCGCTGGGAATGCAGGTGGGCGGAAGGGTCGAGTTCGTGCCCCAACACGGGAGGGGTGTCCTCCTCTTCCCGCCAATGGCCTGGGAGAAGGGGTGGGGTGAGCGGCCGCACCGACCTCCTTCCGCAGCCGGCCCGGGCTCAGCGCTGCGGCCATGCGTCCTCCCCGACCCGTGCGGGTGCTCGGCGTCTTGCTGAGCCTGGCCCTGGGGCAGGCGCTGGCGTTCGAAGAGCGCGACTTCCTCGGCTTCCTGGGTCTGCACGCGGCGGCGTTGCCCCGCCGGCCGCAGCCCGTGCCGCGAGTGTTGCAGAAGATCGCGCGCGAGAGGGAGGCGGCCACCGCCGCGGGGTTGACGCGGGCGCCGTGCGTCGTGCCCGAGCTGGGAGCGCCCGGGGACACACTGCGGGCGTTGCCCGATCGAGGTGGGCGTGGGTGCGCGGCGGGGAGGGCGCCCGGTGCGGGTGGGTATTGCGCTCATTATATCTCATCTGATAGGATCCCAGAAACCAGCTCCATGATTTATTTGTCTTTTTGAGACTGAGTCTCAGTGTGCAGTTCAGGCTCCCTTTGAACTCATTTTTGTAGCCCAGGCTGGTCCCGAATTTGCAGCAATCTTCCAGCCTCAACCTCCCGAGTGCTGGGATTACAGGCGTGTGCCACCCCTTGACCCTAGGTATATATTGTTACCAACATTTTAACCAAAAAATGAAGGCCGAGACGGGAGGTAAGCTGTCACCCGTTCAAAGTCAGACTAGTGTGTGAAAAAAGGATTCAGAGTAGTTGTTTTGTTAAGCTAGGTGTGGTGGCACAACCAACAACAACAACCAAAGTAGTTGCTTCCTTTTTTTCTTGCTGGGCTGGGGATCAAACCCAAGGACTAGGTGTTCTGGGCCCAATGCCCAGTACCATGGAGCTACATCCCCAGCCTCTCAAAGTCCAGTGATACAGTTTTATCTTTTTTTATACTAGGTATTGAACCCAGGACCTTTGCACTGAGCTACATCATCAGCCCTTTTTTCTTTTCTTAATTTTGAGATAGGGTTTCTCCAAATTGCAGACAAGTCTTGAACTTGTGATCCTTCGGCCTCAGCCTCCTACAGGACTGAGGTTACTCTCATCCTTTTTTATGTTAAGCAGGGTTGAACCTTGGGAGCTCAGTTTGCTAGAAGTCTCTCCACACCTCCCCCTTCCTGGTGGGTGGAAAAGGGGACTGATCTGTGAAAACACAGAGAGGCGAAGGTGCCGTACCCCTGCCACTTGTGCTGTTCACTCCTTTCCCAAATCATGACCACCCACGCGATCGCCTAGATTATCTTTGCAGATCTTCCCAGCCTGTGCCTCCACCCTCCCATCCCTTTCTTTTTTTTTTTTGTCATCTAATTCTTATTCTGTCCGCGATGGGGGTTGAGCATCTGCATTTCTATGCATCCTCTTGGCAGTTAGTTTTGCAGCAAAAGAAGGGAATGTTTGAATACGTATTTGTCCTGGGAGCATTATTGGAGGCCTGCTGTGAGCCGGGCTCCTACTGGCCGGCGACAGTCTAGGTAAAGCGAGGAAGTCTGCCGTTAGAGTCTCTGGCCTTCACCTCAAGGCCGAGTTTCCAGCTCCGTCTGTTTCTGAGAGTTATAGAGGGAGGAAGGCAGAGACCTCCAGGCCTGGGGTTCCCCTTGCGGCTGGGAGCGGATGTGTTGCTGAGGAAGTGCACGGTCGCTGCGCGGAGCAGACCCGCTCCATGTAGCTGCGCCCGGGTGGGTGTGGAGATAAGATACTTCCGCGAGTGTGCGCGCACACTTTTTTTTTTTTTTTTTTGGTTAATTTAGGACAATTTTTTAAGGATATTGTTGAAGATCAAAGAGCAGACCCTTTGAAACTCCCCCCTCTCCAGTTGAAACTTAAACTTCTGAGACAAAGTCCCACATTGTAGCACAGACTGGCTTCGAACTCACTGTTGATTCTTTGTTGATACTTATTTATTTATTTATTACATTTATTTATTGTGTGTGTGTGTGGCCAGCTTAGCCCACCAGGGGACGGGGCTGGCAGGCATGTGGTGCTGGGGGATCGAACCGCAGTCCCTGTGCTTTGCCAAGCTTGTTTCAAGTAGGTG
>NW_004524864.1:495181-498052 GCF_000260255.1 Octodon degus
TGGCCTTGAACTCACTTGGATCCTCCTGCCTCAACCTGTTGAGTGCTGACTTTTAAGCTTTTCGATTTGTAGCCAATAGAATGTGTACCCCACAATGAGTGTGTAAGAATTCTCACTTCTGCCAGGTGAGAAGCTAATGCCTAATCCCAGCATTTGGGAGGCTGAGGCAGGGGCACGGTGAGTGTGAGGCCAGCCTGGGTTACATAGTGAGTTCAAGGTCATCCTCTGTAAACTAAAGTAGAACTCATGATGCTCCTCTTGCCTCCGCCTTGCAAGGGGTAAGGTTTGGAGAAGGTAAGAATGCACGTGCGGATGGGTGGAGGGCCTGCAGCGGGCAGAGGGTGACGTGTGCCGTCTCTTTCCACACAGGCATCCTCCTTCCATCTGACTCCTGCCTGATGCGGCTGCTCTCCTTCAATCTTTCTGCGGCCATCCCGGATTGGGAGCAGCCCACAGCGGCCGAGCTGGGCTTGGACTTGGGGCCCAGCTCCTACCACGAGCTGGGCCCGGCACTGGAGCTGACTGTGTCAGTGGTTCCGGAGCCTCAAAGGCGGGCAGGGCCCACGCGCGAGCGGAGCAGAGTGGTGGCCACACAGTCTGTGCCGCGGCCCCATGGCGCCCTCCGCGTCCGCCTACAGGGGGCGCTACTGCACGCAGCCCGGCGCCCACGGGTCGGCCTGGGGCTGCTGCTGGAGGCGCGGGTCCTGGCAGACGGAGACCCCGGGCGGCACTGGCTCCCCGGGGCCGCGTGTTCCAGGCTGCGGCGGGCTCTGCGCGTGACCCTGCTGGTGGCCACCCTGGACCCCAGGCGCTGCCGCCGCCGCCGCCCTGCCCGACTTCGGAGGGCCTTGCCCGCTGCCCCCCAGGCTGCCTGCCCAAGCCTCTGCCACCGCCACCGGCTGTTCATCAGCTTCCGGGACCTGGGCTGGCACAAGTGGGTCATCGCGCCCAAGGGATTCATGGCCAACTACTGTCACGGCGAGTGTCCGCTGTCCGCAGCCACCTACCTGAACAGCTCCAACTATGCCTTCATGCAGGCGCTGATGCAGGTCGCGGACCCCGCGGTGCCCCCGGCTGTGTGTGTCCCCACCAAGCTCTCGCCCATCTCCATGCTCTACCTGGATAATGAGGACAATGTCATTCTGCGTCATTATGAGGACATGGTGGTCGACGAGTGCGGGTGTGGGTAGGGAGGATGTGGGGACAGCAGGAGGGGGCTTGGGTGACCCAATAAAGTGGAGACCTCTTGGATCTAAGTGTGAGTCCATCGTAGTTAGCGATGCCTGTGATCACACATGCACATGCACACACACACGAATGCACACACAAGCATGCACATACATGCCCTACAGGCCTAGTCAGGAATGTGAATTGTGGACAGAAAGAAACTGGCGTGTATTGGTGGCCTTCGTATAAGCAAGCATAATTCTATGTGTTACTGGGGCCAGGGAGCTGGCTCAGGAGAATAAGCACCTGCCTGGCAAGCACAAGGGCCTCAGTTAGCCCAGGAGGGTCTGGAACTTGCAATGATCCTCCTGCCTAAGCTTCCTGAGTGCTGGAATTACAGGCATGCACCACCACACTACCATGACCGACCATGCAGATATTAAATTGTCCTAAAGCTGCAGCTTTTCCTTGTGGAATTCATCATGTTGAATGGTGTTACAAAGAAAAGTTTAGAGGAGACAAGTGAAAAATAGGTAAAAGGAATTAAGATATGTATATGTACCAAGTCCCCACAATGAATGTCACTATGCATGTATTAAGTTAAAAAACAAGGTTGGTGGTGATGGTGGCATACATTTGTAATCCCAGCATTCGACATGCTGAGGTGGGAGGATTGCCAAGAGAGGGAGCCAACCTGGGCTATGCAGTGAGACCCTGCCTCAAGAAATGAACAAGCAATCCCCACTAAGTTAGGTCAGTTTTCTCAGGATAGAAATGTATCACTGACTTCTAGCCAGATTGTAAAAAAAAAAAAATCACTGAAAATGTTCAGTCATTGCTTTTGTCCTTTTGCAGTAAGCACAATTTGTCTTTCTGAGAAAGCTGCACATAAATTTTCGGGGAAGCTTATTTGAGAAAAATTGCTTTAGCCACAAACTGTTTTCACCCTTTTTTTTTTTTTTTTTCCGGAACTGGGGATTGAACTCAGGTCCTTGCGTTTGCCAGGGAAGCACTTATTCTACTGAGCCATCTCCCCAGCCCCCACCCTTCGTATAGTAAACAGTAATTCTGTGATGAGATGCCTGAAGGGTAATTATTGGAAGACTCCTGAATAGTGAAATCCATAGCTCTTGTGCAAAGGTATGACTACCCTGGAGGTAAGCAAGGAGTGAAACCCCATAAAGAAAAGGGGTGTTGTTAACTAATTCCCAGATGAAGATAACATCCAGTCATCTCCCAAAGCCCCGCCTTTGCACAAAGACCTGCGAGGGACCCTCTGCAGTCAGTCACATCCCTGGAGAAGTGATCTGCTCAGCCACATCCCCAGCCCTTGGAGGCTGTTTCATAAAACTCCTATGGACATGCAAAGCACTGAGAGCAGTCAAAAGAATTCTGAAAAGATAAATATCAAGTTGAAGCACTTATGCTACCTAATTGTAAAACTTACTATGAAAGTTACAGAACTCTAGGAATTTCCTGCTTTTGATCCCCCCTTCATTAGTTTGGGGGTACACAACGATAGTCTGAGTGTTCTGAGAGCTTGTAGTGGGAGGACTGCAAGTTTGAGCCCACCATGGGCAACGTAGGGGGACCTTGTCTCAAAGTAAAAAATAAAAAGAGAAATCTGGGTTGTAGTTCACTGTAAAGGCCTTGCATTCAATCCCCAGTACGGGGGGGGGGGGGAGCAAGCAGGCTCTCATCCAT
>NW_004524864.1:498243-500364 GCF_000260255.1 Octodon degus
AAAATAGGGGCTGGTGAGATGGCTCAGTGGTCTAAAGCACCTACTTAGAACAAGCTTAGCAAAGCACAGGGACCATGGTTCGATCCCTCAGCACCACATGCCAGCCAGCCCCGCCCCTAGGTGGGCTGAGCTGGCCACACACACGCGCACACACACACACACACAATAAATAAATAAATAAAATTAAAAAAAAAAAGAATCAAAGAACAAAGAAACAGGTACAGCCAAGGGCCAGACAAATAGGGACAGATGTTGTTTTTCTTTCTTTGCAATACTGGGGTTTGAACTAAGGACCCTGCACTTCCCAGGCAGGCATTTATTCTACTGAGCTATCTCTCTGGCCCTACAAATGCTTTTCAACAAAGCTGACAAGGCAACTTTGTAGAGGAAAGGAAAACCTGGTCACTAAGTAGTGCTGAGCTAACTACATGGAAAAAAATGACTTCTGCACTTCATACCATGCACAGAAAATAATACAAAAAAAAAAAAAAAAAGAAAAGAAAAGAAAATAATACACAATGAATCAAAAAAGGTCTAAAGATAATTATGTAATTAATTAGAAAGCCTCTGTAGGAGATATAAACATAAGAGAAAAATCTTGGTGACCTTTTCACACACAAAGATTTGTTAGGATAAAATCGTAAACACCTGGTAAATTGGATTTTACCAAAATTAAAGAACTCTGCTATTCAAAAACCACCATCAAGGGCTGGTGAGATGGCTCAGTGGTCTAAAGTACCTACTTAGAACAAGCTAAGCTAAGCAAAAGCACAGGGACCTCGGTTCAATCCCCAGCACCACATGCCAGCCCGCCCTGCCCCCTGGTGGGCTGAACTGGCCACACACACACACACACTAAATAAATAAATAATTTTTTTTTTTTTTTTAAAAAAACACCATCAAAAGAATGAAAAAAACAAGTCAAGCATGGAAGAAGTAGAAAATATTACCAAACAACATGTTTACATCTTTTTGTTGTTGTTGTTATTGTTGTGGAACTTGGGACTGAACTCAGGCCCTTGCACTTGCCGGGCAAGAGCTTATTCTACTGAACCATTTCCCCAGCCCCTCTTTTTTTTGAGACAGTCTTGCTGTGTCCTCCAGGCCGGTCTTGAACTCAAGGCAATGCTCCTGCCTCAGCTTCCCAGGAAGTGGGATTCCAGGCATGCACCACCAGGCCTAGCTTTAGGAAATGGCTTTTAAGCCATCTTGATGTACCGTCCAGAACATACATGTGTTCTCAGATTTTTAATATATGGATAGAAAGAGAGAGAATCAGAGAGACAGAGAGGATACAGCAAGGTGACAAGTTGCCTAAGTCCCAGGTTATGGGAACTTCACAACACTAGCACAATGAATGACAAAACCACACAAAAAGCCTGGGCAGGCCAGCCAGGAAGATAGCTTAGCAGACTAAGGCACCTGCTTAGGCAAGCTTAGGCAAGTGCAGGGACTGCTGTTCAATCCCCGCACCACATGCCATGCCAGCCTCACCTCCAAGGCGGGCTAAGCCGGCCACAAAACAAAAACAGAAAAACAAAACAAAACAAAACAAACAAACAAACAAACTGGGCAGGTTAACACATGCTATAACCCCAGTACTCTAGAGGCTGAAGCAGGAGGAAAGTGACTTTAAAGGCCAGCCTTAGCCACAAAGTGAGATCTTATGTCAAAAGCAAAACCAGACAAACCACAAGAAGATATTTACTTAAATAGACTTTTTTTTTTTTTTTTTTTAAATGGCTATACCAGGCTGGGGAGATGGCACAGAGGCTAGGGGGATAGCTCAGTAGGATAAGCACTTGCCTGGCAAGTGCAAGGTCCTGAGTTCAATCCCTGGTACTTGGAAAGAAAAAAAAAATGAAAATATATTACTATGTAGTTTGGATGGTCTTAAACTTGCTATATGGTTCAGGCTGGTCCCAAACTTGCAGTACTCTCCTGCTTCAGCCTCCTGGGTGCTGGGATTATAGGTGTGCACCCAAAAAATCCAACAATATGTTGTGTATAACAAATGCATTTTTTTTTTAAAACAACATTTTATTTAGTGTGTGTGTGTGTGTGTGTGTGTGTGGCCAGCTCAGCCCACCAGGGGGCGGGGCTGGCTGGCATGTGGTGCTG
>NW_004524864.1:501614-504737 GCF_000260255.1 Octodon degus
TCTAATAAGTAAATAAAAAATTTTAATTTCCAAAAAATAACGGTTCCCTAAATGAAAGCATTTATATTCCTACAGCTCTAAGGTAAACATTAAAAAGAAAATACAAAAAATGATCTCTTGGCTTCTGAATAGCTCACTCAGTTACATAAAGTGTTTTCTGTTCCAATATTTTATCAATTTCAAAAGATGCATACTTCCTTCAAACAGGAGCAAAGGAATCTTCATTTCACACTGTCAGTCTGTTTCCATGGTAACATTGCGGGACTCCTTGGCTACCATAAGTCGCATCAGCTGACTGTGGAACTTCTCAATCTTCTTTACATCTTGAGCTTGATTTGTTCTGTACACCAAACAAACTAAATCATCTGTTAGTTTAATGCACAAATTTCCATTAACGTGCCTATAGTTGAGAACCACTCGTGCCCTCATCGGGTCCGCGAGGTAGAGCTTCTCGGCCGGCCGCGCGGCTGACCTCCTCCCAGGTCTGATACTGCGGCATCTCGGCCTGAACTTGGACTCAAGCTGCTAGCGCACCGGCCGCCGCAACCGCCGGAAGCCGCGACGCTGCCCACAATTGTGACTGGGGACTTAACACTCCATTGACACAAAGAAATGATTAACTAGACAAAAAATTAGCCAAGAAATGACTGAATTGAAATAAACTTGTGAAAAAATGGACCTAGTAAACTTTACAGAGTGTTCCACCCAACATCAGCTTAATTCTCTCTCTCTTTTTTTTTTTTTAAATGTATTTGGTTGTTGCAGGGTCTCATTATGCAGCTCAGACTTGAGCGATCCTACTGTTTTCAGCTTCCCCAGTGCTGGGATTACAGGCGTGCGCCACTTCATCTGGACTCTGGCTGGCTCAGCCTGCCTGGGGGCCGAGCTGGCCCAGCATATTCACCCAACAACATCAGAATACACATTTTTCTCAGCTGCATGTGGGATGTTCTCTAAAACAAACCACATACTAACCCATAGTATATGCTTATGTAAATACAAAGGAAATTAAATTATCCTGTGCATGTTATCTGACCATAGTGCAACAAAATCGGAAATGAATGATTAAAAAAAACTTGCAAAAATTCCATAAACTTATGGAGATTCAGTAACACCCTTCTGCACAACCAGTGGATGACTGATGAAATTAAAGAAGAAATTAATATCTACAATCAAATGAAATTGGGAATATCACTTACTGTAATCTGTTGGATGCAAAAAAAAAGAAAGAATCTTATTTCTCTCTCTCTCTCTCTTTCTTTCTAATGTATTTAGTACAGGGCCTATGGGGTCTCACTGCACAGATCGGACCCGTGGTGATCCGCCTGTTTACAGCATCACAAGACCTGGGATTACAGGTGTGTGCCACCATGTCTAATCTCAATTGCCAGCTCAGCACACCCTGGGGAAAGGAGTGGCACAGCATGCTGGGGATCAAACCTGGTCCCTGCATCTGCCTAAACAGGCATTTCACTGAGCTATCTGGCCAGCCTTTTTTTTTTTTGTGGAACTGGGGATTGAACTCAGGCCCTTGCGCTTGCCAGGGAAGCACTTACTCCACTGAGCCATCTCTCCGGCCCCCTTTTCTTTTTTTAAAAATTTCTAGGTTGATACTTATAAATTACCTACGGTGAGCAACCTGATTGCTAGTATTTAGGACTTTTAGGAAATGGCCACTTCTCATTGGTGTCTCCTGGACGTATCTGGCTTTTAGATTTTGAGTCTGTTTACTGGAGATGAGATGTTGCTGCCCTCTTGGTCCAGCGCCTAGTTCTTTTGTGTGGACCTATAGTATCTTTTGTGACCCTTAGGCAATCACAATCTTGGCATAGCAGAAAGAACAACTGGTTAGGACACTTATTTCAGTTTAGCTAAAATAGTACAGTCAGAAATATCAGTAACATCAAGTAGGCTAGAAAAGGGCCAGCGAGATAGTTCAGTGGACTAAGTACCTGCTTAGGCAAGCACAGGGACCTGGATTCAATCACCTGCACCACATGCTGAGCCCGGCCCACCCCCGGGCGTGTTGAGCTGGCCAATGAGACCGAGTGTAGTGGTGCCCGCCTGCCTGTAATCCCAGTGCTGGGGAGGCAGAAGACAGGAGGATCACTAGAGTCTGATCTCCATAGTGAGACCCTCTACCAAATACATTAACAAAGAAAGAAAGAAAGAAAGAAAGAAAACAAAAAAAGTTAGAAAATGAAAAACTGACGTAATTATTAACTTGCCAGCCTTAACCATATGAACTAGATTTATGATTTATATAACAAAATAAAGCAAAGCAGAAAACTGTACATAGTAAATATGCTCACAGTATGGCAATTTTGCCCTCAGGGGTGTAAATTTAAAAGGAGTTAGGGGAAAAAAAATAGAAACACTGAGAAGGAAGAGATTAGGAGTAAAGGCTGGAGGACAAGAAGACACAAAGTTTGGAAAACTGATAAAGAAGACAGAAGGGAGAGGGAGCAGGAAGAAATAAAAGCAAAAACACAACAAAAAGCCTAGAAGGAATGTTCATGTTCATATGAAAGAAAGAAAGAAAGAAAGAAAGAAAGAAAGAAAGAAAGAAAGAAAGAATCAGGAACAAAACAAATCAAAAACAAAAAAAGCCACACACAAACAAACAAACAAAACCAAATCAAAAACAAGGGCTGACCAAATAGCTCAGTGGATTAAAGCACCTTCTTGGGCAGATGGAGGGGCTGGGGTGCACTGAGACAGCAACTGAGACTGGTTGTGGTGGTGTGTGCCTGTAATCCCAGCACTTGAAAGGTTGTAAACAGGAGGACCACTAGGATTCTGATCTATGCAGTGAGACCCTGAATGCCCTGTACCTCCTGTCCTAAATACAAACAACAACAACAAAACAAGAACAGAGAAGAAAATAAGAAAAACATATATGCACTTTAAAGTTTGTCTTGGGCGAGTGAGTGAGACGACCCAGGCCGCGGGGTCCTGAACAGACCCGGAGCGCAGGCCCGGCGAGTGAGTGAGACTTCCCCGGCCCAGGCATCCTCTTCTGACCCAGGCTGCAGGCCCAGCAGGGAACCCTTCAGCAGAACTCCCTGCAAGGAGGCTAGAGGCAAAACCCACACAGCTGATTCAGGAGCAGAACATCTTGCC
>NW_004524864.1:504837-508021 GCF_000260255.1 Octodon degus
AAAAATAAAGTTTGTCTTGGCTGTTGTAATACAACATAGGCTGATAGAGTTCAGATCTGAGTTGATTAATCTCCAAAAAGCAGCTGTAAGGGGCCGGGGAGACGGCTCAGTGGAATAAGCGCTTCCCTAGCAAGCGCAAGGGCCTGAGTTCAATCCCTGGTTCTGCTAAAAAACAAAACAAAACAAAACAAAAAACCCATGAGGTAGCCTGAAAACTCAGAAAAAAAGCAGCTGTAGCTTCATAGCAGGGTACTGGACAATCCCAGGAGCCTGAACCTTTAGTTCCACTGAAGTTCAGGATGGTATCTGACTATGACACTGGAACCTGATTACCTGATTTGTTCAGCCTGCAATACTCCTTTTTTTTTTTTTTTTTTTTTTTTTGGTACCAGGGATTAAACTCAGGATCTTGTGTTTGCCAGGCAAGCACTTAAGACATGGCACTATCTTCCTGGCCATGAAATAAAAAAAATTTTTTTTTTTTTTTTGAGCCTACAATACTTTATGTGCCTCCTGACAGCTTAATCTTGGCTCCCTGACCTCCTGCTGACTTGAACTCAGTTCTGCCTCACCTTGACCCTGGGAGCCCCAAGATGGAGACAGTTGGCTCTGTAGCTGCTCTGAGGTCTGAGCTCAGTTGGCCCCTCTCCATGATGGCCACTGGCCAATTGCCTTCTGCTGGTGGTCCTGGTGGATGTCGGAGCCTGAAAAACTCACCAACCACCACTCCCATGGTGTCCACTGCTTTGTTCCACTGGTGCATTTTTCCATGGAGGTCTCTCTCTTCATTCTCCCCGTGGAGAGAATTCCCGTCAAGATCATTCACAATGATTTATGTTTTTTTTTTTTGCTTTTTGGTTTTTTTTTTTGGCAGAAATGGGGATCGAACTCAGGCCCTTGCACTTGCCAGGGAAGCGCTTATTCCACTGAGCCATCTCCCCAGCCCGAGACCATTCACAATGAAAGTTAGTACTGAAAGGTATTGATTTGTTTCTGTCATTACCTTATATTCCTGTTGCTGTTTGTCTTTCCTTTGTTCTTAACTGTTCATCCCACATGGTGTACTTATTCTATTAGACCTTTTTTTTACATTTTATTTATTTATTAATTTTCCATAATTTTATGAGAGACATGTAGCAATGATATTAGACCTGTTGTAATCGTTAAACTTCTTTGTCTCTTTCTAGGCTAGCCTGTGGAATTCTTGGGAGTGCTGGTTTGGATTGCACCCTACTTCTGCTTAAACCGGTGCATGGCCTCCTCTTGGCTGTGTTTGGCTCAAATGTCCTTGCCCGGCGCTTCCCGTCTGTGATGCCGGAGCCTGGCCTGCCCATCACCACACAAAAGTCCAGGCCAGAGATACCAGTGTTCAGGTCTTAGCTGATGCCCAGATTGATGTGTTCCTGGATCACAGAAACCAAAGTTTCAAGTATTGCAGGAGTGATTTTTCCTTCATTCATACTCTTGCACCATTAGACTTTTCTCCAGGATTTCTTTTGCCTTGGCGCCACCAACTGTGCAGTGGAGAGAAATTGTCTCATCACTTCTGGTACCAAAGAATCTGACAGTGTATCTAATACTGGAAAACACAGGGGTCTGGCTTGTAGCTGCTCCAGAGGTGGGGGCCCTGGTGGTCTGCCTCTCCTCCAACACAGACACTAAGGCAGAGCTTGAGGATGCCAAGCTCCTGTATGGGATTCTCTTTTTCATATTGATCCTGTTCTGGGCCCTCCAGGTGGCCACCCCAAGCCTGTTCTTAGGACTTGAGAAGAAATGACAAGGTTCAGCCCCATCTGCTTAGCCAGCAGGGCCCTACCTGTTTTAGTTCAACTAGCACTGAGGGGCTCGGATGGGAACCCCCCGGGCTGTGCTGAGAAGCAAAGCTGAAGATGAATGAAGGCTTTTCTCCATTAGCTTGCAGCATGTATCAGCCTGGTTCAGTGGTTGTTTTCTTTTAGGGATTGAAACGCTTTGTTCCAACCTCTCCTGGGCTTTAATGTTTGTGTTGAGGATTCTATTGTGATTATAACTGGTTTTCCTTCATAGGTGAATTGTTGCTTTTCTCTCACTGCTTTGAAGATTCTGTTCTTCTGTTGGACTTCTGGGGTTTTAAGTATGGTTCCTTGTGCAGAAGTTGTTTTCCAACCAAGCCTATTTGAGGTTCTGCATGTCTTCCTTAGCTGTATATTAAATTCTTTTCCCTCTCAGGGGCTGGGATTCGATCCTCAGACCTGCTGTGCCGGCCCCACTCCTGGGGCCTGCTAAAATGGCAATTGAGACTGGGCATGGAGGCACAGGCCTGCAATCCTAGTTCTTGGGAGGCTGTGAACAGGTGGATCACTACAAGTCTGATCTAGTAGTGTGTAGGAGACACTTCCAGGTCCTCATCTTGGTCCAAGAAGCCAATATTTGTAATCCCAAAGTTATGTTATTGGAATCCCATCAAGTTGATTCCAATCTACCACTTACAATGCAACCCACGGTGAAAATAAAGACGCTAAATTATATTTTCAATCATTGGGGAGTCAAGGGGCTCTAAGTCCAGCCACGAAGATGGTTTTCTGGAACCAACAGAGCGACCCAGGGCCTCACCTGGTTTTTATTCAGTAGGGGATTGGCTTGAGGAGGATTGACTGAGAATTGTGGGAAGTAGGTGATCATTGTGAGCTGAGCTAGGTGGGTCACCTACATTTAACTCTGCCAATATGCAGAGAGAGAGAGAGAGAGAGAGAGAGAGAGAGAGAGAGAGAGAGAGAGTAATCTGCACTATATAGTATCTAATGTTTTGGTAAGTCTGTTGCTTCAGCTTTGACGTAGTCTTTCAAACCCCAGGAAGTCACAGCCTCTATCTCGAGGCTCAATCCCAGCTGGCACCGCGGAGCATTAGCTCTACCGTCCTGTCTGGACCAGGCTCACATTAAAGAGCAGCAGGTGTTGGTTACTAGGGAAACACGGGCACCACCTTCAAAAACTATCACTAGCACCTCAGCTAGACCAATATACATTGCTTAAGGCCAACTGAAGGATAAACACAAGTCCTAGCCAGCTCTGTACATAACAATACGAGGAAATAGGGTCAGGCTGAGTCAAAATGGAGATAGTCACTCTTCTTTCAAGAAGAGCTGCACAGGTGGTCCTCCACAGCAGTGAGACCCTAAACACCCTGTAGGCCCTTCCCGGAATA
>NW_004524864.1:508204-509462 GCF_000260255.1 Octodon degus
CCAGCTCAGCCCACCAGGGGGCGCGGCTGGCTGGCATGTGGTGCTGGGGGATTGAACCACGGTCCCTGTGCTTTGCTAAGCTTGTTCTAAGTAGGTGCTTTAGACTACTGAGCCATCTCTCCAGCCCTCTTCTTCTTCTTTTTTTAAAATATCACTTCAAAAAGTTTATTTCAGAAAATCCCACAGAACTTTATCTACATGAAGGACTTCCTGGGCCTTCTCAGGATTCCACTCAGTTTTGCTTCTAGGAATTCACCAGTAAAAGCAGCAAAATTCAAGTCTCCTTACCCAAACTGATATTATCAGAAAAGGATTGCTAAAGAAGTAATAAACTTACTAAATCACTTCCTATTTCCAAGATGACTTCTTTTGCATTTAAAACTTCTACTTTGATTCCCAATGTGCTAAGGGATCTTTTTTTGGGGGGGGTTTACAAATATTATTTTCAAACTATAAAAACAGTACTTTAAATCACATATTCCTTTTGCTTCAATATGGCCTAGCAAAGCCATATAATGTTAAGCAAACTCACTATACCTATGCTCAAGGATTTTGTCTATGGATGATGTACTGTTTTCTTCTAAGTCTATTTTTCAGGATCCACACATCAGACATTCGTCTCTATTCTCCAATGAGCACACCATGGCTGCTGTGTTTCTCTCTTTCTCTTTGTCCTCCTTTAATGCCTTTTCCTTATCTTTCAGCTTTTCCTTATTTAGAGTGATTAGCTACAGGTCTTGTCCTTAAATAATACATCCCAGTCTTCAAATCCAGCTTCCAAGCATAGAAGTGTGTACTGGTGAGCTTGTGTAGTTGGGCTCAGCAATGTGGATGTTCAAAAACTGGCTCTGATCAATGAAAGCACCACGATCAGCAGCCATCTTCAGGACAGTTTTCTGAGAGATTTCCCATACTGTCTTATAAAGCTGGTTCAGGTCATCGGGAATTTCCACTATGCTCTGGATAGAGCCATTGCAGGCAATAATCTGATTTTTCATTTCTTCATTCCATAAGCCCCGCTCGGTAAGATCTTTCAATAGTGAGGATTTACAATCTGAAATTCTCCTGATAAGACTCTTAGAGTGTAGATGTTGCTGGTATAAGGTTCAATAGACTCATTTTTTCTCAAGATCTGAGCAGTTGAAGCAGTAGTCATGGGATATAAGTAGACTGTTTCTTCTTTTTTTTTTTTTAATTTTATTTATTTGTGTGTGTGTGTGTGTGTGTGTGTGTGTGGCCAGCTCAGCCCACCAGGGGG
>NW_004524864.1:510100-511705 GCF_000260255.1 Octodon degus
GGATGGTTAAGACCAAGGTAAAGCAGGACCTGTGCAACAAGAGTTGTAGCTTTTTGGTCTGAGAAGGTCAATGAAATGCCCTCAGGATTTGTCCTGAGCCAGTAGACTGTTTCTTATACCAAACTTTGCAATCTTCTCCTTGAGAGGTTTCCAGTCCCACAGGTCTGTGGGAATAACATTCCACATGTCATACTGAAGGATTCCTTTGCTTACTGGACAGCCTTCATAGATTTCATATGGGCCAAGCTCCTTGGCTAGCTCACAGCTGGCTTCCAGGGCTCCATAATAAATAGTTTCAAGGATTTATTTATTTAATAACTGGGCCTCTATACTCTCAAAAGGATATCTCATCAGGATAAAGGTATCTACCAGCCCTTGTACTCCAATTCCAATGGGTCTATGGCATTTATTTGATAAATGTGCCTCTGGGACAGGATAGTTTATATCGATAATTTTATTCAAATTTCGGACAATAGCTTTGGTGACTTCTGCCAATTTCTCAAAGTCGTATGTGTGTTCTGGTGTAACATACATATTCAGGGCCAGGGAAGCCAAGTTACAAACTGCAACCTCATTTTTGCTGGTATATTCAACTATTTCTGTGCACAGGTTGCTGCATTTGATTGTTCCCAGGTTCTGCTGGTTGCTCTTCCGATTACAGGAATCTTTGTAGAGCATGTACAGGGTACCCGGCTCTGTCTGAGACTCAGTGATGGTGTACCAAAGCTGCTGAGCTTTTACAACTTTGCGAACATGACCTTGTTTTTCATAACTTTCATATAACTTCTCAAATTCCTCTCCCCAAACCTCATCCAGGCCAGGACACTCATTTGGACACAGCAAAGACCAGTCCTGATTAGTCTCTACTCGTTTCATGAAGAGATTCAGAATCCAAAGGGCAAAGAAAAGATTCCTGGCACGCTGCTCTTCTTTTCCTGTGTTCTTTTTTAAATCAAGAAACTCAAAGATGTCTAAATGCCAAGGCTCCAGGTAAATAGCAAATGCCCCAGGGCACTTGTTTCCACCTTGATCAACATAACGAGCTGTGTTGTTATACACTCTCAGCATTGGTACAAGGCCATTAGAATTGCCATTGGTCCCAGCTATGTAGCTGCCAGTAGCCCAAATACAACTCACAGTGACACCAATTCCTCCAGCGGATTTAGAAATCAATGCACACTGCTTCAGAGTGTCATAAATGCCTTCGGTGCTGTCATCTTTCATACTCAGAAGGAAACAGCTTGAAAGTTGTGGGCAGTTGGTACTAGCATTGAAGAGAGAGGGAGAAGCATGAGTAAACCACTTCTGGGAAAGAAGGTTGTATGTTTCAATTGCAGCCTCTATGTCTTCTTTGTGAATCCCCACAGACACCCTCATCAACATATGCTGCGGCCTTTCAGCCACTTTTCCATTGATCTTCAACAAATAGGACCTCTCCAGAGTCTTAAAGCCAAAGTAATTATAAGAGAAATCTCAGTCATAGATGATGGCAGAATTCAGGCGATCTTTATGGGCCAAAACAATATCCAGTGTTGACTTGGCCACCATGGGAGAATGTTTGCCATTATGTGGATTTATATAGTTGAAGAGGTCCTCCATTACATC
>NW_004524864.1:512306-521818 GCF_000260255.1 Octodon degus
AGCACTTATTCTATTGAGCTATCTGCCCAGTTCTGTGCTGTCTTCTGATTTAAAAAAAAATAATTGCAATTAAGAAGATTAGTCTTCTTTGTACCATTTAGTAGCTGTTGGATCCATTTTTCATCTGCTCTTGTTTTTTTACTAGTTCGTCATTGAAAACAGCCCTACTTTCTAAATCTGTCACTCATCACATTAGAAACTTCTTCTGCTGATCCTTTTGATGGCATTTTTGTAGAGGGAGAGAGCCTCAGTATGTAGTTCAGGCTGGCCCTGAACTGACTCTGGAGTGCTGGGTAGCCTCAAACCCACAGTGATCCTCCTGCCTCAGGTTTTTTTTTTTTTAAGAATTGTTATTTATTTATTTATTCATTCATTTATTTTGTGTGTGTGGCCAGTTCAGCCCACGGGGGGAGGGGGATGCTGGCTGGCTTGTGGTGCTGGGGGACTGAACCGTGGTCCCTGTGCTTTGCTTTGCTTAGCTTAGCTTGTTCTAAGTAGGTGCTTTAGACCACTGAGCTATCTCACCAGCCCGTGCCTCAGGTTTTTTAAATTTATTTTTTATTTTATTTTTTAATTTTAGGGGAGGGTCTACAGGGTGTTCAGGGTCTCACTACTAGATCAGACTCATAGTGATCTGCCTCAAGATTCCTAAGAGCTGGGATTACAGGCATGTGCCACCATGCAAAGTCTCAAAGGATTTTTTATTTTTTATTATTTATTTTTTGGTGGCTCAGGCTGCCTGAAGGACAGATCTGGTAAGGCAGGTGGAGCTGGGGCTTGAACCTTGGTATCCTGCTTCTGACTGCCTTTGCATGAGCAGGAGCTTAAACAACTGAGTTAAGGGCAGCCCCCTGCCCCACCTCACTTTCTTGAGTGCTAATGTTGCTGGTGTGCACTAGGACACCTGACTTGAGAGAATTGTAATCTCTTGAATTTCTGTTTGGAGACTTTTTTTTTTTTTTTTTTGGTGTGGTACCAGGGATTGAACTCAGGACCCTACACTTGCCAAGCAAGAACTTATTCTACTGAGCTATCTCCCTGGCCCAAAAATGGCAGAAGCATTTTTTTTTTTGGGGGGGGGAGGGCTGTCTGAGAATGCCTTCAGGGCAGGTCCGGGGATCAAACCACAGCATCCTGAGGGTGACTGTTGTGTGTAAGCAGGCACTTAAACAACTGAGCTAATAGACAGGCCCCCGAGTTTGGAGACTTTTTATGGACTTTGATTCTTTTTCTTTTTTTTGGCAGAACCGGGGATTGAACTTAGTCCCTTGCTCTTGTCAGGGAAGCACTTATTCCACTGAACCATCTCTGCAGCCCCTGATTCTTTTTCATAATGCCCATGTGTGTTTGTGCTGCTTTGGTTTGCTGTTTTAGGCTCTTATTAATATATTCCCTACACTGGGTGATGTGTTTGGCACAATATAGTACTACTTACAGCTTCTTCTATGAGCTTTCCCAGCATCTTATTAATCTGTTTGCTCTCTCTCATATATATATATATATATATATATATATATATTTTTTAGTACAGGGAATTTTTAATATTTCTGGTGTGGAGCTTTGTGGTTTCCTTTTCTTCTCTGCTGCATGGATCAGCTTTCAGGCGGTTGGGAGCTTTTGTGGTATCTTGTTGGCTTGTCTTCCCAAGCTTTCTTTTTTGTTCGTTTGTTTGGCGTGTGTATTAAGGTTTGCAGAGTGATTTCAGTGGAGCACATTGTTTTTGTGTGGAGACTTCCTTAGTCAATGTCTACTTTTCAGTCGCGTCCACTAGGGGGCGCTAACGGCTGGCCTTCGTCTCGGTCTCAGGATCCTTCCACTTCTGTTTACCTGAGCTGAGAGTGTGCAGCCTATTTGGGTCGGGTTCCTGTTTCACTGGGATGGGCCACAGCACTGTTAATGACCCCAAGGTAAACCGGATACTGGGATTTCCCCAAAGAACCAGCTAAGAGCAACAGCCATGCCTCTTTGGTTATAGTAATAAAATCTCCATCAATTATAGAATCAAATACAAACTGAATATTGAGAAGCCCTAAGGACCAATAAAGTGCCTCCTTTTAACTTATCTGAAGAGGTCTATGAGTGTTGGATGAATACTAAGACAAACCTTTTTTTTTTTTTTTTTTTTTTTTTTTTTTTTTTTTTTTTTTTTTTTTTTTTTTTTTTTAAGTATTTGGTTGTTATAGGGTTTCACCACACAGCTTGGACTCGTGGTGATCCTTCTGCTTTCAGCCTCCCCAGCGCTGGGATGTGCCGTCACAGCCAGAATCAGTGCTGGCTTAGCCCGCCCTGGTGGCAGTGCTGGCGTGGCATGTGTTGCCAAGGACTGAACCATGGTCCCGCTCTGTGCCTAAGCTTGGCTAAGCAGGTGCTTAGATAGCTCGGCTGAGCTATCTCGTTGAACCCAACAAACTAAATATTGAAATACTATTGACCTACATTAAGTGTTTTCTAGGGGCCAGGGAGATGGCTCAGTAGAACAAGTGTTTGCCTGGCAAGCTCAAGGGCATTCCTGGTTCCGCAAAAAAAAAAAAAAAAAAAAAGTGTTTACTAAACAGAACATCACTTCTACTAACAATACAGCAGCATTCAAGAACAAGAACACAAAGTTAACTAGCTATCTAGAAATTCCCAAAGCTGACAAGTTATACTAGTAAACATGGATGGAGTGGGGATACACCAAACAAAAATGGCTAAATTTGAAAGCTTAATCAATGAGTGGTGAGAAGCAGGAGACAAAAGTGAGAGAGCAGCTTTTATTGAGGAATAAAAGGAATTAATAATGATAGAGAATAGTCACAGCAAGAATGAATAAGAAAAAGAACTAAAAAGATAAACAGTGAACACAAACATAAAAGAAGGGTTAGAAGAAAGAGAAAAAAGCTGAAAGAGAAGAGACAAAAAGGGATGAAAGGGGCCGGGGAGATGGCTCAGTAGGATAAGCGCTTGACTGGCA
Source organism: Octodon degus (assembly GCF_000260255.1). Taxonomy (NCBI): domain Eukaryota; kingdom Metazoa; phylum Chordata; class Mammalia; order Rodentia; family Octodontidae; genus Octodon; species Octodon degus. The sequence continues at coordinate 515,260 of NW_004524864.1, forward strand.
AATGTAAGGATCTGAGTTCAATCCCTGGTTCTGCAAAAAAAAAAAAAAAAAAAAGAGATGAAAGAAACTAAAAGGGGAAGAGGATAGCATGTATGCTCAAACATCCCACTGATGGAAAGATAAAAATAATATAAATAGAAAAATTAAAGACAATCAAATTACAGGGTCAAATTCCCATGTTATGGAGTGAGTGATTTCTTCACAAGCTCCGCAGTCCTGGGATCCGGTCTGCCATGACTTTCCACGCCCAGCTTTAGGGCCGACGGGTTTCTGAGGTGCCCTTCCTGCACACATCTCCTCCATCTGCTCACTGCATTGCGGTTACCGTCCAGGCCACAGTGTCCTTGTGCCCCTGGCTGGAAAGGGACATAGCCAGTTCACTGGCCTCTGTGGATGCAGGCCAAACGGTGGGCTTTCAAGCGGGCTTCTGGACTTCAGGTCCACAGGCATGAGCACTGTCCTCCTCCATGATCAGTGGAGGGCGGTGAGCTCAGCCTCCCTCCACTGCCCATGCCAAAGGGACGTGAAATGTGGAGTCAGCTTGGAGCTTCAGGCGGTGTGTGCCTTGCGTCAGGCTTTCCGTGCCTCCGGTGGGAACCCGCTTATTTCCTTGAGGAAGATACGGCTCCTCCAGCCTGGATCCGCTTGCACCTGTGGAGGGGGCATCACTCATCCAGCGTGGCTTGCTGGCTTGAGTGCATCTCCGAATGTACTTAAGCTAGAAGATGGATGATGTGTTCAGCAGCATTAATGGAAAACAAAGCTAAACTAAGAAGCTGCTGCCTAAGTGCTCCCGGGGAGTGTGTCTCACTGCATGAATTTCCGATTGCAGCTGTAACAGATCATGGTGGACTTTGTGATACTGAGATCACAGCAGGATCCACTTCATCAAATCAAGGTGTCAGCAGCCTGCCATCTGGAGGCTCTTGGGGAGAAACCATGTCCCCACCTTCCTCGCTCCTAGCCCAGCCAAGTTCCCTTACTGCTGGCCTCTGAGTGCACTGTCTTATCTCTCAGAGCTCTGCTACTGTCTGCCCAGTTCCTAAGATCCCTCCCATAACCACCTCTGCAGAAGGCTTTATGTCATGGGAAGTGCCGCCGTGGTAGATTCCAGAGATTAGGACACGGATGTCTTCTTCATTTTGGAACTGGAAATTGAACTCAGGTCCTCATACAAGTAGGCAAGAATTTTAGTGCTTTGGAATTTATTTGGAAGTAGTTTAACCCCAACTGTGATCCTCCTGTCTCAGCCTCTGGAGTAGCTGGGATTGCAGGCGTGCACCACTTGGCTTCTTCCCTTTCTTCAGAACACTCGTTGTCCCTGTAGATACAACAGCTCTCACTTGTGGGGGCTCCAGCTCGGCCTCCAGGACTAAAGCAAGTCTATGTGTAGGGCTTAGGTTTAGGGTTCATGGGGCCTCAGGATCAAAGTCCAGGGTTCCACGTCTGAGACTGTAGAGGAAGACTTGAGTCAAGAGTGAGCTCACCTCTGGGAGTGGATGCTGAGTCGCAGAGGAATTTATGACTTGAACTTGACCCAGGTTCAGCAGTCAGGAGGCTGTAGCAATGGGGAAGTGAGCACCAGTATTTGAAAGAGGAGCAGAGGCAGGTGTGGCGTTGGTCCTACCGTTTCGCTTAACTTAGAGGAGGAAGCGAGCAACAGGACCTCTCCCATGCTGGGGCGTGGGGAGTAGGTGAGGCCCAGTGTTCTCCCCCGGGTAGCGACACCTGGCAGGCTGCAGAAACAGGCTCGCCCTCTCCTACCTTTGCACTTTCTCTCTTCTCTCCAGTAAAGGTCAATTTTATGTTAATTTACAGGAAAGAGAAACCTAAGTTCAGATGCTACCACAGAAGAACCTGGAAACTTACTTGGTAACTTAAAGACATCCACCGATCCCCAAGTTTCCCTCCTGGTCCACTCCCTGTGTAGCGCAGACACCAGGGGTGGCCACAGCCCAGGAATGAGTCACCTTGTGTCCCCACAAATGGCAAAGGGCTCACCTGGAGAGACAAGGTCCAGGCACACTGCTGGCAGGAGCGCCCAGGGAGCAGCGCCGCACAGGAAGGAGGCCGAGAGAGCAGCATGACTTCTGGGACAGGTAGGGGTCCCCGGCAGGCACAGGGCTCCCCCTGCCTTCTGCCCCTGCCTCCCGGTGGCTAGGTCTGTGGACTGGTGCTGTACACTGCAAAAAACTGTGTGTGTGTGACCTGCTTATGCTGTGTGCTTCGATGTTTTCCAACTTTCCTTTATATGTTAAGATTAATATATTAATATTATTCTTAAGGATGCAGTATCTTGATCAAATGATACTCGATCAGTGTTGGTTTCATCATAATGAAAAATTAAGTAAGAACATAACTGTTGAAACAATCTTTCAAGACAAGAGTGAAGCGCAAGTCCCTCTACGGGTGGGTTTACAATGGTTAAGGCATTAGTGCACAATTCCTCAGAGCTGGAAGAATGTCTGGAGGGGGAGGGGACTTCTGGCTGCGGAATGAAGTGATTTTAGATGAGGTGGGATTGGAGCTGGGTCCTAAGGGAAGGCCAGAATTTGGACTGGCCAAAGCAGGAGTTAGGAGTGTTGGCAGGGACTGCAGCCCCGAATCTTGAAGAGGTTGAGGCAGGAGGACTTCAACTCTGAGGCCAGATAGGGCTACTTAATGGGACCATGTCTCTAAAAGTAAAATAAAATAAAATGAAATGTGCTGGGGATGTAACTCAGTGGTAGAATATCCCTGTGTTTGATTCCCAGTACTACAAAAAACAAAAAACAAAACAAACAAAAAACCAAAAAAAGAAAAAAGCAAGATTCCTGGTTGACTGAATACTGCTGAAATAATGAATCGGCGAGTTGAATTAGCAGAACTAGAATCAGCTCTTAGCTCAGGGCATGCCAGTTGCTGTGTCCAGCCAGCATACCTCAGGCTGCCCACCTACTCAGTGCCTGCTCACGGGCTAAGTAAACTGTCTATTACACTCTCTCATTACGACTACTTGTCGTGGGCTAGTTCCTGTTGAATGTTGTTATTTATGAATTAAATGATGAAAATATTTTAATGGCTAAATGGGTGGTGGAATAATACATACAGGTGCTACCGCTTTTGAGCTCTGTCACAAGGTTGAAATACATGTTCAAAAGACAGAGATTGATTAAGGTAGGAAAATATGTTTGTGTGGGGTGACTGGATTTGTGTGCAGCAATTTCTGTACTCCTGAAAGTACAAGACACTACTGTGAGGTCACACAGAAGTAGGCACTAGGGACCTCTGGGAAGTTACTTTGTCATCTCAGCAAATCATTGCTTCTCTTCTCTTTTTCTTCTAATTTTTTTAAATGCATGTATTTATTTGGTACAGGGTCTTGCTACACAGCTTGGACTCATAGTGATCCTCCTGTCTCAGCCTCCCCAGTGCTGGGACTACAGGTGTGTGCCACCATGCCTGGTTTCAGTGGCTGGCACGGTGCACCCAGGGTTCTGTGGCCAGCACAGCATGCAGTACCGGGGATTGAACCTGGGTCCTTGCCCTTGCCGGGCAGGCGCTGAGACCGCCACATTATCTCCCTGGCCTCAGCACTGAACCATTTCCAACAGCAGGGCTGCCATGATCTGGTTTGGCTGGCGAGAAGAAGTGCTAGACACAGAGCCCAAGGTTGGAGGTCAGGCAAGTGCTCCATTCCTGAGCTGCAGCCCCCACCTGCATTACCAGGTTCAGGATGAAGTATCTGGGAAAACAGCCCTCAGCAGACTAAAAAAAAAATAAATAAAAGAAAAAGAAAAAGGAAAGAATTGCTTTTCTGTGGTCTCAAAATTGCAGGACCCATACAATGAGTCCACGAGAGCCTCTTCTAAGTCTGTTTTCAGATGTGATATGCAGGGCTAGAGAGCTCGAGCACGCTTCTGAGCAGCTGGTCTGTACCCGGATGTCATCTGACGTGGTCTTCTGTTGGTCAACAGGTCCTTCAGCGGGAGACACCACTCTGAGGTAAGGAATAGTGGCCCAGGGCCATTCCCTTCAACAGGAATAAACAGTATAACAACATGGGACAATAGCACTGTGTAAGACTGCAATTGCTGCTTTCCCCCCTTTACTATGTTTTCATTCTTTCTTTTTGCCTTTTACAACTTGATTTTCTGATTATTGTTTTTCTATCTTTCCTGCTGGATCCTTTGGTTTCTCCTTAATTACCTTTCAGCTTGCTCCTCCGCTGCCTTACTGTCCTCTTCTGTCATGTTCAATCACATTTCTTAGAGCCCCTTGGTGAAAAGCCTGGAGAACCTGTCACTTCAAGCTTATCTTCCTGTTTTATATTGGCTGCCAATTTCTCAGACTCTTTCTAAGCAGCAGAGCATGCCAGGAAATAGAGCGTGTCCTAAAGAAGGGAAAGAAGGGCTGGCCTGTGGGCTTCCTGGCTGTGGTACCTCAGGATGGTGGGGACAACCTCTGACCTAACTGCTCACAAAGCAGGGTCCCCGCACAGTCCTGCATTGCCTGAGCTGAAGCACTTTGTCTCTGTCTCTGTCTCTGTCTCTGTCTCTGTGTCTGTCTGTCTGTGTCTCTCTCTGTCTCTCTGTCTCTCTCTGTCTCTCTCTCCCCCCTCCTCCTCTCTCTTCATTGTTTTCAGATGGCCTCCTACTCTGTTGGCCTCATCTCTAAGTCCTCCTGCTTCAGCACCCCAAGTAGCCAGGATTACCATCATACCCCACCACCTCTGGTTTAAAGTACTTTCTCAGATCCAGCTAGCAAGTCTTATGGCCAGAAGATGGCTAGAGACATCAACTTACTACAGTCCGGTTAGAGTGCCCTGAGGAATAGACACCTCTGGGTGGGAAGCAGAAAGTTAGTACATGAAAAGAACCTTCAAGGGGCAACAGGAGGGACTAAAACCACCACCTTCAGGCCTGCCACTCAGAGATGTTGGGCCAGTCCTCAGTGCTGTGCAGGGAAGAAGCCTTTACCCCAGTTAGGACAGGGAGATTCTGAGAACTGAAGGACCTCTGTGCTGACTGGGACATGGCCTAAGAGCAGATCCTGGGCGGCTGCGCTTCACACTGCCTGACAGAAGAGGGGGGTGTGCCCCGATGTCCCAGGACCCCCCTCAAGGCTTGGTGACAACACGGGTTCCTTTCGCATTTCAGGAGGAGAATCGAGCCCTGGGAGTTCAAAGACTCCTTTGACCCCCACCAGCTGCGGAAGGAGACCCGGCTGCTCTCCGAGGTGTGGTGGGGGAAGAGTTCCAGGCCTTGGCGAGAGTCCAGGCAGAACGCTACCCATCACGTGGAGATGAACTTTATAGAAAAGTTCACTTCAGAGAGACATCTGCGCCCTCATGTCTGCTGTTCCATCACCTGGTTCCTGTCCTGGAGCCCCTGCTGGGAGTGTGCCAAAGCCATCAGAGAGTTTGTGAGCCAGCACCCGAAGGTGAGACTCGTGATTTATGTCGCAAGGCTGTACTGGCACCTGGATGAGCAAAACCGGCAAGGACTCAGGGCCCTGGTGGCCGGCGGCGTGCACGTGCAGATCATGAGCGACTCAGGTAACGCGCGAGCGCCGAGAGGGCGTGTGTCCGGGAGCTGGTGGTGACGGCTGCCCGTGTAGACGAGCTGGCGGTCCTGGGCTGGACTCCCAGCAGTGAGGAGATGTCCCAGCTGACACTGACCTAGAGATGGGCAGGCCCAGCTCCAAGGGCACGCGGGCGGGGCCAGGGCTCACTGCTCCCACCTGCCTCTGTATCCTCCCAGGGGGCTGTTCCCGGGGAGCGGGGGTGGGAAGCTAGGGTTTTGCCCGGTCACACACTGGTGCTGTACATACCTGCAGCCACCCAAGTGACTTGTGTTCTTTCCCGGGTTGTCGCCCATGTCGAGCGGCAAGCAGGCTGAAGTCTTTGCAGACAGCGTGTATGCGGATACATCTATGTCCCCTTTACACACGGAACTGTTCATCGATTTTGGTCCTAGCGCTTGCCTCAGGGCCTCACACCTTCTCTTTCAAGAGCTGGACCCCAGCATCCTTGATTTTTCACAGTGGATATTTAAGCTGGAGGGCTATTGTGTTCTTTACCACTGTGTTTGATGAATGAGCCGAGGTCTGTGCTTCCTTAGACTACGGTTACTGCTGGAGGAATTTCGTCAACTACCCACCAGGGCAGGAGGCAGCCTGGCCGCGATTCCTGCCTGTGTGGACAGCGCTGTACGCACTGGAGCTCAGCTGCATTCTTCTAGTAAGTGGCTGCAGGGACACAGTGCTGGTGCCGGGAGAAGCTTCCTGGTCCGAAGTTCCTTCCTGAGAATTTGTTCTTTTGCCAGAACCGGGATTTGCACCTGGGACCCTGCACTTGCCAGGCAAGTGCTTATTCTACTGAGCTCTCTCCATGGCCCCCTTCCTGAGAACTCGGCGAATGTGCTCTGACTATTTTCACACAGAGATTCTGTCATTCAACTACGTGTCTCACGTGAAGAATACATGAGCGGGGCTGGTGAGATGGCTCAGTGGTCTAAAGCACCTACTTAGAACAAGCTTAGCAAAGCACAGGGACCGCGGTTCAATCTCCCAGCACCAC
>NW_004524864.1:523373-528026 GCF_000260255.1 Octodon degus
TTATTTATTTATTTGGCGGAACTGGGGATTGAACTCAGGCCTTTGCACTTGCCAGGGAAGCGCTTATTCTACTGAGCCATCTCCCCAGCCCCCTCAGCAGCTATTTTAGATGAATAGTCTCCAACAGAAATAGTCCCAAATGTGAATCTGTCAATCTGTGTGTCTATCTCCAGGACATTCCATGTGCTAAACACACACTTTACCGATGAGCTACACCCCCAGCTGTGGGTTTTTTTTTTTTTTTTTAACCCAATATTTTGCTAAGTTGCTAAACTGTCCATCTTGGGCTTGATTTTCAGATTTTCCTGCCTCAGGCTTCCAGAGTGCTGGGATTATAGGCATATGCCATCATACCTGACTTGTGATTGTTGTCATGTTTTTGTTTGTTTGTTTGTGTGAAGACAGGGTCTCACTGTGTAGTTCAGGCTGGCTGTGAACTCAGTGTGTATCCCATGCTGGCCCCAAACTCATAGCAACCCTGCCTCAGCCTTCAGAGTGCTGGGACTGAAACAGAAAGAAAAACTGATCTCGGGTAAGTGTCCTCCAAACAATACAGAGAACCTCCAAATGACATCGGGAAAAAAATCATCTCCTGACCTGACCTGGATGAGTTCGTGTTCCTAAAACCAAAGAATGAATTTTAGGAACAAATGGAGGTTATGAGCAGAACATATTTATTGAGGGAAAGAAATCTGTCCAAGAGAGGGACAGGAGGGGGGCCAGAGCGGCTTGTTCCCTGGGAAGCTGTCTCTTCCAGGGGCTTTTACAGTGTAAAGCCATGTGGGGCTAAGGTAGAGAGAATGGAAACTCACTTAGGTGGCCAGAAGGGGGACAAAACTATGGTCAACCAATGGGATTACAAGCACCTTTGCTCAGGTAAAATTGATTAAGTCCAGGACCAAATGGGGAAGGGAGTCACATAGCAAGTGGGCATGAATGTAGAACAGGATTATATGAGGTAGCCATCCAGTAGTAGTTGGATTAATGATTCTTGGGTCTCCCTTAGGGTGATGATCAATCTCGGATGCCAATCTTTAGGGAGGTCAGCACTTGGTTGATCTTTGGTCTTTGGGTCTGACCCATGGCGGGAGCATCCACCCCTCTCAGTGTTACAAGATATCTTGTCTTCTATGGTATTTCCTTGGAGGGCCTGGCCCTGTTTGACTGCCTATAATATTTCTATCTAACTCGGCTGCCTGCAAAAGGACTACAGGCATGCAATACCATTTCCAGCTCAAATTTTTTTTTTGTTTTCAGTCACGGTCTCATGTAATTTGGCCTAGATCAGAATGCACTGAACTCCCTACGAAGGCCAAGCTGGCCTCAGGCTCACAGGGAGCCCAGCCTCCACTGGGTGCTGGGCTTGCAAGCCTGTGCCAGCACACCTGCTTTCATGGTTATCCTTGTTGTTGCAGCACACAGCGAGTGCACAGCACCTCACACGATCTCCTCTACCGTCCTGGTATGTCACTCTCCAGGAGAAGGCACATATCTCCTTTGGATTCTTGGAAGTGCTTCAGCACTCTTCCAATTGACTTTTTTTTTTTTTTTTTTTAATTTGTGTGTGTATGTGTGTGGTCAGCTCAGCCCACGGGGGGGGGGCGGGCGGGGGGGCTGGCTGGCATGTGGTGCTGGGGGATTGAACCGTGGTCCCTGTGCTTTGCTAAGCTTGTTCTAAGTAGGTGCTTTAGACCACTGAGCCATCTCACCAGCCCTTCCAATTGACTTTTTAAAGTGCTCATGCTAATAAAGGTATCAGAACAATATCTATCCTAAGGATAATACAGAATTCTTTTGTTCCAGAGTCTACCACCCTGTCTAAGGATTTCAAGAAGACGTCAAAATCAGCTTACATTTTTCCAAGTTATTCTTAAAAATTGCCATTACCGAGCAATTCCGCCCCTTGTCCTTTCGGCTGCAGGCATGATGCACCCTTCTGTGGCCTGGTGTTGGGCAGAATGACTGTTGGGTGCACCCTGTTTCCAGAGTGATATATGTTCCTCGCTGGGAGTGAGGATGGCTCCCAATCTCAAAATTAGGGTGGAGATGTGGATTAGAGGTACTGTTATCCAGAATGCATGAGAATATGGGTTCTGGAAAAAAAAAAGAAGTAGAACCTAGAAATATTCGCAAGCATTGTACACTATATTTTTTCCTGTCCTGTCCCAAATGACCCAAAAACTTTATACTTTGAGACAACAATAAATATTTATCACCATAGTTTCTGTGGGTCAAGAGTTCCAAGCAAGTGTGTGGGGGGTGTGTGTCTGCCCTGCAGTCTCCCCTGAGGTGACATTGACCCAGGGGAGAAATGATGTCGGTGGATGACCTCCAAATGATATAGGGGAAAAATGAAACTCCCAACTTGAAAGTTACCTGGGATGAGTTCGTGTTCTCTAAAACTGAATAATGAATTTTAGGAACAAATAGAGGTTATGAGCAGAATATATTTACTGGGGGAAAGAAAGCTTCTTTCCAAGAGAGGGACAAGAGGGGGCTCCCGAGCGGGTGGTCCCCTGGAAGCTGTGTTTTCCAAGGAAAACGTAGAGTAAAATTATTGTGAGGCGGGTCTAAGGTGGTGGAGAACATGGGAACTTGCTTAGGTGGGCATAAGGTGGGACAAAACTATGGTCAACCAATGAGATTACAAGCACCATTGCTCAGGTAAAATTGATTAAATCCAGTACCACTTGAAGAAACGAGTCATGTAGGAAGTGGGCATGAATATGGGCCAGGGTCTCTTCCTGTTGGGGGTTGGGCTAGTGACTCATTTGGGCTCTTTCAAGGTGATTGATACCTATGTAGAATATCAATCCCTGATGCCTATCCTTAGGGAAGTATCTTTCTTTCTTTCTTTCTTTCTTTCTTTCTTTCTTTCTTTCTTTTTTTTTTTTTTTTTACATTACCAGGGATTGAACTCAGGACCTTGCACTTGCCAGGCAAGCGCCTGTTCTGCTGAGCTATCTCCCCGGCCCCTCTAGGGAAGTATGTAGCTGTGTTTTTCTTTTATCTTGAGGTCTGGCCCATGCTGGAGTGTCTGTCTCTTCCAGTTGCAAAGTCACCTTGTCTTCCATCTTCTCTCCTTGAGAGCCTGACCCTGCCTGCCTTTAATATTTCTATCTAATTCAGCTGCCTACAACAACATCAGGATGTCCACCAATGCCAGGTGGTCCAGAGGCCCAACCTGGGCCAGGGGCTGCACTCCCAGCCTGCTTTCACGAGACAGGGAGGTGGCAACACGGATGGAAGGTGTCACCCTGGCCCTGTGTGTCTCCCTGGGGCTGAGGCACCCGCATGGCAGCTGCCTGCCCTTGGAGCCAGGGTCTGGGAGACACCAAGGTGCACTGGTGCCCCAGTGACATAGTCCTGGACTCATGTTTCCTCTCCAGTCTTGCCCTATTCACACAGGGCAGCTGTGAGTCATTGGGCGGGGCTCTTGAAGCCCAGCAGGTAGGGTCTCCTGGCAGCCAGACAGCTTCTCCCTCTAGGCCTAGGGACTTTCTCCATCCTCTGGGCAAGTAACTACGTGGAACTAAACTACAACATAGCTAGAGAGAGAAAGGATAAAGTAGCAGATTTCTGTTTGTTTTTGCATATGAACCTAACAGGGTTTGTTTGTTTTGTGGTGTTAGAAATGGGTGCTGGGGGCTGGTGAGATGGCTCAGTGGTCTAAAGCACCTACTTGGAACAAGCTCAGCAAAGCTCAGGGACCGCGGTTCAATCTCCCAGCACTACATGCCAGCCAGCCCCGCCCCCTATAGTGGGCTGAGCTGGCCACACACACACCCCAATAAATAAATAAATAAATAAATAAATAAATAAATAAAATAAAAAAAGAAATGGGTGCTGGGGAGCACCTGCTTAAGCAGACTCAGGGGCTGGGGGTTCTAGAATCCCCAACATGCCGTGCTGGCCCCGGGTGCACTGAGACTGTGATTGAGACTGGGTGTGGTGACCCATGCCTCTAATCCCAGCTCTTGGGAGTCTGTAAACAGAAGTATCACTATGTGTTCGATCTAGTAATGAGACCCTGTAGACCCTGTACTAAATACATTAAAAAAAGAAAGAAAGAAAGAAAGAAAGAAAGAAAGAAAGAAAGAAAGAAAGAAAAGAAAAGAAATGGGTGCTGGGCAGGTGCTTGATCACTGAGCTACTCTCTTAGCTGGCCACACGATTTAAGGGATGATTTGTCAGAATTTTTTTTTGTCAGAATTTATTGAATTATATGATTATATGGGCCAGCCAGTCAGCTCAGTGGATTAAAACATCTGTTTAGATGCAGCCGACACAGGGACCCGGGGTTTGAATCCTGGGGTGCTGTGCTGCCACCCCCCACCCCTCCCACCTCCGTACACTGAGACAGCAATTGAGACTGGGCAAGGTGGCGCACGTCTTTAATCCCAGTGCTTGAAAACAGGAGGATCACTAGAAGTCCGATCTGTGTAGTGAGACCCTGTAGACCCACTACAAAATACATTTAAAAAAAAAAGGAATTGGGGCTGGAGAGATGGCTCAGTGGTCTAAGGCACCTACTTAGAACAAGCTTGGCAAAGCATCAGGGACCGCGGTTCGATCCCCCAGTACCACATGCCAGCCAGCCCCGCCCCCTGGTGGGCTGAGCTGGCCACACACACACACCACACTCCCTCTCTC
>NW_004524864.1:528620-533371 GCF_000260255.1 Octodon degus
TCCCAGGAAGCTGTCTCTTCTAGAGACTTTTATAGAAGAAAACTATGTGATGAGGTGGGTCTAAAGTGGCGGAGAATACATGGGAACTCGCTTAGGTGGGCATGAGGTGAGACAAAACTATGGTCATCCAATGAGATTACAAGCACCATTGCTCAGGTAAAATTGATTAAATCCAGTACCAAATGAGGAAGCTAGTCATGTAACAAGTGGGCATGAATATGGGTTAGGGTCTCTTCCTGTTGGGGGTTGGGTTAGTGACTCATTTGGGCTCTTTCAAGGTGATTGATACCTATGTAGACTATCAATCCCTGATGCCCATCCCTAGGAAAGTTAGTAGCTGTGTTTCCTCTTTTGTCTTGGCCTTGAGGTGTGGTCCATACTGGAGTTCTGCCTCTTCCAAGTTGTAAAGTCACATTGTCTTCCATCTTACCTCCTTGAGGGCCTGGCCCTGTCTGACTAACTATAATATTTCTATTTAATTCAGCTGCCTACGACAGTTTAACACCCAAAGTCACAGACACAGAAAAACACGCCCTCCCCCCTCCAAGGTGGATGGGGAAGCTGGCCTTGGAATCCTCTACTGAACTCTGTCATTCAGCTGGCATGGGGTGGGGCCCACTCAAGGAGTGAGAAGGAGTGTGTTGGGGCAAGGGCAACTAGCATCTCTTCTGTCCTCTAACCCCAAACCAGTCATGTGACACATGAAAGTCCAGAGGAAGAAATCAAAATGAGACCTGGAGCCAGGCATGGTGGCATACGCCTGTTGATAGGTTCTGCCTGAGTGCAAACTGCTAAATTATCACAGCCCGTATTCAACATGGCTAAATTCCCAAAAAAAACAGCCTATCTTCCCAAGGATCACTTCCTCCTTTTTTGCTGCTCCAGCCTTGAATGCAACTTCCTTTGCTGCCCCACACACAAGGGAGCGTCCAATTAGCTCCTCATCTGTCCCTGAGCCTCCCCCTCAAACTCCGCCCCTAGCAAAAGTTCCTAAAGTCTCATCCTCCCTGTCTCAGGTCAGAGGATCTGCCAGTCTCCCTGCCTTCAATGCTGTCTGTGTCTTCAGAGTTAATAAAGGCTTCCCCTCCCCCTTATTTCTGTTTCTCTGCTGCATGGCCACTACCGCTGCTGCTGTGGATAAAACTTAACACCTGTCATCCCAGCACTCAGGAGGCTGAGGCAGGAGGATCACTGAGAGATGTTGAGCTAATTGGACTCTCCTGTGTGTGGGGGGCAGCAAAGGAAGTTGCATTTAGGGCTGGAGCAGCAAAAAAGGAGGAAGTGATCCTTGGAAAGATAGGCTGTTTTTTTGGGAATTTAGCCATGTTGAATAAGGGTTGTGATAATTTAGCAGTTTGCACTCAGGCCAGAACCTATCAACAGGAGGCTGTTGAGATGGCTCAGTGGTCTAAAGCACCTACTTAGAACAAGCTTAGCAAAGCACAGGGACCGCAGTTCAATCCTCCAGCACCACATGCCAGCCAGCCCGGCCCCCTGGTGGGCTGAGCTGGCCACACACACACACACACACACACACACACACACACACACACACACATACACACACGTAAATAAATAAAATTTAAAAAAAAAAAAAGACAGAGAGAGAGAGAGAGCTGCCAGGGTGCACTGGCAGGCTACCTTACTCCCTTGCTTCACCTGAGTCAGTTAGGAAGCCTCAGAGCTGAAATGCACTCTGCTCCTCATGCTGCCCCAGGAAGAAGCTGTCACCCACTTCCTTGCTGGATCCCATTGGCTCTATCCTTTGCTCTTTGAGTCATGACTTGAACAAGGCACCCTCCTTCCTGCTTCCTTTCGGCCTCCCTCCCACCTCCTTTCAGTCTCTTTCTGGGCCATAAAAAGGGGCTGGGCCTGCAGGCACTTCCTGTCTATGTGACAACAAAGTTTTGCTTTTTTGATTTTGGGCATTGAATCCAGCACCTAGAGGATGTGAGGAAGTGTATTGTCCCTAGGCCACACCTCCGGCCGGCTATACAATTTTTTAAAATAAACACTACTGTGAATGATACCATTTATCAGTTCTTCCAAAATTTGTATTTTACTTTTGTACTGGGGATCAAACTCAGGCTCGTTGCTAGCTACGTGGCCAGTGTCTGTTGGTTTGTCTTGAGACAGGATCTTGCTAAATCACTAACGTGCTTAAGGCGGGCTGGAATTTATGGACTTCCTGCCTCAGCTCCCCAGCACGTTGAGAGTTTGTGTGGACCACTACCCCCACCTAGAAAAAGATGTAAGTAAAATCATCTCAAAAATAAGAATCAGTTTCTCAAATGAACCAATATTTCCTTTTTTTTACTTAAGATAAACAACATAAATTCTTTTTTTTTTCAGTCCTGCGGATTGCACCCAGGGCCTCCTACACGTTGTGTGTCCTTTACACTGAGCTACGCCTCCACTGCCAGCACTGATCCATCCATCCACCCACTACGTGTCCACCCGTGTATCTCTCAGTCATCTGTCCATCTTTGTCTTAAATGCTGAACGCATTCTCCGTGTCCTGCAGCTTAGCTACCAATCTTGCATTTAGTAAAGGAAAGCCATACAAATGTGAGCAATAAGTAATATAAAAACATGCAAGTAGTCATGAAACAATGCAGGAAGGACCTATGAAACTTAAGTACATATTTGATAGTTCCATGCCTGTGATCATATTTCTAGAAGGGTCATCTAGCTTGACTTTTTTTTTTTTTTGGCGGAACTGGGGATTGAACTCAGGCCCTTGAACTTGCCAGGCAAGCACTTATTCCACTGAGCCATCTGCCTGGTCCTAGCTTGACTTTTGACTGAAGTAAATAATTTTTTTTTCTCAGTACTGGGGATTGAACTCAGGACCCTGTGCTTGCAAGGCAAGCGCTTATTCTATTGAGCTATCTCCCCAGGCCCTAAAGATTTCTTAGGGGTCAGCAGCCAGATAGCTCAGTGGACTAAAGCGCCTGCTTAGGCAGAGCACCGTGGCCAGGGTTGGATGGCTTGTATGCTGTGCCAGCTCACCACTTGGGTGTATTGAAAGGGCAACTGAGACTGGACGTGGTGGTGCACACCTGCAATCCCAGCACTTGGGAGGCTGAAAACAGGAGAATCACTATGAGTCCGATCTATACAGTGGTACCCTGTAGTCCTTGGCTAAATACATGAAAAATAAATAAATAAAATTTCTTTATCCTTTTAACTCTTCTCTTACCTAAACAAGCCCATGCTGATGCCTTTGTTTCCTATGGTTTGGTATTCAGTCTGTTCCTCTCTACTTCTCTGCCCAGAACGGTCCCTCCACAGCCCCATCAGCCCCAGCTCAGCTGTGTTCTTCACCCTCTAGACCTGCTCCCCTCACCTTTATGTGTCCGGCACCTGTTAGCAGCTAATGCAGAACTACCTGTCAACTGCAATCCTTTGTTGGGGGGAAAGTGGGTACAGGGAATCAAACTCAGGACCTTGTGCTTGCCAGGCAGGCACTGTACTGCTGGGCTCCATCCTTGACCCTTGCCATCATTTAATAAGTATAAATAAATTACTTAGAATTAATGAAAACAACTAAAAGGATACAACAAATACCATTTCTATGTGGGAAAACCTAAACATTATTAATTTTATTATTTAAATGCTAATGAAGAATGGAGATTTACAGGATGTCAAGATAAAGACTGTAACAGAATACAGAGAGGTGGATGGGAATTCCTGGTGGAAATGGACATTATGAGTTGAGACAAAGCCATAGTCACACTCCACAGAATGCCACCATCTGAAGGCTAAACAAGGGAAAAGGAAACTCAATGAAATCAAGAACTGTAAATGTGAGGCCGAGGAGATGGCTCAGTAGAGTAAGCGCTTGCCTGGCAAGTGCAAGGGCCTGAGTTCATTCCCCGGTTGCACAAAAAAAAAAACAAAAAAAAAAACCTGTAAATATGTGCTGTCTTCAGACACTCCATTGCCCTTCCTATAGAAAACCAGTATCATGTGTGTTTCTTTTTTTTTTTCTTCTCAGAACTGGGGATTGAACTCAGGCCCTTGCGCTTGCCAGGGAAGCACTTGTGTTTCTTTTTTTAAGCGTGAGCATATTCTTGTTTTTTTGTTTGCTTTCTTAATACATTCAGTACAGGGTCTCACTATGCAGCTTGGACTGGTAGTGATCCTCCTGTTTCAGCCTCCCCAGCGCTGGGGTAACAAGCGCACGCCACCACGCCCGGTCTCTGTGGCTGGCTCCGAGCTCCCCTGGGGCAGAGCCCGCGCTGCCTGTGCATGTAAGCCTGGTCCCTGCGCTTGCCTAGTATGCTGAGCTGTCTTGCCAGCCTGGGCACGTTCTTGTGAGTTCAGTGCTTAGCCAAACGCCTCGGTGCTACATGGCCACCAACTGCCACTTTACAGTGATTCTTAATTAACCTCTACAGAGGCCTGCATGGCGGCGAGATGAGCCCCTCTCCCCCCAGCTCCGAGGGCGCCATCTGGGAAGTGCGCCCAGTCTGCCCTTGAGGAGAGCACGCCTTTGCACACATCTGGCTGAAACCGTGGAGAACCCTCAACAACCACCCAGGGGCCTGCCCCTTAATTTCTGGTGCACAGCAACTCCGACAAAATAAATGGGGCATGGGCTGGCGAGATGGCTCAGTGGTCTAAAGCACCTACTTAGAACAAACTAAGCTTAGCAAAGCACAGGGACCACGGTTCAATCCCCAGCACCACATGCCAGCCAGCCCCGCCCCCTGGTGGGCTGAGCTGGCCACACACACACACACACA
>NW_004524864.1:533471-534653 GCF_000260255.1 Octodon degus
TGGCCACACACACACACACACACAAAATACATAAATAAATAAATAAATATTTAAAAATAAATAAATAAATAAATGGGGCCGGGGATGTGGTTTAGCAGCATAAGTGCCTGTCTGGTGGGTGCAAGGTCCTGAGTTCAATCCCACCAAGTTTTGATATTCTTATTTGTTACTCAGAAATCAATATCCCATATACTAGAAAAAAAAAAGGTTCTGGCTTTCAGTTTTCTCTTCTTATAAGGCAGGCGGCATCTTTCTTTTTCTCGCTAAGGATGGAATCAAGAGCCTGAGCTATACTGATAATTCCTCACGTTAACTTTATAGGTGAGGAAATGAAGACTCAAATAAGTTAAAGTATTTATACAAATTTGGCATTTAAATAATAAGGGTGCTGGCCCTGCCCCCAAGGCAAGTGGAGATGGCGATTGAGACTGGGCGTGGCGGCGCGCACCTGTAATCCCAGCGCTTGGGAAGCTGAATACAGGCGGGCCACTACGAGTCCAACCTACGTAAGTGAGACCCTGTAGACCCTGTAGACCTTTACTAAAACACAAATAAGTAAGTAAATAAATAAATGATAAGGAGGTGCCTGAGATGACTCACACTTCGTAGCTTCCACGCCAGGTCAATCCATGTCCTTCACTGCATAGGTACAAGGAGAATATTGATTTGATATTCTCATCAAATAAGTATCTCTCTCTATAATATATATTTACCTCCTAAGCCACGGGGTGGTGGTCCATGCTTGCAAGAATCAGCACCTGGGAGGAAAAGCCAAGATAATGGGATGTTTGATGCCAGCTTTGGTAACATAAGGAGATTTTTGTCTTCAAATAAACAAACCCCCCCCCATTTTGTGTTTTGTCCTTAGACTTGCTAAAGGATTTATCATAGGCATTGATTTTATTTATTTATTTATTTTAGACAGGGTTTCATTATAAGTTCAGCTAGCCTTAAGCTCACTATGTTGCCTAGGCTGGTAGAACTCACAACAATCTTCCTGCCTCAGCCTCCCAAGCTGTAATTATAGGCATGCACAATCACTCCCTGAGTCTAGGCCTTGATTTTAAAATACACACCGGAGACTGGTTGTGTGGCACACACCTGTAATCCCAACTCTGGGGAGGCTGAAAGCAGGAGGATCACTAGGAGTCCAAGCTGTGTAGTGAGACCCTGCCTCAAATA
>NW_004524864.1:534802-574597 GCF_000260255.1 Octodon degus
AAATCAAGTTAAGCTGGGGCAGACTGAACCAGAAGGAGGACTCATTATCCACTTTTTATGGGAATCAGGAAACTGTCCAACCATTTATGGCTGCAATAAATCTGTTGTTTGGTTGGTTTCCGTGTGTGTGTGTGTGTGTGTGTGTGTGTGTGTGTGTGTGTGTGTGTTGGGGGGCTCCAAGGATTGAACTCAGGCCCTTGCACCTGCCAGGGAAGCGCTTATTCCATTGAGCCATCTCCCCGGACCCCCAGTCTTTTTTTCTGAAGTAGGTCAGCTTTCTCCTCTGACTCCGCTCCCTGTATTTGGGGCTTGGCAGACCTCTGTGTCATCCTCTGAGAGGTTTCAGGTACTTTTAGTGCATAATGAGAAAAGTCACGTCTCTCAGATGAAGAGGAACTACAACTGCTGTATAACAATAGCCCTCTTGTGCCGGCTCCGCCCCCTGGGGCGGGGCATGCTGAGCTGGCAACGGAGTCTGGGCATGGTGGTGCACGCCTGTAATCCCAGCACTGGGGAGGCCGAAAACAGGAGGATCGCTACGAGTCTGAACTGCTAGTGAGACTCTGTACCAAAATACATAAAAATTTTTTTAAAAACCCTCATTATCCTTTCTTTTTCTTTATTTTGAGGTACCAGAGAATGAACCCAGGGACTTACCCTAGCTCTGCAATGCACTTTCTCTCAAACACTTTTTAAATTTGTATTGTGAGGTAGGTCTCACTATTTCCTACTCCAGACTTGAATTTACTGTTCCCCTGCCTCAGTTTCTCCCACTGGGCTGACAACAAGTGCTGTACCACTGAGCCACATCCCAAACCCAAATATCTAACTGCAGGGCTGGGGAGATAGCTCAGTGGCTTAAGTGCCTGCCTGGTTGAGGTTCCAAGTTTGATCGCCAGCACAGAAACAAAAAACAAAAAACAACACAAAAAACCTCTAACTGCAGTGGGATATGGTGGCCCACACCTGTACTCCTGGTGCTTGGGAGGCTGAGGCAGGTGGATTGTGGTGGGCTCGAGGCCAGCCTCAGCTATGAAGTGAGTTCATGGCCAGTCTGATCTGAGTAATGAAACCCTGTCTCTAAAAATTAAAACAAAACAAAACAAAACAAAAATAACAACCAAGAGAGTAGTTTTTATGTTACGTTCGGAAATACATTTTCCTCTGCCAGATTATAAGTATATTCACCCATTTTCATAGCCCATAAATCCAGGGTCAAGAGAGTTGGCAGAAGTGGTAGTCACTGAACTGCAGTCAGAAGAGCTCATTTGGCACAGTGATCAACGTTTTCATGAAAACGTCACGCTACAGTGAGCCGCACATGCCCACGTTTCTAGCAGCGCAATTCGTTAAAGCGAAATCTTGGAGAAATGGATAGAGACCATGGTATTTGTAGCTCAGACCATGGTACACAAGGGGGCGATACTCTGCCATAAAAGGCTAAACTGGCGTCAAAGGAAAAAACTTTCCTTTTTTTTTTTTTTTTTTGGTGGCACCAGAGATCGAACTCAGGACCTTGTGCTTGCCAGGCAAGCACTTATTCCACTGAGCTATTCCCCCAACCCCGTTTTTTTTTTTTTTTTTCTTTTTTCTTTTTTCTTTTTTTTTGTTTTGTTGTTGTTGTTTGTTTGTTTTTGGCGGAACCGGGGATTGAATTCAGGCCCTTGTCAAGCGCTTATGCTACTGAGCTATCTCCCCAAACCCCATCATAGGAAAAGACTGCAGCTTTAGACCATAAAGTTGAGCGACAGCTGGACATATAACTCAGCAACACTCAAGGTCCTGAGTTCAATTCCCAGCGTCAAAAATTGTTAAATGAAATAAGTCAGACACATAAGCTAAATTGTCACATCATTTCTCTTATAAAAGAAATTAAAAATACAAATGACGAGCTAAATAAAAACTAGATAACAAGAAGTAGGAAGATAGATCTTTTTCAAATAGGCCTTTAGTCAGGCTCAGGTTGCTGTGGTTCGATCTCCACAACTCAAATAGGTCTCTCTGGGGAGATGGCTCAGTAGAATAAGCGCTTTCCTGGCAAGAGCAAGGGCCCGAGTTCAATTCCTGCTTCCAGAAAACAAAAACAAAAACAAAGACCAACCAACCAAATAAACAAAAACAAATAGGCCAGAGCTGGAGATGGGGGAGGGGAGGGGAGGAAAAAAGGAATTGAGATGTGTTCTGTACATACGTCAGCTCTGACACCCTCCGTGTGTGATCCCCAGATCCTTTCCGACTTTACTCCATAGACTTTTCTTTCGCCCTTGAGCCCCGAAATATGGGCCTTTTAGAAGGTCACCACCACCCCTTTCTTCCCTAGAGAGAATAAAAGCAGTGTTTTCCAGGAGCTAGGGCCACAGCAGTAAATAAAGCGGTCCCTGTCTTTGCTTTTGTGGTGCATAAGCACGAGTTTTCTCACACAGGAGAAGTAGATTTCCTATTTCCCAGGAGGGCTCCTCCAGCTCCGTGGCTTCAGCTCTGGTGAGCAATCAGGAGGATCGTACAAATAGTCCTTGTTGCCCCAAGGCAGGGTGCCACATTAGACAGTCTAGCCCCATTCTTTTGCACTGATGGACCACGGCCCCATCCATGATGCAAGAGTAGGTGACAGTGTAGGGAAGGAGCTCCTGAGCCCTAGTAGTTACCAGACTGACACAGCCGCAGTTCTGTTACTCCCTGCTGCGGGACCCCCGGCAAGCTATGCACCTGCTTGTGCCTCACTCCCACTACAACCTGGGGGTTCTGAAGTGCCTGTGTTAGTAGGAGAAGAGCAAATGAGATGGCACAGATCAAGCGCTCTGGTCCCCTTGGAATACAGAGAGTTCGCTGAACAGTGGCAACTGTCATCCTCTGTTTCACAGCCCTGTCTCTAATTCTAACTTTTGTCCTGAGCAGCCGAGTAATAGATTAAGTGGCTTTTCTTTAAATGTACCAGTAGTATTTGGAAAACAGACAGAGAACTCTCCAGGGAAGGAGCAGAGCTAGACTCATAAATGAACAGGGGTGATCTGGTTTATAGGTGGAATTGATATAGGGAGAAAAACTGATATAGGGAAGTGAAACTCCTGACCTGACCTGGATGAGTTCGTGTTCTCTAAAACTGAAGAATGAATTTTAGGGATAAGCAGACGTTGAGGGTAGAATATTTATTGGGAAAGAAAGCTTCTAAGGACTGGTCAAATAGCTCAGCAGGTTAGAGTGCCTGCAAGCAGGCACAGGGACCGGGGTTCGATCACCAGGCCTGCCATGCCGGTCCTGCCCCCAGGGCGTGCTGAAACGGCAACTGAGACTGGGTGTGGTGGTGCATGCCTGTAATCCCAGCTCTTGGGAGGCTGTAAACAGGTGGATCACTAAAAGTCTGATGTAGTAGTGAGACCCTGAACACCCTGTAGACCCTTCCCTAAAATGCGGAGAAAAAAAGAAAGAAAGCAAGCTTCTGTCTGAGAGGGATAGAAGTAGGGCCCAAATGGATTGCCCAGGAAGCTGTATCTTCTAGGTTATTTTTATAGGGCAAAGGTAGAGAAAATGGAACTCGCTTAGATGGACATGAGATGGGACAAAACTATGGTCAACCAATGGGATTACTCAGGTAAAACTGATTAAGTCCAGGACCAAATGGGGAAGTGAGTCACATAGCAAGCAGGCATAAATGTAGAACTGAACTTTATCAGGTAGCCCTCCAGTAGTAGTAGGATTAATGATTCTTGGGTCTCCCTCATGGTGATGATCAATCTTGGATACCAATCTTTAGGAGGTCAGCATTTGTTTGATCTTTGGTCTTTAGGTCTGGTCCACGGTGAGAGCATCTGTCCCTCCTACAGTTACAAGATATCTTGTCTTCCATGTTATCTTCTTCAAGGGCCTAGCTGACTGCTTATACTATTTCTATTTAACTCGGCTGCCTACAACAGAATGACAGAACAAAACCAGGAAACACATGCTGCACCCATTGTGTCCAGGGACTCGGCATCCCAGATGTGACCACAACTCATCTTAACAGCTGTCCCACCAGCTAAGAACTGATATCCCCACTTTATGAGCAAGAAGTAGGGGTACAGGAGGGAGGCATGGCTTAATCAGAGTCACATAGCTGCTCAAGTGTTTGTTATTTCTATTTTGTTCTGGGATTTCATTTTTGGTTTTTTGAGGCAAGGCCTCTTTTGTGTGGCCCAAGCTGGCCTCAGACTTAGAATCTCCTGACTTAGCCTCCCTCCTGCAAAGATTATAGCCAGGGTCGCCATAACTGGCTAGGGCCCCCACGCCAAGTTTAAACTTGTGTCACATACTACACTGGCCTCAGTACAGAGTGCTGAGATTATAAATGTGTGCACCACACGCAGCTATGATCTAATTTTCCTTTTGGTACTAGGAATCAAACTCAGGACCTCACACTTGCCAGGCAGGCACTGTGCCACTGAGCTATATCCCTAGCCCTCTAATAGTTTTAAACATCCAATCTTCCATCATAAAATATATTTCTTCCTTTTTTTTTTTCTTTTTTTTTTTTTTTTTTTTTTTTAGGGAAGGGTCTATAGGGCACCACCACACCCTGTCTCAATTGTTGTCTCAGCGTGCCCCTGGGGTGGGAACCCCTGGGCCTTGCACCTGCATGCAGGCCCTTTAATCCTCTGAGCTATTTGGCCTGACCCTTTCTTACTTTATTTTTTTTTTTTTTTTGAGACAGGTTCTCATATCGTGGTTCAGGTTGGCTTTGAACTTGCAGCAATCCTCCTGCCTCACCCTTCCAAACGCTGGGGCTACAGGTGTGTGCTATTTCGTACTTTAGAAAGTGATTTTTTTTGGAGATTGAACAATCTTCATGCATGTGCGTCACCCTGTGTGCTTGTCTCATGACTGAGGAGTAAACATGTAAAATTTAGCTGGAGATTAAAAACAACAACAACAATCAACTTGGGACTCTCTCTGAATGGTCACCTTCCTGTCTGCAGAACTCACGATCAGGAATCCACAGATGCCTGCGCCTGTGCCTAGGTAGGTGATGGGGTCCAACCGGCCCGCGGGCACATAACGTTTCCACAAAGCATAACTACAAAGGGTGCTGCTTCTCCCGCTGCCAGGGTGAAGCCCGGCCACCCAGCGTCGGGGATCTACGCTGGATGAGAACCGGGGCCTTTTAGAAACTGACTGAGGTTTACACAACCTCTGATACACGCCTCTACTGTCCACACGCTGGTTTCTCTGGAATGAGTGGGTTTATTTTTCAGTGCTGGGATAGTATCCAGGGCTGTAACCTGAGCCAGAGTAACTGCTTTGTAACTGAGAATTAGCAATGTCTGGAGCCCTGGGCCTGAGAAAGCCTCCAGCTATTCTGAATAAATTAAAAGGATGGAATAGCTTAGTGGCCCTGGAGCACAGGTTTCTCTGGCTATGTGACTTGGTGCTGTATTTATTTATTTATTTATTTATTTATTTATTTGCATAACCAAGGGCCAACTCAGGCCCTTGTGCTTCCCAGGAAAGCACTTATTCCACTAAGCCATCTCCCTGGCCCCTATTTTTGGTGTTTTGAGACAAGGTCTTGCTATATAGTCTATGCTGGCCTCAAATTCATAGCGATCCTCCTGCCTCGGCCTCTGCAGTGCTGGGATTACAGGTGTTAATGTGTGCTTTAAATCTCATCTTGCATGAAGCAACATGAAAACATCTCATCGGGAATCAGTATCACAGAAGCCTCCTCAGAGTAAGCGTAGGAGCTTCAATACCCAGGAGAGGACCGCCCCGGGTTCCTCCCGACCGCCTGAGGCAGAGCACTGTCTGGTTTTGCATTTCTCAAGGCTGGTTCGGCTTCACAGGTCTTCCAGTCTTTGCAAACTCCCAAGGTCCACTGATCGCAGGGCCCCGTGTTCCTCCTGGCCCTGCACAAGAAGCCCCAGCAGGATTTGGAAGGAAAGAAACCAAATTTCACGGACCATGACGGCTTGAAAACCCCAGGGACAGAGTTTTATTTGAATAACTCCAGGGTGGGTATTAATGTTGTGCAGATTTCACAGTCGAAAGGGTAGAACGTGTGCCGCTATGAAGCTGGCTGTGTTTGCCAGAATCCCTGAGGCCGTGCGACTCCAGACAGGCCTTTCCCCGTAGCTGTCTCTTTGGGACCACGCTGGTGGGTGGCAACAGCTCTTGAGCTGCTGTGAGCTCCAGGACACTTTGCCATCTTTCAATTATCTGTACTTTGGGTTTCTTTTTTTTTTAATTTAATTTTATTTATTTATGTGTGTGTGTGTGTGTGTGTGTGTGTGTGTGTGGCCAGCTCAGCCCACCAGGGGGCAGGGCTGGCTGGCATGTGGTGCTGGGGGATTGAACCGCGGTCCCTGTGCTTTGCTAAGCTTGTTCTAAGTAGGTACTTTAGACCACTGAGCCATCTCACCAGCCCTGTATTTATTTTTTCAGAAGTGTTTTTGTTTTTGTTTTTTTGGCTGGGTCAGGATGCCTTCAGGGCAGGTCTGGCAAGCAGTCACTTAAAGAACTGAGCTAATGGGCAGGTCCCCTTTTCTATATTTATTTAACTTAGTTGTATGGTCTTTTTTTTTTTTAATGTATTGTGTTGTTGCAGGGTCTCACCATGTAGCTAAGACTCATGGTGATCCTGCTTTCAGCCTTCCTAGTGCTGGGGTTACAGGTGTGCACCATGGAGAGATGGCTCAGTGGAATAAACACTTGCCTGGCAAGCGCATGGGCCTGAGTTCAATCCCCGGTTCCACCAAAAAAAGCCCATATGGGTGTGCACCATCACACCCGGACTCCAGTGGCTCAGCTCGCCCTGGGGGAAGGGGCTGGTGCAGCATGTGGTGCTGAGGATCAAACCGTGGCTCCTGTGCTTGCCTAAACTTGCTTAAGCGGGTGCTTTAGTCTACTGAGTTATCTTGTCGGCCTCAGATGTATGGTTTTTGCATGCATTCTCCCACAAATCCTTCAAATTTATCCTTCTTTATGGCTGAGTAGTACTCCGTGATGTGTGTATACCACACTTGCTTAATCTGTTCATCTGCAGTTGGATGTGCAGGCATCGTCAAATGGTATTATATCAAAGTAAATAGTTCTTCTATTAAACTCCTCTCAAGTTTCCTAGGTGAAATGTACCACCTCTCTGGATTATGTTTGTATGAAATTGATAGGAAACACATTCTTGCTTAGGCCAGACTCTGTAGGTTGGATTGGTGTGCAGAGCCAATAAATAAAGGGATAAAGCAGCCGCCCAGACTGGACTAGGGCTCCTGTGGAGAATAGAACCCCGTCCCTGGCTTGTGTCCTCAGCTGAGTGAAAAGCCCCGTCCGTGTCTGTCCTTGTGCACAGCCTTCCTGCTGTGTCAAACACCACAATTGGCACAGAGACAGAGAGAGGTGGGGCTTCCTTGGCGTCCACTGTGGTATCAGCCTTTTTGGTGGCTGGATGCTGGCTTGTGGGCTGGTAGAGCAGGAGGCCGGGGTAATAGGATGGGGTTGCTTGTTTCATTCAGCTTGGCTAGGCTGCACCGATGCAGCGCATCACGGTCATTTTTGCCCCTGGCCCCTCCTGTCTCCCTCTTCCTCCAAACCCCCATCCACCTCTACACTCTCCCCCATTTCTTTGCATAGCTCTTATGTATTTATTTAGGTGCTGTGGGGGAATGCAGGGCCCCCACATGCTAGGTAAACACTCTACCATTAAGCTATGTTCCATCCCTCTCCTCTTCCTCCTCTTCCTTCCTCTTTCTATTAGAAAACAAACCCAGGCCCTTCACCCTGAGCTACATCACCAGCCCATTATTATTGTTATTATTATTATTATTATTATTATTATTATCATCATCATCATCATCATCATCATCATCACTTGAGACAGGGTCTCCCTAGGTTGTCCAGGCTGGGCTTGAACTTGGAATCCTCCTGCCTCAGCCTCCCAGAATGAGAGGATTACAGTGTGCAGCGCTGTCCTTCTAACACTGCTCAGTGACGTGGGTGGAGCCAGAGCATCGAGGCTTTGCAGGGCATGAGCCACTCTGTGGCAAAGGCTGAGCCGAGCTTCTCTTCTGTGAGGTACAATCAGAAGGAGTCTGCTCGGTGCCTGGTGAAGAAGTGGCACCCAGGACTGTCTTGGGGGCAGGGAGTGAGGTCTTCTGCAGGGACGCGGTGGCCTCATCTATCTATTGCGGACAGAACGGTGAAGCGGTGCTGCTCCTCACATTTGACCAAGCTCTCTGAGACACCCTGTCTGAAGAGCCACCTCTTTATGATTAGGTCCAAAGACGCGAGCTGGCTGTGGGGTCACTGTCTGCTCCCAGGCCCTGTTTCCTTCTCCTTGTTCTCATGTAAGAATAGAGGAATTAAAGGAACACAAAACCAGGAGCCATGGAGGGCCCAGTGAAACTCGGGATGGTGGAGGAGACCCTGCAGCTCCTCCTGGTGCCCATCTCTCCAGCAAGCGAGGCTGGGATCTCCAGGCTTCCGAGAGGAGAGTGAAGCTGAACTTCTTCTCCCTAAGACAGTGCCCGGCTGCGTCATCCTCTGACAGAACCCACGCCCCAGACGTGCAGTGCTGATGTCAGTGTGGCCCTCAGCAGACAGCACAAGGATACCACACGTCCCCCAGAACCAGAACTCAAGGGCAGGTTTTCCTGACTCCATTTCTGTAGAAATATAGATTTGAGACAAAAGCCTGATGTCCCAAGAGAGCAGGGAACAACAGACAGAGCCCATGGAGAGTTGCTGTCTGTCTGCAAATTCCTGGAAAGCTGGGATTCAAGGTTGCAGATAACAGCTTCTCTTGCAAGTGCCCTGTTCTTTGATCCCTTGCTTGGGATGTTATCAGCTAGCATTTGTGTGGACCTAGCGTTAGGCAAATGGTGGAAGTCAATAGAGATAGTAGTTTGTATTCCCTTACGTAATTATGCACATTTCTTAGCCTGCCTTTACCCCTCAACTAATGTGGGATGCTCTGAGGCTCTGGGCTCTCTTGGAGAGAGACAAATCTGTGAGACCTCTGAAGCTACATTCATCAGGTCTTCTCATCGTTTCTTTCGGCACCAACCCGTAACATACAACATATTAAGATAGAAGTAAAATCCACACATTTCTACTCTCTAACTCCGCGACCTCATGTCTGGCACTCCCTGAACAACTGGGGTACCTGTAAATAGATGGTGCTTAATCCTGCCTCCCTGTGGCCTGGGAGCCTTTGAGTCTCTGCAAGCTCACTTCTGGACCTTTCCTAGGATGAGGGTCAAACCCTGGGGGGCTTTTCTGTGGACTTGAATGCAGTGTCATGCGGTAAGGTCACCTGGTAGTCCTGGGCATCCGGACTTCATTCTTTTGAGACAAGGTCTCCTCCTGCATGGTGCAGGCTAGCTGTGGATCTGTGGTCCTCCTGCCTCAGCCTCCCACCTGCTGGGATTACAGGTCTTCATCACCATGCTCAGCTATTCCTTCTGATGCCTGAATGAGATTCTGCTGCATAGCTCTTCATTATTTTCTAAAAGCCATTTTTCAACAAAGTATGTCCACTTTTTGGCTATTAGGAATAATGTTGATCTGCACAATCGTGAATGAGTTCTGTTTTCATGCATGTTTCTCTTTTTCTTAAAAGCTCAAGGGTAGGGCCTGTGAGATAGCTCAGCAGACTAAAGAGCCTGCTTAGGCAAGCTTAGGCAAGCTTAGGGACTGTTTTTTGATTCCTGGTACCACATGCCACGTCAGCCCCATTACCTTGGCAGGTTGAGCCAGCCACAGAGTCCAGGTGTAGTGGCATATGCCTGTAATCCCAGTGCTGGGGAGGGTGAAAACAGGAGGATCACTACAAGTCCCAGCTTTGTAGTGATACCCTGTAGACCCTATCCTAAATACAGAAAAGAAAAAAAAAAAGAAAAAGAAAAAAAGACCACATTACAGGAAAAGAGATAGCTCAGTGGTCTAAAGCACCTGCTTACATAAGCTTAGACAAGCACATAGACCACGGTTCAATCCCTGGCACATTTGGCACCAGTCCCACCCCTAGGGTGGGCTAAGCTGGCCACACACACACACACACAAAGACTACAGTACAGGCTGTGGAGCTGGCTTGGAGGTCTGACTACATCATATTTGCATACTGTGCTATTAGAATTTTTTTGGTGTGTGTATTCACCTGAATGCTATGAGAATAAATTCTAAACTTATGAACTAAGTTGGGGGTGTATCTCAGTGGAGGAGTGTTTGCCTAGCATGTTAGGCCCTGAGTTCAATTCCTGGTACTGAAAAGTTAAAAATAAAGTTACAAATTTATGAGAGGGCTGGAGAGATGGCTCAGTGGTCTAAAGCACCTACTTAGAACAAGCTTAGCAAAAGCATCAGGGACCGCGGTTCAATCCCCCAGCACCACATGCCAGCCAGCCCTGCCCCCTGGTGGGCTGAGCTGGCCTCTCTCTCTCTCTCTCTCTCTCTCTCTCTCTCTCTCTCTCTCTCTCTCAAATAAATAAATAAATAAATAAAATTTAAAAAAAAAATTTATGAGAATTCAGGTACCCACTTCAGTATTTCAGAGGAAATTATGATATGTAATTGTACACTTGTTACATAATATGAAAATCTGAATGAGTTTATTACTTTACTAATTCACAAACACATATACAATAAGATTAAAATATTAACAGTTGTGTGCCAGGCACAAGTACAAACCTATAATCCTAGCTCCTCAGGAGGCTGAGGCAAGGGGATCACAAGCAGGAGGCCAGGCTGGACAATTTAGGGAGACCCTGTCTCAAAGTAAAATAGAAAAAGAGCACAGTGTTGTCTGTCCGTGAGTGTCCTGTTGTATACTTAATTGTATACTTAATTTCTTTCTTTCTTTCTTTCTTTCTTTCTTTCTTTCTTTCTTTCTCTTTTCTTTTTTTCTTTTGAGACAAGTTCTGTGTAGTCTAGGCTGGCTTCCAACTCATGATCCTCCTGCCTCTATGGACCAGCATCACCAAGTACATCTTTTTTTTTTTTTTTTATAGTAGAATAAAGTCCTACGGTACAGCAATACCAGGCTTTTTAAAATCCACTTTTCAACTGCTGGACTTTGAGTCTGTCCACTTCCCAGCTCTTATGAATAGTACTGTAGCTCCTGTTCCTTGGATTCAGTCTGAGCAGGCGCATACGTACATGCACATGCACGCGCACACACATGCCCCAACCAGGTGGATATGCAGATTTCCCAGGCACCTGCGGGCTGCATCGCCAGGGTTGCTAGGCAACCCCTGCACAGGCCGGGTTCTTGGAAATGTTCTCTCTGCGGGGTCCAGGACAGCTTTGGTGGTGTGGGCGTAGCCTGTCTCCTCGGGCCTGGCCTCCTCTTGACTGTTGCTCCTGTCACACCGTTACCTACCTAACTTTAGAAAAGGCATCACATGGCCGAAAAGAGAAATCCTGGGCCTGGTTGGTGTCAGCAGACTCAAAGGAGAGAGACTTTCTCTCGACGCGAAGCAGCACCCTTCCGAGTCCTCAGGCACTGGCTGTGGAGTTTGCAATGTCTATGCCGCTGTCCAAGTCTATGTCTATGCCGCGTTAAGTCAGTGCACGGTGCCTTCCTCAGTCCTCTCTTGTGCTTGTTTTTGAGACAAGGTCTCTCAGGAGCCGAGGCTGGTCTCGAGCTTGGGGGATCCTCCTGCCTCGGCCACTGGCATGCTGAACCTGCACCACACGCCAGGGCACCTCCTGACTGTCGCAGTTGAGATCCCTTCCTGAGGTCACCCAAAGATGACCCAAGCCTCATTCACGACCACCTCCCAGGTCCTATTGTGGACAAATACACTTGCTCATTAATGCTTGGGGGGGGCTGGGGTCACCCAGATTTTCTCTCTAGGAGGCTGTGGGAGGATCACGGACGGACAGAGAGGCTAGGACAACTCAGATAACTGACCTAACCAGGTCACTGACAGCGGCCTGACAAGGGCCCAGGGCACGCGCGGGCCTGCAGTTTCGACGCTGCCCGGCAGGGGGCGGCACTGCGCGGAGCTGCCCGGAGGCCAGCTGCGCCTGCACTGCAGGTCTGGCAGCAAGCCGCGAGCATTTTAAAGTCATACACCAATATTTCCCCAGTAAGCGCCAAGAAATTGAGAAGTGAAGAAAGAAGAGAAGACGTGCGGGCCGCCCTTAGTCCACTCCCGCGCGCAGAGTTGCCGGCGCTCGTGGGCTCCCGGCGGCGCTTACAGCCCCAGCGTGCGGAAGGCGTCGCGCAGGTCGTCCACCTCGTAGAGCGGCTGCGGGAGGGCGGACGGGTGGGCGTGAGCCGGGAGTGGGGGTGGGAGGGGGTGGGGGGCCCCCGGGAACGGGGAAGAAAACCGACCCGGGGGGGGGGGGGGGGGGAGGGGGCGAGAGGGAGAGGGGAGAAGGGCAAGGGGAAGGGAAGGGGAGAGAGGGAAGGGACGGGAAAGGGGGATGGGAGAGGAGGAGGGGGAGGGTGGGAAGGATGGGGCAGGGGCTGAGACCCGGCCTTACCAGCAGGATGCGCCGCAGCTGCCTGGACAGACGGACCGAGTTCTCGTGCAGCCCCTCCCAGGCCTTGAAGGTTTTCTCGCGATTCTCGACAAAAGTATTCCAGCAGTAAAAGTAATCTTTAACAGAAAGAGGGTGGGGAGAAGACAGGTTAAGTCTTGAATAGGGAGAGGAACAAACCGTGGCCCCCGTTCCTCACCCACCCAGGGCTTTGTGTTCAGGACGCGCGTCTTGTCCCTCGGATTCTGCCTGCAGAGAGAGCGCTCTGGGAGTCTGAGGCAGGAGGGTCTCAAGTTTGAATCCGGTTTGGGCAATTTAGCAAGACTCTGTCCCAACCCAGCGGCCCCTGCAGAGGAAGTGCCTGGGAGCCGAGGGTCCCGCCCCCTCCGCCGCACCTTTGAAGGTCATGATCCCAAGCTGGACGCCGGCGCGGTGCAGCCGCCGCAGCCCCTCGGGCTCGGCCTTGCGGTCCTCGCAGAAGTAGAGGCGCGCCGTGAAGATGCGCAGGCTGAGGTTGGGGTTCCCGCGCAGGAAGTCGGCCACGTGCCGCGCGCAGTCATAGCAGGGGCTCCAGGACGTGAACCAGGTGACACGGTAGCAGCGGCCCGGGTCCAGATCCCAGGCGGCGATGTAGCGCAGGAACAGCAGCTCCACGTGGCAGCCGGACTGCGGGGCCGATAGGGCCTGGTGACCGCGGGGACTGGGACCGGGCCAGCCCTCCCTCACGCGGAGGCTGGTTTGGAGAACCAGATTAAAGCGGCCCGTCCCGGAGCGGCCGCAAAGTGGCGCCAGAGCCCGCACAGTAGTCTGGGCAGCGCCTGCCAGACCCGTTCTGGAGACGCTGACGCTACCCGCGGTGCAGCCGTGCAGTGCTGCCTGCCCCAGGGAGCTCCGACAACCACCTCCAAGGGCAAGGCTCGTGGCCCCAGGACACGACGCCGCTGGGTTTCTGGCTCTGCTGTTTGCGAGATTGACAGGCTGTGCAGCGCTCAGTGCCTCGGTTTCCCCATCGGTGAAAGGAGCCGCATTGACATGTGTCAAGCTAGGGGTCAGGGAAGGTGCTCTGGAATAGCTCATGTGTCCTCTCAGGGTAGGACAGGGGTTGGAGGTAGCATAGGATGGCGAGGTGAGCAGCCCAGCACAAATTAGGCGGAGAAAATCACAGGACTGGTAACAGTCAGTGACGCTCTGTGTCAGTGACCTGGCCCCCGGCTGCTACCAGAGACCTCACAGCATGTTATGAAGAGACCAGGCACCACTGCTGGAGCAAGCCCTGTGGGATTTGGGGTAGTCCCAGAAATGTCATTTTTTTCAGGCAGCTCAGAGTGTGAGTTCATTAACTGATCAGAGCAGAATGTGGTGGTGCACACCTGTAATCCCAGCTCTGAGGAGGCTGAGGCAGGAGGATTGTTGTGAGTTAGAGACCATCCTTGGCTACAAAGTGAGCTCAAGGCTAGTCTGAATGCTGAACTATATAGCAAGATCTTATAAAAAGAGAGAGAGAGAGAGAGAGAGAGAGAGAGAGAGAGAGAGAGAGAGAGAGAGAAAACAGCTTTTGCTTGAATAGGCCGCTAATGTCCCCAAGCCAAATGCTCTTATTTTACTCCAGAGGATTGGAAGCCCTGAGGATGGATGGCCTGCAGGATTGGGGAGGATGTTAGGTGACACATTTGGCTGGCCAGCCACTCTTACACAGTGCTATCCATCTGGACAGGAAGGGGAGAGCACTGGGGGTCAGGCCAAGCTGGAAGGGCCTCGGACCGGTGGCTCCTGCAGGAGCCAGGGGTCACATTATCAGGGGTCACATTAGCATCTCGCCCCTGGGAGTGGTCTACCTTGTTACGGAGGTAGCCGAAGTCTAAGGAGAAGGAGGTGGCACTGTCCCTCCGCTTCACCACGTAGCACAGGTAAGTTTCATGCCGCCCCTTGGCCCAGCGGACGTTTTTGAAGTGGTAAAGAAACTTCTTTTGCTTCATCAGGAGACTGTGGGTGGGAGAGAGAGGAAGATACAGGCCGTGACAGGTTCAGGTGACGTGGTCCTGCTGTCATCGCTGTTGCCTGACAGTGCTAGGAGGAGCCCAGAGCCTCACATGGGCCGGGAACCCACCCAGGATTGTCTGGAAATCGTGTCACCACTGGCTGGATGCCTAAGCCCACTGAGCCTGCAAACCACCATCGATGCCTTTTGCTGCTCAGAATGGAGACCAATGGAGCGATGCTCAATGGACTCCTGAACCGCTCGACGCAAGCCCTGAGCTCATCTGCGCCCGGAGAGACACGATCTTCTCAATGTTGGGCAAATACGGCTGGAGCCGCAGGGTGGTTTGGTCAGCTCATCTCCTGCCCACTCCTGCTGCCACTCAAGCAGGTGCAGTTTGACCTATGGCTCTTTCTTTGGATGGTCCACAGGATCTCACTGCGTAGATGGGACTCATAGTGACCTTCCTCTTTACAGCTGAGCACCACCACGCCCAGTCTCAACTGCCGTCTCTGTGTGCCCCAGGTGCGGGGCTTGCATGGCAGGCTGGGGATCGAACTCCTGGCCCCTGTGTCTGCCTAAGCAGGCACTTTAATTCGCTGAGCTATTTGGCTGACCCTTGCTGTTTTTTGTAAATGTGTCTGCTTAAGGAGTGTGGGCTGTATCTGAAAAGAATATATTATTCTCAGAGCAAAGTGGGTGAAAGCAAGCTGGATAACAGTGCAACTGCTGTGATGAGCCACATAAAACTGTGCATTTGTGCAGGCTTCGCGAAAGCGTGGAAACGGGGAGATAAGCAGGAGTCGCTTCTGCCCTTCCCTGTGCTGACAACGCCATCTCCCCGCCCTCAGTGCCACCAGGTCCACGCTCCTTCCAAAGCGATGTCCCCTCTGCCACTCAGAGCCCTGCTCACTCTTCTGCAGACTCAGCCTCAGCTCTCTGAGGGCAGCAGCAGGCAGCCTCTCTGGTAGGGCCCCAAGGCAGCGTTTCTGACACCTGTCCTGCTCTCCCTTCCGGCTGTTTCGGGCCTGGCTGCTGCTGGCCTATGTCCCTTCAGCATTTTCTTTGGGGCTCCCTCGATGGTGGTTTTCTTCTCTCTGGGCTGAACACTTCCTACTTTTTCCCTTTTCAGAGCACTAGGGTTTGAACCAGGGTCAGACGCATGCACTGTACTACTGAGTTGCAGTCCAGGGCAATGCAGGTGCCCTGTGCCAGCCAGTATAAGATCTTTCTGGGCCAGATGTGGCAGGGCACACCTGCAAACCAGCACTCTGGGAGGCCGAGGCAGGAGGATTTTACCTTTGAGCCCAGTATGGGCAACTTAGTGACTCAGAGCCTGTCTCAGGATAAGAGGTGCTGAGTTTGTAGCTTAATACAAAGGCCTTAGGTTCAAACTCTGGCACCACAAGCAGAGCAAAACCAAAACTTTCAGAAACTTTCTCACCACTATTACCCCAGATTTTTTTTCTTTTTCTTTTTAAAATTTTTTTTTACCCCAGATTTTCTAAGGAAAAATATAAGAGCCCTCCTCTAATTTCCTGTTATATTCCAATTTACCACTTGCTGACATCTCAGCGTCCCCAGTGAGATATTTTCCATTTTGAGGCCATGTCAAGTTTATAAGTATGCTTTTAATGTGTAAGAGTAGCCCTTGATTATTGTAAAATTGGAATACTCCGGAAAAGTAAAGTTTTAAATTTTAAAATATTAAAAACTTAAAATTTAGAAGGCCTTGGCCAGCCAGATAGCTCAGCAGATTAAAGGGCCTGCTTAGGCAGACTCAGGGACCGCAGTTCAATCCCTGGTACACCGTGCTGACCCCACTCCCTACCCCCGGGGCACTCTGAGATGGCAACTGAGACAGGGCATGTTGGCACGTGCCTCTAATCCCAGCACTTGGAAGGCTGAAAATAGAAGGATCACTAAGAGTGCAATCTGTGTAGTGAGACCCTGTAGACCCTGTACTAAATACATACTGTAGACCCGGTACTAAACACATACTGTAGACCCTGTGCTAGATATATAAAAAGAAAAAATTAGAAAGCCTTAATGTCTAATGATGAAGCATTCTGTATAATGACAGTGACTCTTAAAGAGCACCGGGCCGGGGAGATAGCTCAGTGGCATAAGTGCCTGCCTGGCAAGCCCAAGGTCCTGAGTTTGATCCCCGGTACAAAAAAAAAAAAAAAAAAAAAAACAGTAGTAGTTTCTCTCCTGGTCTTTTTTTATGGGCGCGTGCATCATCCCATGGTCATTGCACAGAAGGAATTTGTACTCTGTTGGCTCTTTCTCCCCAGCACTGGGGATCCAACCCAGACCCTCCAGCCTGCCCTCCACTGCGGACTGCGTTCTCAACCCTCTTGCTGGTTGCGCCCACTACAGTCTACCGCCTCTGTGTGCTGTGCTGCAGCCACACACAGCGACTTCGACGCCGTCTTTGTCTCCGGCTTCTAGCACAGGATCTCGCCTATCGGGAGCACCCAGTTGAATTGACTGAAACCTTCTCAGGCAACTCAGGTTTCTTTAAATAAACCAACAGTCCTCCTTACAGAGGAAAACAGGAATACAAGTTGCACGGCGTGCATGCTGCAAAGCAAGAGCCGCAGCATTTGCCGCCCTCAATTTGCCCAGCTTTTATCCAACAGGGGAGGTGGTGCTGCCTCCTAGTGGTGATGGGCAGAAGCGCAGAGCACTTGCAAAGTGGACTCTAAACCGGAATTTGAATACGGTTTGCTGGTGAGAGAATTGAAACTTTGTTACTTTTTTGGTCACACTGAAGTACAATTTACATACAGTAAACTTTGCCCGCAGTCTGTGAACATTGGCCCATGTAAACACCCAGCGCTGACCACCCCCCCCATCGTGTTACTGAGCATTTCTAGGGCTCCGGCCCCCAAGACCTCCTTCAGCCCCTCTGCAGTCAGCTCTGCCCCGGCAGCTGCTGGCTGACTGGATCTTCGATGCCCCGAGTTACGCCTTATCCTGTATCCTCTACTCCTCTGGGTCTCACTTCTTTGGCCCGTCCCTGGGGCCCGCCGTGTCCCTGGCTGGACCCTTCTGGCTGCATAGGGTGCCACTGTGTGGCTTGTCCACTCCCTAGGTGGCATTTGGGGAAACTCTGGGGGCTGTTGTGATCATTCATGTGCCAGTCTTGGGACATTAGTTGAAAACTAATACATTAAGAGGATAGATATTTCGAGTGGCAAAACCCTGACCTTAAAAACTGGTTCCCAAAATGTCGATGTTATGCTGTATAATGTTGGGGCTTGGACTGACATCTAGGATAAGAGCCAATTTTTTTTTCTAAGAGCCCATATTGGTTTCAATTTCACACACATGAAACTTACTGGAAAGTATTCGAAATTAAACCTTAAGACAACTAGGTTTGTTATCAGCTTAAGTATTATGTATATTGAAACCATGAACATTGGTCAACCAAGCTGGCTGTGGTGGCATAGGCCCATAATCCTAACACTCTGGGGGCTGAGACAGGAAGATCTCAAATTTGAGCCCAGCCTGCACGATTTAGTGACTTAGCAGGACCTTGTCTCAAAATTAAAAATAAAAAAGGGCTGGTATGTAGTGCACTGTGAAGGTTCAGGGCTTAATTCCCAGTACCATGGAAAAAAATAGGTCAACATTATTCATTTAAAAGGTAAAATGAATTAAATTAAAGTTCTCATCCTTGGCACCAAAATAAGTATAACTGGCAGGAACACAAAATGGATACTAAAGAGGTCCCAACAATGACACCATGACAATTACTGTTACAGAATTAGCATGTAGTAACTCATAACATATTAAGCCCAACACATAGTAGGTACTTAATATGAACACAAAAGAAAAATAATAATTTCTTTGGAACAGTTGTTTTGTGGTACCGCAGATTTAACAGAAGCGTTGAGCTATATCCCCAGCAGCCTCCTCCCTACCTCCAGGTTTTTTTTTTTTTGTTTTTGTTTTTTTTTCTTGAGACAGGGTCTTGCTGTGCAGTTCAAGCTGGTCTTAAGCTCACTTTGTAGCCCAGCCTGGTCTCAAACTCACAACGATTCTCCTGCCTCAGCCTCCTGAGTGCTGGGAGTATAGGGTGTGCACCACCACACCTGCTGTCTTTTTCTTTTTGAAACAACTTCTTGCTTAGTTACCCAGCTGGTCTCAAAGTTTTGGTTCTCCTGCCTCAGCCTCCCAGTGCTGGGATTACAGCAATGCACCACCATGCTTTGCCTTGTCAATTTAAAACATATTAAGCTTCATCTCTTACCAGTAACTTCCCTTTCTGTTTAAGCTGCCATCTAGGGCCAGCCAAGTAGCTCAGCAGATTAAAGTGCCTGCTTAGGCTGATGCAGGGGCTGGGAGTTCAAACCCCGGGCCTGCCGGCTCCACCCCCAGGGCATGCTGAGATGGCAATTGAGACTGGGCGTGGTGGCGAGCGCCTGTAATCTCAGCTCTTGGGAGGCTGTAAACAGGCACATCACTACAAATGTGATCTAGTAGTGAGACCTGGTACACCCTATCCTAAATACAAAAATAAATAAATAAAAATAAATTGCCCATCTCCATCTGTGCCACAGAGACAAGAAAAGTGGGGAAAACTTAAAAAAAAAAAAATTGCAGTACTCAGCCCTGGAAGACTCTTTCAGGTGTACTGTGGGTGGGGTGTGCACGTGAGTGTGCATGTGCGCGTGTATGTCCTGTTACAAAAGAGGAAATATTCTGGAAGTAAGAGGAGCAGGATGTGACATACTGAAGGAATTTGAGAGCCTGTGTTCCGCAGCCTCTCAAGGCAGCAGGATGACAGCTGTCCCACAGCTGTGTCCCCTGGGGCAGAACACCTAGTGATGCAAACCGG
Source organism: Octodon degus (assembly GCF_000260255.1). Classification (NCBI taxonomy): domain Eukaryota; kingdom Metazoa; phylum Chordata; class Mammalia; order Rodentia; family Octodontidae; genus Octodon; species Octodon degus. The sequence goes on from NW_004524864.1 coordinate 554,080, forward strand.
GGACAGATGGGTTAAAAATAAGCCTGAGCGAGCCACCCTCCAAGCTCCTGTGTGGGGTCTAGGGCGCTGCTTTCTCCTGTGCATTCCTTTGTTCTCCTTCCTTATTGGTCTTTGTATTTCCTTCTGTGTGAGCAGTACCTTCAGCCCCAGGGTGCCAGGAATTGAACCCAGGACCTTGCACATACTTAGGCAAGTGCCTCGCCCCTGAGCCACACTCCCAGCCCTGACATTAAAGCACTTACCTCTGTAGTGTACAGTCTATATAAAAAATTAAACCAAGATGAAATATGTGGATTAGGTGTCTGTCTCAGACATTCATAGTAATCATGAAAACAAGTGGAATAAGCTCTAGGTCAATAACTTTTTATTTGTTTCGTTTTGTTTTGCAGAACTGGGGATTGAACTGAGGCCCTTGCACTTGCCAGGGAAGCACTTATTCTACTGAGCCATCTCCCTGGCCCCGTCAATAACTTTTTAAATAACTTATTATAAACTATGTGAAGACACTGAAAATCTTATAGATTCTATATTCAAGAATTAAGTTAAGGCTGGGGATATAGCTCAGTGGCACAAGTGCAAGATCTTGAGCTCAATTCCTTGCAGCTCCCCCGAAAATAAAGAATTAAGTTAAACTAGGTCTGAACAAATAGAAAGATAAGCAACAAAAATGCCATTAGTTGGCCAACAATTAGGCCTGTAATATTAAATAACTTGCTTCCATGAATTCAAGCCATTAATCATGATATTTGGCATTCAAAATAATACCAGTTTCCTTACTGTAGCTCAGTTATTTCAATAAACTCTCTTGAGGCAGGTTTGTCTTTAAATGGCTTTGTTGTTGAATACTTGCAAAACTATGACAAAAATGGCCACTACTGTTTTTAGTACAATGTGGCTATGAGTGTCTCATGATTTTAGGCTATAAAAACCTGTTAAATTATTACTGTAAACCACTTCTAGTTAGGCCACAAGTCTCAAGACGACTCAGTGCATCACACAGGATATTTCTGGTGGACCTGCCCAGGGCAGCAGGTGGGCTCCCGTGCAGTGACCATGCAGATCCCCAGCCCAGGATGCAGACCTGCCCCTCACCTGTCCATGGCGGTGTCCAGCGTGCCTGCCTTCCTGAAGTCCCGGCCCAGGAGCTCTTGCCTCAAGCAGTGCTGCCTCGCTGCCTCTGTCTGACACAGCCTTGGCCTCACATTCAAATTTGAGCTCGTTCTGGGGGCTCCTCCCCAGACCCGTCATCCCACAGGTAGCCCAACGGCCCCCGGTTTGGTCCAGTGACAGTGGGTGGAGCTGTCACACGTAGGGTCACATGGGTTAAATGAGCTCAGCTCTGCCTCATGTTTGGGTTCCTTTAGGGTTGCTTCTCTAAAGAGCCAGGGCATGCACTTTGTTCCCCATATGAGCAGCAGCCCAATGGCCCATGTAGGCAGTGAAGACAAGGGGCAATGGCAGCAGACAGTTTTTAAATTATAATCAAAGAAATGAAATATAAATCTAGGTGTAGCTATAGTTTTTTTTTGCAGTGCTAGAATTGAATCTAGGGTCCTCTGTAAGTCAGCAAGCACTCACTACTGAACTACTGGATATCCCCAGGCCAGTAAGCAGTTACTTTGAACTGGGTGGAACAGGCCTGTAATCCCAGCATTCTGGAAGGCTGAGGCAGGAGGATATTGCAAGTTCCACCCCAGCCCAGGCAATTTAGCAATTTAGCAAGATGCTGTGTGAAAATTTTAAAAATCAGGGCTGGGGAGATAGCTCAGCATTCTAAGCATCTGCCTGACAAGCACAAGGACCCGGGTTCAATCTCCAGTACTGCATGTCACACTGGCCCTGGAAGCCTTGCCAGCCAGCAGACCGGGTGTGGTGGTACAAGCCTGTAATCCTAGCGCTGGGGATGCTGAGACAGGAGCATAATCAGGAGTCTGAACTGCATAACAAGACCCTGTATCAAATCAATCAATAAAAATTAAAAATAACAACAAAGCAAAACTGGGGATGTAGCCCTATGCAAAGGCTCCAGGTTTAATCTCCAGTATTAGGGGGAAAAAAAAAGAAAAGAAAAAAGAAAAGAAAAATCCCTACAACATATTTAATTTTTTAATAAGGGGCTGGTGAGATGGCTCAGTGGAATAAACGCTTCCCTGGCACGTGCAAGGGCCTGAGTTCAATCCCCAGTTCCGCAAGAAAAAAAAAAAAAAAAAAAAAATATATATATATATATATATATATATATATATATATATATATATATATATCAACTCCAGTTCCCCCAGGTTGTGCTATATTCTGTGCCTCAGAATCTTATTACGGCTTATCGCGTTACGGTGCATCTGTGTTAACTTTCGCTTTCCCATTTATCTGCTGGCCGGCCCTTGGATCGTTTCTACCCTTAGCTACGTAAATAGTATGGCAGAACCATTGGTCTGTGCTGTCGGGGTCCCTGCCCTAAATTCTTTTGGATGTGTATGTAAATGTGGAAGCACATGCTTCTTCTTTTTTTTTTTTTCTCCCCACCTGGTACATGCTATCATGTGCTTTTCAAATTTTTCATTTATTTTTAAAAACACAAAACAAATTTTTTAAAATAAGTTGTGCAGGGTCAGCCAGATAGCTCAGTGCATTAAAGTGCCTGCTTCGGCAAGCGCAAGGATCAGGGCTCAATCCCCAGCATTCTGTGCCGGCCCCGCCTGTAATCCCAGCATTGGGGAGGCTCAAAACAGGATTACTATGAATCTGAGCTGCATAGTGAGACTGCTGTAGACCCTGTACTAAATACATAAAACAAAGACCACAATATCTAGTGTACTAGCGTATGTGTAGTGCGCAGTGTTCGCATTCCTTGGGCAGAGTTGGTGCAGGTACGCCACACATCCCTGCTCTTCCACCCTCTATCTCCTGACCCTTTCCCTTCTGAGAATGATTATCTCCCTACTTCCTATTATCTATCCTTTGTTGTGCTCTTTATTCTTCATTCTGAGTTTCTCATCCAAAAGAAACCATGTAATATTTGAGCTTGTGTGTCTGAATTGCTACACTTAGCATTATGGTCTCTCAGTGCCTTCTTTTTCCTGCAGAAGACTCAGGTCTGTCCTTTGTAAGGATGCCCTTGCGTTTGGACCCTGACCACGTCTTTCTTCTCTGTGTCTGACCACCATGAAGCAAGCAGCTTTGCCGCTTCAAACCCTTCCACCAGTATCATCTGCCTCATTATAGGCCTGGAACTCATAGAGCCAGCTGACCTTAGACTGAAACCCCTTTTTTAAAATTTTTTCGTGTGACAGGGTCTCGCTGTGCAAGTCAGCTGGTCTTGGGCTCACTTTGTAGCCTGGGCTGGTCTGGAAGACCCAGTGATCCTCCTGCCTCAGACTGCCAAGTGCTGGGATTACAGGCATGCGCCGTCATGCCTAGCTGGACTGAACCCTCTTAAACCATGAGCCTAAATAAATATTTTTTCTCTTTTAACTTTTTTCTCATATTTTGTCAGTGACAGAAAGCTGACCAACATATATCTTTACTGAGTATGGGTTGACTTTGCACCTTTTGTTTATTCCTTTCCTTCACCATATGCACTTTTATATCAGTACTGTTTTGATTACTTTATTTTTCTAATGTAATTTGAAATAAAATGCATGTTGCCTGCAACTTTGTTCTTCTTTCTTTCTTTTTTTTTCGTTCTTTTTTCTTAAGGTTGATTTGTCTACTCAGGGTCTTTTGCAGTTCAGTACAAATTGTATAATTATTTTTACTGTTTCCATGAAAAATAGAATTTTGGTGGAGTCGTGTTGATCCCTTTGGTTAGTATGGAAATTTTAACAATACTAACTTTTCTTATCAATGACCATGGATATCTTTTGATTTGCTTGAGTCTTTTTCAGTGTCTTTCACCACTATTTTATAGGTTTCAATGTATAGTATAACCTTTATGGTTAAATTTGTGACCAACTATACTATTATTTTTCATGCTGTCATAGATTATTGTTTTTCTTTCCTTTTCAGATAGATCATTATTTATGTAAAGAAATAACTGATTTTTTTTTTCATGTTGGCTTTGTATCCAACTTTACTGAATTTGTGTATTAGTTCTGGAGTGGGTATGTGTATATGTAATCCTTAGGCTTTTCTACTTACTAGGGAATCTACAAACCAATATAATATGACTTCTTCCTTTCCAATTCGGCTGCCTCTTATTTATTTTCATTCTGTGATTGCTCCTGTACCTGTTGTTACACAGAAGGGAAGTGGGCATTCCCTAGTGGGCATCTTTGTCTTATACTTGATCTATGAGGACAAGTTCTCAGTTTCTCGCATTGATTATGTCATCTCTGTACTTTGCGTGCCTTTTACCATGTCAAGGCAATTTGCTACTATGCCAGTTTTGATAATTTGTTGTTGTTGTTGTTGTTGTTGTTGAGTCCCACTGGCTGAACTCAGGGCGCTCTAACCCTGAGCCAAATTCGTAGTCTTGTCTTATTTTTTTATTTTGAAACAAGACCTCACTGAGTTGCCTAGGTCGGTTTCAAATTTGTGATCTTTATTCTGAGGAGCTGGAATTATAAGCATACACCATTGTGCATAGCTTAATGAGCATTCTTATCATCTATGGATGCTCAACTTTGTCAGATGTTTTTCTGCATCTATTGAAGTGATTATGTTGTTTTCAATGTAGTGTGTGATACTGATTCATTTGCATGTGTTAAATCCTCCAGTACTGAAAAAAAAAATCCGCCCTGTATCTCAGTCCCCAAAAACATGAACCAAGTAAGTTTCTACTTTGGAAAATAATTTACCAAATCTACAGTATTCTGTTATAGCAAGAGAAAACAGACTAAGACAGGATCTTAATTGACTTGGCCATGTCAGTCAAGAAATCCTCTTCTGAGCTAGTGAGCATCCCCCTAGTGCTTTACTGCATCATTTAGAGTTGCTGGAGAGTTGATGGACTGTATCCTGCAAACATACTTAGTGCTTCTTGTAGGACAGACTATTGATGGGCTAATATTATCACTTAGTTATTCTGACTGATCAGACCCATAATCTCCCAAATGAGTGTACTGCAAAAGCTTTTGTGTGTGTGTGTGTGTGTGTGTGTGTGTGTGTGTGTGTGTGTGGTACTGGGGATTGAACTCGGGATACTGTGTTTGCCAGGCAAGCACTTATTCTACTGAGCTATCTCCCCAGGCCCTGCAAAAGCTTAAATAAAAGAGTCAAATGGTAAGAATTTTGGGGGCTCCAGGAAAATCAAAACCCTCTAACCGAATTCAAGATTCTTTGGGAGCTAAGATAAAGAACTTGAACAGCTGCTATCAAACAAGGCAGGAAGATACTGAAGAAAAAATCAGAGCAGGACCTCCGGAGTCAGTTCAAAGACTTCTCCAAGTAATACCTTGTGTTAATTTAGGAGAACTATTTTATCTCCAGGAAGGCCTTCACAGCAGGAATGAAATGCCTGAGGCTACCATCTTTATCTAATTAATTGGGGTTGCAGCCAGGCTTTGTCTTGTCCTTTGAGGCTTTACAGCTGCACCCACCTTTCAGCCCTCAGCCAGGACCAGTGACTCTTGAGGTTCACTTACTCTAGTCCATCTCCATACAAGGGTCTTGGCTTGGGACTGACTCACAAGTAAACATGGAAAGCCCATTGGTTAAATTTCAGTCCTGCAAAAAGCCGCTTCGTAGTGGTCTCCATCAGACTATGACTAGCACATAAAAACATCAAGTTGATCTTGCAAATAATTAGGTCTACAGCTAACTGAAATATAGGCATGTTTTGTCCAAGAGGCTCTGCTGCCACACCTCTGTGTGCGTATTTGTTGATTCGGTTTTACAGAGTGTATCTGGCAGGGCGTTGGCAGAGCCTAATAAACACAGTCCTCCTTCATTCCTGTGTGAAAGCTTCTTGGGTTCTGAGGTGCTTCCTCTATGGTGCACGTTGTGTAGAGTCTCAGCCAGGGGTGCTGGGAGGCCCAGGCGGGCGGATCACAACTTCACACCCATGCTGAACAGTTAAGCAGCTTCATGAAAACCTGCCTCAAAATAAAAACTAAAAAGGAGCTGAGACATAGCTTAGTGCTAAGGCCTTGGGTTCAATCCCCAGTACCACAAGGAAGAGGAAGAAAAGGAAATTCCAATATACAAATGTCAGCTTCAAGTATTCAGTATGGGAAAAATGAGAACTCTGGTTCTTTTTTTTTTTTTTTTTTTTTTGACAACATTTGGATTGAACTCAGCTGTCTTTGCTTGCCAGGGAACCTCTGGAAAAAAAAAGAAAGAGACAAAAAAAAAAAAGGAAAAGATTTTTTTTTTTTTTTTTTTTTTTGACAACATTTCACTATGTAGTTCAGGCTGGCCTTGAGCTCACTTTGTAACCCAGGCTGGTCTCAAACTCACAGTGATCCTCATCCCTCAGCCTCCAGAGTGCTGGGATTACAGTTATGTATCACCATTCTTGGCCAACAATGAGAATTTTGGAGAGAAGAGAATTTTGCTTATTTTGCTGTTCTACATATTTGGGAATAATGCCAAAAAAAAAAAAAAATGCTTTCATGAGAAAATTGAAAATTTTTTAAAAGCTGAAAGTATTCAGCTAGGGAGATAGCCCAGTGGTCCAAGCACCTACCTTGCAAGCACAAGGACCCAGTTTCGATCCCCAGTAACACATGCCGTCCCCCTGTGCCGGCCACTGAAACTGGGCATGGTGGCACATGCCTATAATCCCAGCACTGGGGAGGCTGAGACAGGAGGATCACTATGAGTCCAAGCTACATAGTGAGACCCTGTAACAAATAAATAACTAAAAGATTAACAAAAAAATTTTTAGTAGTTTATAATGCTGTTGCAAGCTTTTAAAACAGAGAAAATCCTCCAATTACAATATAAAAGAATTACTTAAGCCAGGTGTGGTGGTACATAGCTGAAATTCCAGCTACCTAGGAGCTAGGGCTGAAGGCTTTCACAAGTTCAGTCAACCTGGGCAACATGAGACCCTAGCTAAGTATAAAAAATAAAATGAAATGAAATGAACTAGTGTTCATCTGAGCCCTATCCTAGTCAACATGGAGTTTGCACAGCTGGAAAAATGCTAGAATTTGAGAGCACACTCAGAGATCCAAGAATAAGTAAAAGCAACAGGTAGACAAACCACATGTTCCTGGAACATAAAGTTAGGAGAAATGTTATTTTTATTAAAATTTATTTTAGGGCTGGTGAGATGGCTCAGTGGTCTAAAGCATCTACGTAGAACACAGACACACAGACACACAGACACACAGACACACAGACAAATAAAATTTTTAAAAAAATAAAATTTATTTTAAAATCATTTAGGGGCAGGAATATAACCAGCAGTTCCGTGCCTGCTTGGTAAGTGCAAGGTTCTGAGTTCGATACCTGGAACAAAACGAAACCAAAAAAAAATTTTTTTTTTTCACTTTCTGCAAAGCTTTATTCCAGAGGGGCTCAGTCCTTCTTGGCAGCTGCCTTCCTCATGGCAGCCAGCACGTTGCTCACCTCCTCATGCTTCCTCTTGGTGCAGATGTGCGTCCCCACCCTTTTCTTGATGAACTTGAGGGCGCGCTTGTCCTTGGAGACCTTGAGCAGCTCCATGGCCTCTTGTAGGAGGTGAAGCCGCACACCTCCCGGATCATGTCCTGCATGAACTTGGTGTGTTTGGTGAGGCATCCACGACAGCAGCTGTGCCTCGGTGTGCTCACATTCTTAGTCACCTTGTGACCCTTGTTGAGGCCCACGACCATGGGATAGCGGAGGGCCATGTCTACTGTTCTTCGATAGTTGCTGTGGTGGAAGCGCAAAACAAATTTTTAAGGCCTGGCAGCCTAGCTCAGCGACACAGGTATTTGGCAAGCATGCGTGTGACCCTAGGTTAGATCTCTTAACATTGGAGACAAAGCTCTGCAACTTCACAGTATCAATAGCTGAGGCTGTAGATCGATGAATGGGTTCAATCTGCGTAGAGAGGATAAGACAGAGAATTCCTGGTGAACAGTGTAGTCCAGGGTTGCTGATCCTCTCAGAGACCAGGTGCTCAAACTGCAAATGAAACCCCACTTATTTTTCATAAAGTGCTGACACTGCCATTAGAAAACAAATCCATACGTTAACATTTTTTGTTTTATTTTTCTTTTCTTTTCTTTTTTTCTTTTTTTTTTTCTTTTCTTTTTTTTTTTGTGGAACCGGGGCTTGAACTCAGGCCCTTGCTCTTGCCAGGGAAGCGCTTATTCTACTGAGCCATCTCCCCGGCCCCAATATTTTTTGTTTTAAATGGAAAACACAATGTCCAGAGCTTTCAATGGTGCAAACACCTTTTTCTTGAAAGGCAAAAGTTTGCACTTGCTGTGCTTTTGCACAGTCCGTATGATCTTTGCTGCTGTACACAGGCTGATAATTTGTCAGAGCTTGGCTCATACTTTGTTAGTTTGAAAACAATACACACTGTGTTCAGGTCATCTGTTCATCTGTTTCTTTTATATATTTAGGACAGGGTCCATAGGATCTCACTACACAGATCAGACTCGTAGTGATCCTCCTGTTTTCAGCCTCCTAAACGCTGGGATTACGGGTGCACACCACCACATCCCATCTCAGTCGCCTTCTCAGTGCACCTGCGGGACAGGGCCGGTGTGGGAGGGGGTTGGGGGTGGGGAGGAGGGTAGAGTGGGGGGTGGGGTAGGGAGGGGGGATAGAGTGGGAGATCAATCTACTGATTGGACCCAGTCCCTGCATCTGCCTAGGCAGATGCTTTAATCTGCAGAGCTGTCTGACTGGCCCAGCTGTGGAGGTTTTAGCAACAATGAGCAGTTCAGTTGTCTTGAATGACTGCTCATAGCCCAGCAGTGATGAGAAAAGGAGCTGAGATGTGATTCACACTTTCTTGCCTTTTGTTCTCTCCTTTCTAGTTCTGAGAAAATAGATTGAACAAATGTTATTTTGCTCCTCCTTCCTCTTCTTTTTCTTTTCTTTCTCCTCCTCCTCCTCCTTTATATTTATTTATTCATTTATTTTGGCGGAACTAGGGATTGAATTCAGAACCTTGTGCTTGCCAGGGAAAGTGCTTATTCTATTGAGCCATCTCCTTGGCCCCTTATTTATTTATTTTTTGGCTTTTGTTTTTTTTTGAGGTCTCCCTATATAGTCCAGGCTGGCCTCGAACTCACAGCAATCCTCCTGCCTCAGCATCCTGGGTGCTAGTATTACAGGTGTGGGTCACCACACCCAGTCTTCTTTTGAGTTTTTGAAAAACAGTCTTGCTATGCAGCCCAGACTAACCTAGAATTCTGAATCCTCCTGTATTGGCTTCCCAAATGCTGCAATTACCGGGATGTCCTCCACACCTGTCTATATGAGCTTCTTATTTTTTTTTTGTTTTTCTCTTTGTGGTACCAGGGATTAAACTCAGGCCCTTGCGTTTGCCAGGCAAGCGTTTATTCTATTGAGCCATCTCCCCGGCCCCACCAATGAGCTTCTTAAAGAAATCTTTAAGGAGTCTCGCTAGGCTGGCCTTGAACTCACTTTGTAGTCCAGGCTGGCCTTCAACTCATGGTGATCCTCCTGCCTCTAAGTGGTGGGATTACAAGTGTGCACCCTCACACCCAGCAATAGTTTATTTCCTGAAAAACAAAAAAAACTCTATTTCTTGTTCACTTTTCTTTTGAGGGAAAAATAAAAATTATCTCTTTAATGACAAAATGGTTTTCAATTCCTGGGAAGTTGGCACTAGTGGAGATTCAAAACCAGTTTTTCCAGGTGTTATTCAACTCTTAGCTCTTTTCCTTACTGCCTACCCTTACCAACTTCTATTGAAAAACCACAACACACAGTTAGTTTATTTTTAGTGAGGAAAAAACATGACTTGGAAATTGCACCACTGGCCACTCCGTTTGGGCCATCTGGGCCTGACCACTTCTCCCGCAGACTGGCGGGTGAGCTTGCATCCTGGTGCGCCAGGCCACCTGCAGGAGACGCCTCCTGGGCCTGGGCGCCAGCTCCCAGCCCTGCTCCCAGGCGGCTATTTCTGGACTTGGTTGCATTGTTCAATGTGATACTTTGTTGTTTTTAAGAGAACCTTAAAAGGGTCTGTGTGGGTGAAAGTGTGGGTTTTGGAGTAACTCAGCTTCTGCATTTCCCAATTTTTGTTTTTCTCAGTTTATTGCCAGGCACATCACTGAATTTCTCTGGGGTCTGAGCAAGCCAGGGACAGGACTTTCGTCACCTACAGGAATGACTCAGCTCCACGCACAGCTGCCCAGGCTCTTCGAGTACGAGAGCGCAGTAAACAAGTGTTGGTCTCCGGCACTCGGGAGGCTGATGGACTACAGAATAAGTCATTTGTGATGGAAAATGAGCCAAGGAAGCATCGCGGCTCAGGCATACACCATGTAGTTTGGAGAAGTCCTATAATCAAACACAAATAAATTTGAATTGAAAAACATTTCTTTTTAATTTTGGGGCAGTGTATTACAAAGCTGCCCAGGCTGGGCTTGACCTTTCCATCCTTTCTTCCACATTTTCAATGACTACCTAATGGTATATGTTTTAGTTTTTCTTTTTCTTTTCTTTAATGTATCTGGTACGGGATCTTACTAAGCAGCTCAGAGTAGTAGTGATCCTCCTGCCTCTGCCTCCCCAGAGCTGGAATTACAGGCATGCGCCACCACGCCCAGATTCAGTGGTCAGCTCAGTGTGCCCAGGAGCTGGACCAGCACGGCATGTGGTGCCAAGGATCACTTTACCTTGCACTTGCCTAAGCAGGTGCTTAGTTTGCTGAGCTATCTCACCGGCCCAAGTTTTGACTTACATTAAATCATTTAAAATCTAAGAGGTAGAAAATATCACGCTAATTTCCAGAGAACAGAGGTTGTTTGAAAATTAAAGCAGCCAGGCATGTTGGCGCACACCTATAACCCCAGTACTGGGGAGGCTGAGGCAGGAGGATTGCCGCAGGAATGAGGCCAACCTGGGCTGCACAGTGAGACTCTGTTGCAAAAAGCCAAACTAAAAAAGAAACCATAATGTAAACAAAGTGAGTTATCCTACTGTATGGCTAATATTCTACAAAGAATGCTTATATAAAACATTATCTTCTTTGATATCTTTAGATAACCCATATTTAGAAAATGAGAATGTAACCATCAACAAGTTATCTGCTCCAGTGATTTGAAGTTTTGTGACTGACAAGAAAATGTGAGGGCTGGGGAGATAGCTCTGAGGTCTAAGCACCTGCCTTGCAAGCGCCAGGCCCGGGGCTTGATGCCTGGTACTGCACACCCTTCCGGCTGCAGATTCCCCAGGCGCACTGAGCCGGCCACCAAGACCGCGTGTGGTGGTGCGTGCCTGTGGTCCCAGTAGTAGCGAGGCTGAGACAGGAGGGTCACTACGAGTCGGAGCTACGTAGGAGACCCTGTACCAAATCAACAATAGATTTAAAAAAAATTTTTTTTCAATAATAAGAAAATACAAGTGAACAGATTTAAGGTTCTCACATTTCTGCTTGAGCAAGGGTGTAAAACTGCAGATTCCAGTTTAATTCTCCAGAGTTGGTTCAGTAAATCTTCAGCACCGGGCTCCACTCGCTGGGCCAGACATTCCCATCATTCCGAAGCAGTGGGCTAGTTTCTAAAGGAACTCTGCTCCTTCCTGGCCTAGACGCCCTCCAACACTCCCCCAGCCCCCCAACCCCGTGACTAAGCACCTTTGTACCCTGTTAGGAAATGGGTGAGGGCTTTCGCAGGACTTTCTTTCTCCTTAGGGGCGGGTGTGTTCCAAAGACCGAACTCTGTGTTCCAAGTTTGTGCGGTGAGGTGATAATGTAAGGGATGGAAGACATCCAGCGCCTGGGAGAGAGCTTGCAAGGGGCTGAGGCCCAGCTCCTGGAGAAAGCAGAGCGTGGCAGAAACAACGTGTCACTTGTAGAATTGCTGTTCTCTGGACCAGAAGTGTTTCTGTCTGCTCTTTGCAGGAACTGGAATCCTGTCACCCTCTACTCTGAGAAGTTCTGAACCTTATGGGCAATTTCTTCTTCCTAGGCTGTCATTTTTAGAGTCTGTGCAGATCACTATATATATATATATATATATATATTAACCCATTCAGTCATTAATCATTAAATCGAAGCCCTCCTTGGTTTACATAAAAGTTTAATCCTTGATAGGATTTGAGAACTGTCTAATCAAGTGCTGAAAATACCTCCCCTCACCCTTTTTTTTCTTGGTGATACTAGGGTTTTTACAGTGAACTACTTCCCTGGCCCTTTTCTAATTTTTTAAAATTTTGCGTGACATGGTGGTGCACTCCTGTAATCTCAGTACTTGGGAAGCTGAGGCAGGAGGATCATTGCGAGTTTGAGATCAGCCTGGGGTACGCCTGAATTGCATAGTGAAACCCTGTTTCAAAGCAACGATAAAAAATTCAGACACAGCCTCTCCCTAAGTTGCTAACATGCCCAGGCTGGGCTCCAACTTGTGATCCTCCTGCCTCAGCCTCCCAGACTAGCTGTGCACCAGTACAACTTAACTCTAAACTCTTTTGCTCATACTTAATCCTGGTTTCCTGCCCCATGAGCCCCTGCACTGCCCTTGCCCTCCCACATGGGCACATCCACCACAAATGCCTAAGAGGCCTCTTTCTCGGTTGCCGGATCAGGAAGGGGAGCATGAACCTCCCAGGGACAAATAGCAAGGGCCACTGCTACCCCGCTGGCCCGCTGTGGCTCTGTGGTGCATTCACTCCATGTGACTGCTTCCCACACATACTGCTGTCTTTCCACTGAAGAGGAGAATGCCCACATCATGGGTTAAATCAGGTCCTCCCTGTTGAGGTGCAGCAGCAATTCCTGGAGTTCGAGCTACGGGAGAGCTCGAGGCAGGAGGATCATCAATTCAAGGCCAGCCTGTCTCAAGAAACCAGGGATATTTGAATATAGCATGAGGGGAAGAAATACTTTTTTGTGCCATTCTCATCACCCTTTGTTGAAACGTCCCTTGCTTTACCGTTTGAGACAGAATATATTAGGAAACAGCTCACAGAGATGCAGTTGGTACCGTAACACCCATCAAGGCCTGAAGTACTGTTCAGGTTTATTTTCCATTAAAAGCACTTCCTGGTCTGGGGGTGTAGCTAGCGGTAGAGCACTTGGCTGGCTTGGCTGGCTGGACCAGTGGGTGGGGAGGGGGTGTCAGGGAGGGCGGGGGAGGGAAGGAATGTCCTTGTATTTGTTAAAGCTCATCTATGCCATCGCCATCCGTGGGGGCAACCCTCACAGAATTTTACCAGAGCACCCTGACTTTGACCATGGGTTTTTGCCTGAATTTAATTATGCTCTCCCAAGACACTGTACGCTGCTAATTTACAGCCAGGTAAATACACAGCAGAAAGCAAAAGGGAGAAGACAGAGTAAGGAAAAAAGAAACTGCAAGATCTGGGGTTAGGAAAAAGCTAGAACCTTCCTCCAACTGATTGGACAAATTGCAAAAAAAAAAAAAAAAAAAAAAAAGCACAAAACCATGATCAGCTTCTTAAAAAAAAAAACAAAAAACAAACGTGAGGGGCTTGAGGTGAGGTGAAGTTGGACGTGTTCACAGGAAGCTGTGGCTTCTAAGTGTCTTTATATAAACAACATTTGCTTTTTCCCTCGTGGGTTCTGCCCAGAAGTTGTTGTCTGACTGCTTGCCGCTTCTGGTGCTGCTTGACTGGTTTGTAAAACGAAGAAAAAAAAAAAAAAAAAAAAAAAAAAAAAAAAAAAAAAAAAAAAAAACCACTGCGGCCACCTGTTGCTCTCTACCAGAGAACAGTAACCTAACACTTTCCCTGCTGCTTGCTGGTGAAATGCCGAGCCTCAGAAAGCTGAATGGCAGCAATCCACAGAATTTTACCCAAGCCCTGCTTGGAGCTGACAGACCCCAAGGGCGTCCCTCTGCCCTCTGCAGCGCTCTGGCTCCTCCCCTCCTGTTTCCAGATCTTTCGGGGACCCTTCCTCACAATCCCCAAATGCACCTCGAGTAAGGAGCTGGTGAGTCCCAGTCTTCCTGTCCTGGAGGCTGCTTGTCCTTCCGCCCGGGTCCGCAGCCTCAGGACCAAAGGAGGAGGAACCTCAGAGTGTGTGGGTCACTGCACCTCTGAGCCAGATGTACAGTATTTTGCTAAACCTTTCACTTTTGCCACAAACACCCTGAGGCTATGAGGGAGGAGCTTGTGGCTAGCAACTTGTACTGCTTGATGTCACCCGAAGTAAGAGCCTGAGGTGGGGAAACCAGCTGGTGTTTGCGCCATCTGCCCCAAAAACCAAGAGAAAGTGTGTGTGGAGCTGGGCTCCAGGGAGCCAAGTGCGCGCTTGAGTTTGCAGCTTGTTCACTGGAGGAGGAAGGAGAAATTTTTTTATATTTATTTATTTATTTATTTATTTATTTATTTATTTAGTATGTAGTACAGGGTCTATAGGGTCTACAGGTTCTCACTATTAGATTGGACTCATAGTGATTCCCCCTGTTTTCAGCCTCCCAAGAGCTGGGATTACAGTCGCAGGCCACCATGCCCAGTCTCAATCCCAGTCTCATCGCACCGCAGGGGCGGGGCCAGCAGGGCAAGCCGGGACTAGAACCCCAGATCTGCCTAATCAGGCACTTTAATCCAAAGAGGTATAAGGAGAGATTTCTTGAATCACAAGGATGAACGGTGGAAAAGTCAAGCTCCCGGTGGAAGCTGGGCAATTTGGGAAGAGAAAGTCAGGGCCAACCTTCTCCGGAGGAAGATGAAGTTCTTGCCTGTTCAGGACACCCGGAAAGCTTTCAGTCTCTAGTGAATGTGTTTACCAGATCCTTTAATTCTGATATTGAAGATCCATTGTTTTAAAAAAATAATTTTCTTTTCTTTTCTTTCTTTCTTTTTTTTTTTTTTTTTTTTTTGTTTTAGGGAAGGGTCTACAGGGTGTTCAGGGTCTCACTGCTAGATCAGACTTGTAGCGATACACCTGTTTGCAGCCTCCCAACAGCTGGGATTACAGGCACACGCCGCCATGCCCAGTCTCAATTGCCATCTCAGCATGCCCCAGGGGGCCAGGCCAGCTCAGCAAGACTAGGGATTAAACCCCTCAGTCCCTGCGCCTGGTTGCAGTTGCTTTAATCTGCTGAGCTATTTGGCTGGCCCTAAAATAATTTTCTTTAGAATACAAATTCGAGGCCTGAGGCAGTAAATCAGGGAAAGAGCGTTTGCTTAACTAGGGTGAGGCCCTGGATCAGATCAGCAGCACTGCCAAATAAGCACAGAGAATATTAGAAAATGAGAAACAGCAAAAACACAGGAATTTGGTCAAGCAAAAGAAAAGTAAGAGTAGGTGTAAGAGTAGAAACTTCATCTAACAAGACTGTTGGGCGTGAAGGGGGCAGAAAGAGAAAGGGCCCTGGTAACTGGAGGAGGGAACTAAACTGGAGGTGTTGGGGGGCAGCGGTGGAGCTGTGAAGGGTCAAATGGGTGGGGAGCAGAGTGGAAGCTCGGGATGGTACTGGAACTTGGCTTTCAAAATGGGTTAAAGGAGCCCGAATGCAAATCTGTTTTGTTTTCTTGTGGATTTTTTTGTCTTTTTGAAATAGGGCCTTGCTGTGCAGTTCAGGCTGGCCTTTCACTCACTTTTAGCCCAGGCTGGTCTTGAACTCACAGCGATCCTCTTGCCTCAGCCTCCTGCGTGCAGGGGTTACAGGTGAGCACCACTATGCTTGGCTCATACAGGTCTTTTGTAAACACAGAGGAGAAGAGAGAAAACAATGACCAGACCACTTTCTTCTGAGAAGGAAATAGGATTAGAATTCATTTAAAACTATTTAATTTGCGATACATACAATACTGCGGCTGGGGTGCTGCCTGCCGGGGTGTCATCCTGTCTTGTTCCACAGGCAGTTAGAGGGACAAATTCATGAGAACTTTTTTTTTCTTTTTTGTGTTTTCCTAGCTTCTGAGGACAAAGTGGCTTTTTTTTTTTTTTTAATGTTTCCTAAAATAAACATTGGTATTGACTTTTTAGTTGTTGATTATTGTGTTACGTATACAGCTGTGTGGTATACAGTGTCATCATTCCACACATGCCTATGGCATGCAATGATCACATTAGTGGAGTATTTCCATCTCCATCAACATTTTGTTTACATTTTTATTAACATAAAATAATTGCATATATTTTGTGAAGTATGTGTACAGATTTCAATACATGTATACAACAGGCACCATTCAAATCAGGTTAACTAATATTTCCATCTCCTTATTACTTTGGATTTGGAGCATTTTGAAGAAATTCTTTTTTTTTTTTTTTTTTTTTTTTTTTTTGTGGTACCAGGGATTGAACTCAGGACCTTGTGCTTGCCAAGCAAGCACTTATTCCCCTGAGCCATCTCCCCAGTCCCACTGAAGAAATTCTTAAGATGATTCTTAGAAGATCTGTGCCCATGGTGTCTTTCAATAGTAGCCACAACAGCCATTTAATGTGTATATACGAATATATTTAATTCTAGTACTCGCTGTGTGAGCAAGGCGCCCGTCCAGCCTGGACGCCACGCGGCCGCAGCCGTCCTGCAGCCAGCGCTTCACCCCGGGGCCGGGCCACCAGGAGGAGGGTTGCCGGGCGGGCTGGGTTTAACTGGGTTGATTTTGATTCTGCTGGGTTCTGGGGTCACATGAATAAAATGTTTAATGAGAAAAAAAAAATTCTAGTACTATATGGAGCAGAGATTACATGAGCTGGGGTTGTCCTCTTTTATCAGTTGTATAAATCCCATTAAGATGAAAGTTTTCTTTTTCTTTGCCATGCTGAGGTTCAAAACCAGGGCCTCACCTGTGCTCTGCAAGAGCTCTACCTCTGAGCTCCAGCGCCAGCCCTATGCTGTTTAACAGCAAGAATCCCATCAATGCCAGGCGCGCTGCCTCAGCCTCAATTCTTGCTACTGGGCAGGCTGAGACAGGAGGGCGCAAAGCTGGAGGCCACCCTGTGTGCTTTCGTGGTGTGCTGCCTCAAAATAAAATACAAAGGCCTGGGGACGCAGTTCCTTTGGCAGGGTGCATGTCTGGGGTCAAGCCTCAGCACCACATTAGAAAAAGAAAAAAAAAAAAATCTGAGCCTCATTTAGCTAGTTTTCTCAGTTATATGAAAAGGAATGCAAAAAGAAAAAAGAAAAAAAAATGCACAAAAAAAAAAAAAAGAAAAAAAGAAAAAGAAAAGGAATGTAGCCCCCATCATCAGTGCAACTTTTTCTCCTAGTTCCCATTTGAATTCCAGTGGCCACTGGCTTTTCTTTTCTTTTCTTTTTTTCTTTCTTTTTTTTTTTTGGTGGTACTAGGGATCAAACTCAGGACCTCATGCTTGCCAGGCAAGCACTTTTTCCACTGAGCTATCTCCCCAGCCCTTCACTGGCTTTTATAGAAAATTTTTATTAATCAAAAGGAAGGGATCTCAATAAATATTTGTTACTATTAAAATGGGATTTTGGTGGCTGGGAGAGTAGCTAGGAGTACAGAGTTCCACTGTTGGACAAAGCGAGAAGACGTGCTGGCTGTAAAAGCAGCGACAGTGTGTCTAGGCTTCGGTGCACTTAAATCTGGAGGATCATAGAATGAAAACCTTGGAACAAAAGACGAGGAAATTAAAGCAGGGCCTGATACAGAAAAACACAGTGTTACCTGAGGCTGCCTGGTAATGCTGAGAGCTAGGATAAGTGTCTGAATATTGTGATCCTTTTCCTTTTTCGTCTTAATATTAGGTAAGTCTTCTGCCTGCCTACTGAAGTTCAGATCCACCCATCCTTCTTAGGGCCCAGTTGGGACATTCTAGAAGCCATTGGTATTGGGAGCTGTACTCTTGCATCTGGGAATGGAGAGGGAAGTTGGAAACATGGTGTAGTTTCTCAAGAAGGTGTCCAACTTGCTTTGCGGAGGGGGCCTCCGTGGCACGTGGCATGCAAATGATGATAAAACATGTAAGAAAACCGGACTTAACTCCCCATCCTATGTCCTGTTGGGAAATAGGCATGATGAAGTGGAAATAAAAATCCAAGTTCCGTACCTGGCATTCTCCTCTCTCTTTAGCGCCAGCCTCCGAGCATGGCGGAATGCAACACTGTGTCTTCATGTATTTATGTAAGATGAGAGGATCCTTGGCTCTGTTGGGCAGTCCCCTAGGACTACGACAATTACTATCCTCCACCTCATCAAAAAGACCTCCCTGGCAAAACGTGAGACACTAAAGTCAGTGTAGGAACCAGAAAAGGAAAAGAGGAGACACTCTATGGCCAGCCAAGCCAGAGGAGAACAGCACCTCTTTCCTAAAATCTATGGTCAGCAGATTGAAAAGATAAAGTTATTAGCCTAAAAGTTGGGGCTGTAGCTCAGTCCCAGAGCTCTTACCTAGCATTCATGAGGCCTTGGGGTTAATTCTTAGCACCATAAGGGAAAGAAAAAAAAAAAAAAATATATATATATATATATATATATATATATATACATATATATATGTTTCTCTCCTGAAAACAGTATGTAGAAGCAGCCAGGTGGTCATCATATATCCACTATGCCTATGATATTGGGAAGCAGCAAAATTATGCAACAGTTACATATAAAATACTGAAATCTGAGATAAATGTTACGGGTCTCTAAAAAATTAGGGAGTAGGGGCAAAGGGGGAAAATTATAAGAGGATCAGCTTAAGAAATACTGAAGTCTCTGGATTAGCGGACCGTGGAGAAGCAGAATTCCCATTTTTCTGGCTTTCGTCTTCCTTGGCGATCACAGACCACGGGGCCTCTGCGAATTCACATCGTCACAGGGCGGCAGGCGGAAGTAGTTGGAGCGGCGGAGTCTCCTGGGGGGCAGACCGGCCATCTGCCGGCACAGCTCATCTGCAGGGAAGCAGAGGGTCAGGTCAGGGACCATGTAGGAGATGAGGGGGCTCTACTAGAAGGAGGAGAGAAGACTGTGTTTGCAGTGTGGCCCAGTAGTTATGTTGAAGAGAAAAAGATCTGGGCTGACACCTCAGCTCTGCCACCTGCTCGTTAGTTACCACTTACTAGAAAGTTCCTTTCCTTTGGTGAACTTCACTATCCCTTTCTATAAAACAAGCACGAGCACGCCCACCTCAGCAGCGTGAGTACAGCCTGTGCCGGGGGCCCAGCGCAGGTGGTCAGTGAGTGGTAGTTTCCTTTCTCTCCCTTCCCTATTCTGCTAGTCAGGGGCCTTCTAAATAGAAAATGAGGTCCAGTCATTCCGTGTCCACTTCATGTTTACTGTGTGCAAAGAGCTAACTTTAGCAAGTCCCTCGAGATACCTGAAAGGGCCCATTGTCCCAAACACTTGTCCTCAGGCCCAAGGTGCTTCCCTGGCAGGTGGCTTGCACAAAGCCACCAGGGGCCGGGCAAGTTTCCTCCTGAGATGGGGACTCCAGCTCTGACTCAGTAGCTCAGAGCCAGGCAGCTGCTGAGTCAGAAGGGGCCCTGTCTGTGGCCTTGCCTGGACCACAGCCGTGCTCCGGGGCTGTCCGAGGGTGAGGTGAGAAATGTTTGTTCCCACCACGCGTGGTCTAGAACCACACTTTGGACTCTTGTAAAGTGGTTCTTACAAAGTCTTTCTACCTGGGCAACCTCACAGAAAGCAATGTAAATGCTTCCTGGCATCACTGGTGAGTGGTTTATAAGGTAGTTGATTTCTAAGTGCCCTCTACTGTATATTTTTATAGACTTTATCCAAACCTTACCATCTCCAAATGTGTGTGTGTGTGTGAATGTGTGTGTGTGGGTGTGTGTGTGTGTCCCTTTTCTTGTGGCCTTTAAAGCAGTCAGAGCTTTAAAAAATGCTCTATACAAGCAGAAGAGCTCCATCTCACCAGAAAGGCATCTAGTGCCCCAGCAGCTTTGTTAGGGTTGTGTGTGTGCATGGGACATACTCCTGGCCTTGTTTATTGGGGACCACTTCCTGCAGGGGCTGGTGGGAGCTAGGAAAGCCGCGGGCTACGCCTCAACTAGACCTGAGCTACAGCAGCGCTGCCGTGGCCTGCAGCCCGTCTCTGTGTCTGTCTCTCCCTGTCGAACACTCCGACACCATCTCACCTTTCATGGCTTCATGCTCCTTACAGACGAGCCGGGAGCAGATTTCATTGTTGATGATGTACATGCGCCGTAAGCTGCCAGCATGGTGGAGAAGGAGACAGAAGAGGCCTTGAGAGGGAGAACAAGCCTAGACACCTAGGGTGCCTCTTCAAGCCCTGTGGTCCCCACCCATCCCTCTCTAGGTGTCCCTGAGCTTTTCAGGCTACTTTTTCTACAGGATGGAGGAGATGGAATGGATTAAATGGACTAATGAGCCCTTGCACACTCTGCTTGGTGTTAGGGTGATCTGTTCTTTCCTGCCTTTGGGGCTGGGTCTTCTCCCTCAGCTTCTTCTCTTCTTCTTCTTCTTCTTCTTCTTCTTCTTCTTCTTCTTCTTCTTCTTCTTCTTCTTCTTCTTCTTCTTCTTCTTCTTCTTCTTCTTC
>NW_004524864.1:574697-577268 GCF_000260255.1 Octodon degus
CTCACTACTAGATCGGACTCATAGTGATCCACCTGTTTACAGCCTCCCAAGAGCTGGGATTACGGGCATCCTCCACCATGCCCAATCTCAATTGCTGTCTCAGTGCACCCTGGGGATGGAACAACAGGCCTGGGGATCGAACTCCTGACCCTTGCACCTACTTGCAAATGCTTTAATCTGCTGAGCTATATGGTTGGTCGGTCCCCTCAGCTTCTTTCCACCAGGTGGTAAATCAGCATGCCAGTGTCTCTCCTGATTTCTCTCCCCCAGCCCCAACTTCACAACCTCCTGGCATCTAATTGTCAGCTGGTTCTTGTGTCCCTCACCTCAGCCTCCATCTTCTAAGCAGCACCTTTGGGAACAGCTGGGCAGGTTATGCTAAAATCTTCTACCCGTTGAAGATTACAGTTCCGGCCTGGCACCTAGAGTCCTAGTACTGTGGGAGGCTGAGGCAAGAGAACCACAGATTTCAGCTCCACATAGGCAACTTAACCATTGGACAAGACCTTGTCTCAAAAGGGGCGGGTGGTGGACTCAGGGGTGTAGTTGAGTGTGAATTCACTCTCTGCTACCCCCAAATAATCATATAAATAATAATTGTAATTCCACAGTGAGCACACATTCAATAGTTACTGACAGGAAAATGCTACCCAATCAAGCAGGCGCTCCCGGGCCAGGCCCTCACCTGGTGAAGCAGACCTCGTGGGCGCACTGCCTGACTGGCCGGTGCACGGAGTACAGTCGTGTGCAAGCGAACTTCTCATCCCGGCACTCTGAGGGAGCCCAGCACAAAGCACAGAAGTCAAAATCAGGACAGCAGAAGGACAGCCTGGGAGGGCTAGGGAAAGGCGATGGAGTGGGGAGGAACAACCGACGGTCTCGGAAGAGGCTGCTGCAGCCAGGGCATGTGCTCCCTACTCCCCAAAAGCAGAAGAGGAAGGCAGAGGAAGAAACTGACTCAGATGAAATTTAGGTGGTTCCCTACCTGCAAGCAGAGGTGCAGAAAATAACCTCTAAGAGCTTTTCTAGGAAAGAGTCTTTCTAAGATTATTCAGATTGCAATATGAAATATTAAACCAAAAGGCTTTCCCGGCACCCCAAAATAAATAAACAAATAACTGAAAGACTGGTGGTCTTGTTCTGGGGAATGAGCCTTCCTGGCAGGCCCCTATGTCTCCCTTCCAGGTGTGGGGTTGGGGATTTGGCTCAGCGGTAGAGTGCTTGCCTAGCAAGCTGGAAGCCCTGGGTTCAGCCCTGGGCACCAAAAACAAAACAAAACAAAAATAAAATAAACCTCCCCTAAAAAACAATTCAACAACAACAACAAAAATACAGTAAAATCCCTTCCAGCTGTTTTCTACCCCAGCTGCAGATCAGAATGATGGGTGCTTGGGGGAAGCGCTTGTATGCCTGATGTCTAGGGTAATGTGAGTCCTTGTCAAATTGATTTTATTTCCCAATCTATTCATCACCAAATAGAGTTCAGAGGTAGGATAGGGAGAGGCTGGGAGACCATTCATCAGTGGTCTCCCCTTTCCCCAGTGGTTTTTAGGGCAGGGATCACCTGAAACAAGCCTACGAACAGAACTGAGGGCAGGGAGAGAACCGCACTACAAATGCTTTTTGAGAAAGAATTAGAAATGAACTAGACGGTGAGTGAAGTACACTAAAGAACAGGGAGGTGAGGAACCCACGGGAGGAAAGAAAAGCCTGAGAAAAAGACATGCAAAATGTGACCATACCTGAGGTGGTGTTTTTATCACTGGCCAAAACTGGAAAGCAAAAAATTTGTTCGGTTAGTACCAGTCCTAGAAGTCACCATGTGTACCTGTGAATTTGTTTCACTTGGGACCTCTTTCGGGTAATTATAAATAGGGGACAAATGAGTTAATGACTCTCAACAGATTCTGAAAACCCCTACAGGGTGATTTAATCCACAGAATTTAAGAGATGGAGTAATGCTAGGATGGGATTTTGCCTTTCTGCTTTGTTCCTTGGAAAGTTGAAAAATTCACTGTATAGTGAGTATCTTTGTATTGTTCATAAGAAGAAAAATGAAAGTGGAGTGTGTAAGAGCCGGCAAGATAGCTCAGCAGACTAAGTGCCTGCTTTGATAAGCACCCCGTCCCGCATGCTGTGCTGGCTCCACCTCACCAGGGCACACCGAGTCAGTGACTGAGTCCAGGTGTGGTGGCATATGCCTATAATCTCAGCACTGGGGAGGCTGGAAATAGGAGGATCACTACGAATCCGAGCTGCATAGTGAGAACCTGTACCAAATACATTAAAAAAAAAAAAAAAGAAGAAGAAGTGGAGTGTGGTGTTATACACCTGAAGTTCCAGCACTCTGGGAGGCAGAGACAGGAGGATTGCAAGTTCAAATCTACTCTGGGCAACTGAGTGACTTAGATTCTGAATGAAGGTAAAACATGAAATGGGGTTAGCACCCAGGGAGATGGCTCAGTAGAATAAGCACTTGCCAGGCAAGCGCAAGGGCCTGAGTTCAATCCCCAGTTCCACAAAAAAAAAAAAAAACGATTATTTGCCCAGTGGGCTGGAGAGATAGCTCAG
>NW_004524864.1:577368-580378 GCF_000260255.1 Octodon degus
AGAAGAAGAAGAAGAAGAAGAAGAAGAAGAAGAAGAAGAAGAAGAAGAAGAAGAAGAAGAAGAAGAAGAAGAAGAAATGGGGGTAGGGATGTAGCTCAGAGCAGAATCCCTGGGTTCAACCTGTAGGACTGAAACAAACAACAAAAAAGTAATCTTAGAGACAGTATTTCGTACATTGTCAAGTGTGGCCTCTCACCCACAGGCTCAAGTGACTCTTCTGCCTCAGCTTCCTCAATAGCTAGGACTGCAGATGGGTGCCACCATGCCTGGCCAAAAGCAAATTTAGTAGGAGCACAAAGCAAAGAGCTGCACACTCCAAAGAGCTTCACCCTAGCACTAAGAGGACGATATCACTAGCCCGCAGCTCCTCCTTACAGAGGGGAGGACATCTTGTGGACCAGAGGCATCATCAATGATCTTTGCTAAGAGCATAGGGAAGGCCGTGTCCATAGTTGGCCTCGACCTTAGGCACAAGTTTAATACGGGCTTAGTTCCCAGAATGGAGAGCAGTTTGAAGAGTGAGTGTTACAGAGTTATCTGGGGGAAAACATCATTAGAAGAGCTCTGAGAAAGGTGACACCAGGAAGGGGCCAGGTGATTTCATTGGCCCTGTGACTTAAGGCAGGTCCTGGTGTGATCATCTTCGAGCCTATTTCACTCTCACCCTGTAAGCTCCGGGATGACAGATCCGACTCCCTTCTTATACAAGCATTATTAAATTTTCCAAAGATTCTTCAAATTCATAATATCTCAAGTCGATAGCTTTTCTTCCGCCGGTCTGAGCTGCTCTTCTGCCCTGTGGACAGTACCCTGATACCCCACCTTCCCTGCATGGTCCTTCTCTACTCGCCGCAGCTGCTGTCTATCATGGGGAGCCACCCAGCATCCTTGGGACTTTCCTGGGTTCCAGACTGATCTTTTTTTTAAAAAAAAATTATTTATTTATTTATGTGTGTGTGTGTGTGTGTGTGTGTGTGTGTGTGGCCAGCTCAGCCCACCAGGGGGCAGGGCTGGCTGGCATGTGGTGCTGGGGGATTGAGCTGCGGTCCCTGTGCTTTGCTAAGCTTATTCTAAGTAGGTGCCCTAGACCACTGAGCCATCTCTCCAGCCCCTCCAGACTGATCTTGCTTAAATTAATTTTGCACACTGTCCAGCAGGTCAAGTAGAGTGGGCAGGGATATCCTGGGATCTTCCCTGGGTGCCAATCTGATCAGACACTTTCTTTGCAGAAATGAACCGCATCCCCAGCTTTTTTATTCTTGTTTTTAATTTTGAGACAGGGTCTCATCAAGTCACTAGGTTGCCCAGGCTGGGCTTGAACTTGTGACCCTCCTGCCTTAGCCACCCAGAGTGTTGGGATTAATGTCATGAGCCACCAGGACTTGACTGGAACTTATTTCCCCCAGCTATTGTTGTATAAATTGTTTACTTAAAAGTTGGTCCCTGCTAGTCACTTGATTGTCTTCTTCCTGCCTTCTGGGAAGCAGCTAGGTCAGGGCTCTCTGGCAAAAAAGCCTTTCCCACCCGGTCCCAAGTGCTGCCCAGGGTTCCTTCTGTCTCCTCGGCTTCCTTCACTCACCTTAATCATGCATATTGTGGACCTGAAAAAAGCTGCCTATGCATTTGTCTGACTTGTCCCTTGGAGGAAGACAGCTAGTACAAGAAATTCCATTTTGTTCACCTTTATATTTCTTATTAAGTAGCAGGCTTTCAAAAGCTATTTGTTAAAAAGAAATTCTGAGTGTAGCTCAGTGGTAGAGCACTTGCCTAACATGCATGGGTCCAATCCCC
This sequence comes from Octodon degus, assembly GCF_000260255.1. NCBI lineage: Eukaryota > Metazoa > Chordata > Mammalia > Rodentia > Octodontidae > Octodon > Octodon degus. The sequence goes on from NW_004524864.1 coordinate 579,160, forward strand.
AGTACCACAAAAATAAACACATAAATAGTAGTATCTCCTTTCCTTATTTCCTACTACTGTCCCTTGTCCCTTGTGGTTTAAAAAAACTCACTTCCCCTCCTGTGCCCACTGTATTTTGCTTTCAAATCTCTGAATTCGCTACTGTTCTGAGGCTGAAGGACCCTCCCCTGATTGGCCATCTTTATCTGGCCTTTGCCCACCAAGGGCTGGAAACTCAGAGAGGGATGCTGCTTTGGTATCGCATATACTAAACGCCTAGCACAGTTCCTGTTTGCTTGGGGCTCTAAAATGCCTTTCATTTAAACGGAGCTGTTGGAAGAACGTGCTACCTAAACTACATTTCTCTCTACTCGGGCTCCTGGGGCAGCTGCGCTGTCCTTTCCGGGCTCCGGGAAAGCCCCAACTGGCCCCGGTGGCCCTGGGACCCCAGATCTGAACTCACCCAGTTCATCTGTGGGAGGCTCGATATCAGCCAGAACTGAAAAGGCACAAAACAGCAGGTGTGAGGCGGGCTGAGCATCGCAAAGGGGAAGGCAGGGCAGGACGGGCGAGAACGGGGGCGCCAGGGCCCGGGCCGGGCCGGGCTGCGGCGGGGTTTCACGGCCAAGCGCCCCAGATTTACAGGCGCTGCCTGGGGAGATGTTTAAAGAGTATTGGTCCTGCTGAGGTTAAGCTAAGTTTGGGAAGCCTTTATTGCCCGTGCCTTATTTTAGCTAGAATCCTCTTTGTTCCACTTAGCGGCCTGGAAAGTCTGTCTCTCCTCCTGTTCCACTGTCACTGAACAACATTCCCGCAGCCCCTTTACGCAGAACTGAGATCACAGAATTAATAACGGACGAGCGGAATAAACACCGTGACTAGGAGCAAGATCGAGCCGTTCTTTTTAAGGGACTTCCATAAAACTTGCCTGTTTCGTCTGTAGCAGGATCGTTCACCAGGTCTGCAAAGACACGAAATGGAGAATGAAAACTGTAGGTTGGACAAGTAGCTAAGAGAAGCAAGACAAGGGACGCCATCTAAAAGGAGACGCGAAGGGTTGAACTGGGTCATGTAGAAGGCTGCGGAGCATCGCAGGAAGAAGCGGGGAGGCAGTAAGAGGGAGGTGTTCACAGCGCGGCAGCCTCGGGAGGGACGAGCTCACGGTGCCCAACAAGCTTCTTCCAGTCCTCTTTTTATTATTTTATTTATTTATTTATTTATTTATTTATTTATTTATTTA
>NW_004524864.1:580483-599141 GCF_000260255.1 Octodon degus
CCCCCTCATTTTCTTTCGCTCTGCCCTCCTGTCTCCACTATACAGGAAATAAACAAACCAAAGAGGCGGCTTACTAGGATCATCTGTGAATGTTTCTTCAGTCACATCATCTGAAAAGAAATCAGAAGGCATTTTCTGAGAATCCCCTGGCCCCTGCACGCCTGCCTGCACTTCTCAAAAGGCAAATGTCTGGGACAGTGCCCAGCAGATCCTGCACCTATTTTTCCTGGTCTGCCTGCAATAATTACAATGGCTGATAAGCAGTGCAATACCTGCATAAAAACTATACTTACATAAAACAATTGTAATACTTACATAACATAACCATACTACTTACATAAAATTCCATAAAATTAAAATTGCTTATAGCAAATACACTGAAGTTTATCTATATGGTGCTAAGAATGGAACTTAGGATACTGCACATAATTAATGAGCACTTTCTCTACCACCAAACGACATCCTCAGCCCACTTCTGTCATACTAAAAGCTAAATAACAAGGCAGCCTTAGCCAGGCATGGTGGTGCACAACTGCAAGCAGGGGGCTGAGGCAGGAGAACTGCTGTGAGGTCTAGACCAGCCTGAACTACATGTGAGACCCTATCTCAAAAAAACAAAACAAAACAACAAAAAAGCAACATTAATATCTCAAGATGGGCTGGTGAGATGGCTCAGTGGTCTAAAGCACCTACTTAGAACAAGCTTAGAAAAGCACAGGGACCGCGGTTCAATCCCCCAGCACCACATGCCAGCCAGCCCTGCCCCCTGGTGGGCTGAGCTGGCCACACACACATAAATAAAATTAAAAAAAAAAAAAAAAATCTCAAGCTAGGGGCCAGGGGGAATGGCTCAGTGGAATAAGTGCTTCCCTGGCAAGCACGAGGGCCTGAGTTCAGTCCCCGGTTCCACACACACACACAAAAAAAAAACCCAAAAAACCCCTCAAGCTTACATTTATTTTAATTTTTATTTGTATGTGTGTATGTGTGCAGGCCCATGTGTGATGCTGGAGATCAAACCGGGTCCCTGAGTGTGCTAGGCAATTTCCTGAGCACTCAGCCACCCTCCAGCCTAACATTTTACTGTGATATGTATATATATATATATATATATATTATATATATATATATATATATATATATGTTTTAAGTACATATATATAGTTTTAAGGTGCACAACATGTTTTGGAATTCATACATGAAATGACATGATTACTACAGTCAAGCGATCAAATTAATATATCCATCTCCTCACATAGGTATACATATTGTGTGTATGAGAGAGAGAACGCACACCTGAGATACTTGCAATCTACTTCTCAAATAACATTTTTTCATTTTGTTTCTGTTGAGACAAGGTCTGAACTGCATAGTGAGACCCTGTCTGCCGGCCAAATAGCTCAGCAGATTAAAGCACCTGCTTAGGTGGACGCAGAGGGCAGGGGGCCAGGGGTTCGATCCACCGCCAGCACTGCTGGCCCCGCCCCCCCAGGGCGCGCTGAGACTCGACTGAGAGTGGGTGTGGTGGTGTGCATCTATAATCCCAGCACTTGAGAGGCTGTAAACAGGAGGATCACTACGAGTCTAATCTGTGTGGTGACATCCATAGCCCCGTACTAAATACATTAAAAAAAAAAAAAAAAAAAAGACAGAAACAAACACCAAAAACAAAACAAACCTCATTTACAATTAACCTTCACTGTAGTAGTTTATAGTCATAATCTATTTTGTCCACTAGGGGTCAGCAAATTCACAGAGCTTGCTTTAACTCTTTGGCGTGTCAAATCAGATTTAAATCTCCTGAGAATAAGCATTTCCATAAAAGAGTATCAAAGTTATGGGTAATTACAGGCAGGCTACAAATACAACATTCTACAGTGTCCTCTGCTTGCCTGAGAGTCTCATCTTTTTCTTTCCTCCCTAAATTCCAGACAGAATAGATTTTTTTTTTTTTTTTTTTTTTTTTTTTTTTTTTTTTTTTTTTTTTTTTCTTTTTGGAGCTGACCGTGGGACCCAGGGTCTGGCACACGTGTTACACATCTGCTCTGATCAATTGCTAAGCGCCCTGCCTCTCACTACGTCCCAGCCCTCGACCTCTTTATCCTGAACACTTGGTCTGAGCTTTCTTCCAGAACAAGTTGTGCTAAGAGGAATCCATGATGGTTCCGGTCCTGTTGTAGGGTATCTGAAGTCACTGACCTTATCATTTTGGAGACCGAGCCGCAATCCCTCCCAGGCCCTTCACTACTCCTCAGAGTTTCCTGGGTCCAGCCCAGCGACCAGCGCCGCACAGCGCGGCAGAGCTGCCAGGGTTTCAATGAGGAGCTCGCCTCTCTGCGCGTATCCCAGATAAGCCTGCCCTCCCTGGAGCAACCAACGAGAGAGGAATTAGACGGCCTGGGAAAAGGGAACGTAAGCCATTTTCATCATAAACTAATCAATTTCTGCTAGAAAAGCTTTCTAAATTCACAAAACAGGACTGGTCCTTAGCCTACCTGCAGAAATCAATTCAGACTTCTAGTATTTCTAGTGCTAAAATCTTATCTAAGTTCACAAAGTCAGGGTGTTTTAACAAAGAACAGAAAACAAGTTTGTATTACATTTTTATCCTGTCTGTTTGGTTTTTTTCCCAAGACTTCAGGGTTCACACTGGGCCACACCCCTTTTTATTTTTTATTTTGAAGCGGAGTTTCACTAAGTCACTACACTGCCCAAGCTGGGTTTGAACTTGTGATCCTCCTGCCTCAGCTTCCCAAGTCCTGCACCACCAGGCCCAGAGGGCCCAATGTAACATGTACTTTTTGCAGCAAGTCCCACTACAGAAGCTAAAAATGAGCTCAACATATTGGCCTCTGCTTGTAATCTTAGCACTCTGGATGTTGAGGCAGGAGGATCATAAGTTCCAGCCCAGCTTGGGCAATTCGGTGATTTAGCGAGACTGTCTCAAAATAGAAATAAAAAGGAATGCGCACTGAGCCACAGTCCTCACACCTTTTTTTTTTTTTTTTTTTTCTTAATTATGAGACATGTTCTTGCTAAACTGATAAATTTCTCATGTCGGGCTGAAACCCGCAGTCCTCCTGCCTCTTGGAGTGCTGGGATTACAGGAGCATGCCACCACACCTGGCACCCTCAAGTTATTTTTATTTTACAAAGGGCTGGGATGTAGCTCAGAGACAGAGTTCTTGCCTAGCCTGTGGGAGGCCCTGGGTTCCATCCCCAGTACGGCAAGACAGGATTTTTCACAAATGGGATGCCAGGCTTGTGGAAACTGCTGACGTCACTCCTGCTTCTCCCACCAGGGCAACGTGGCTCTCTATCCTTGCACTGGTTCTTCAGCTCATACAGTTTGTCTACACTGACCTGCAAAGAACCCCAACACAGCCCATAACCAAGGCTTCACCCACCTCCTCGCTGACCGCTGACGCCTGGGAGTGTCCAGCCTGTGGCAAAGGAAGAAAGGGGGTGAGTGACCTGCATTCCAGACCCAGTGACCCCCCTTAGAAGAGCAGGACATGAAAGAGATCAGCTGTACGTTATCATGGTGGTGTCCCTCCCATGAACTCTGGTTACTGTGCTTGGTACTGTCCTGCTGTGCAGCAGGCGACTGGTGGACACCTTCCTGACCAGGACGCCCCACCACCCCACTCCCAGCTACCCGGGGCCTGAGGCATAGAGGGCTCCAGCCACTCCCAGCATGGCCCAGTCCTCTGCCCCCAGCTTTCCCAGAGTCTGCCACCGAACAAGGCAGAAAAACTGCTTTCTGAGTCTCCACATAGCAGAAAAAGGAAAAAACACAGCAGGGATTTGTCAGAGGCCAAGGTGACCCTTAGAGGCCAATCGTCCAGCTAGAGGCTAAAATCTGGGACGGTTTTTCCTTTGTATGAGGGGGCGTGTGTTTCTGGTGTGTGGGTGAGCACACCTGCCTGTGTATTTGCTGTCACTGCATATGCATGCACCCACCACTTTCCTTTGGAATGTATTTATTTATTTTGTCTTTTGGAGACAGTGTTTCGTGATGCAGCTCAGGCCGGCCTTGAGCTCACTTTGTAGTCCAGGCTGGTCTCCAACTCGCCAACGATCCTCCTGCCTCCACCTCCCAAATGCTGGGATTACAGGCGTGTGCCACCACACCCGGCTTCCTTCTCCTTAGGAGCCACTCTAGAGCTCAGCACCAAGCCTATTTCTCTTCATCTCCCGAAGCTCAGTTCCTGCACCCTTCTTAAACACGGCCCCCCATGCTTGTGACCCAGGAGGTGACACTTTTGGGAGAAGAGGACAGATGTGTGGACTCACCAGAGGGGGCAAGGAGGGCAGTGAGAAGCAGCAGCGCCTTGGACCCCAAGAGCAGCATCTAAGGGAGACAGTGGACGGCGGAGTGTGATCCTAGGGGCAGGGTGTGCCCCTCAGGGATCCCTGTCTCTGTCCTCCCTGGAGCCTTTGCGATTTCTCCTTAAGGCTCAAACCCTGGCTCGCTCTTTCTTATATTTCATTCAACATTTATTTCTTCCTCAAGTTTATTCCTTTGTCACTTGCCCATATGCTCATTCTTTTCTGTGAACTCAAAGGAATTTTTTGTTTGTTTCTCGAGACAGAGTCTCGCTGTGTTTCTCAGGTTTGCTCAAACTCCTGGACTCAAGCAACGCTCCTGCCTCAGCCTCCTGAGTAGCTGAGATTCCAGGAAGCACTATCACCAGGCTGGCCTTGAACTTGCAGGGATCCTCCTGACTCAGCCTCTGCAGTGTCGGGATTACAGGTGTGTGCCACCATGCTTGGTATTCTCCCCTCACCACACACACCTTTTTCTTCACTGTCTCATGGTTCTCTTCATTTTATTCAATAATTTATGTATTTTTGGTGCCAGGGATCAAACTCAGATTCTCCCCTTTTTATATTTTTAATGTTATTCATTTATTTTGTATTTAGGACAGGGTCTACAGGATGTCACTATGTAGATCCGACTTGTAGTGAATCTCCTATTTTCAGCCTCCCAAGTGCTGGGATTACAGGCACGCCACCACACCCAGTCTTCTTCCCTTTGTTAAAGACAGGCTCTCACTTGGTAGCCCAGGCCAGTGTTGAACCTGTGGGGATCCTCCTGCCTCAGTCTCCCGAGTGGTGTGTGCCACGGTGCCTGGCTCCTTCCTCCGCATCTGAATCCTCTATTTTCCTTTCTTGCTCCACCATCCCCATAACCCCCCCTCCCCCCCACAAGGACTAAACCCAGCGCCTTTGCAATGAAAGCATCCCCAAGTCTTCAGAGAGACATTTGTATTCTATGAGTTCATTCTTGGCCCTGCCTGGTGGCTTCTGCCGCCCTAACGTCTAATCTTCCCTTCAGGTATGGGTGTCTTTTTCACAGTATCTTGTTCCTCTTGCTGTCTCTGTCCTTTGAATCCCATGGATAACAGGAGCAAGGGTCTGCTCAGTTCTGAGTAAAGGTGCGAACGACAGCCTCTGGCCAGCACTCTGCAGCTCTCTCATACCCCCACGCCTGCACATGCGCGCACACCCCCTCTGTCTGTCTGGACTCACCTTGCTGTCAGGACTCACCCTCTCCGCGCCCTGTACTTTGCTGAGTCCTGTGCTGCTGCCTGCGCCGCAGTCCTCCGCGCTCTGCTGCACCCTGGCCGGGACTGCGAGGAGCGGCCCCGCCCTGGGCAGGACTTGGACTTGGCCTACTCGGCAGCACTGAGACAGACTGGGAGAGGGAGCCAGGCCGGACGCGCAGAAGGCAGAGTTACAGGGGCTGATGGAGGGGCTGGAATGCAGAGCCGCTCACGCCCGCTGCAGAGGGCTGACCACACCGGCCTCTTCCCACACTCGCTAGCCCAGCAGTCTCTTCCATCGCAGGTCCTTCTTACCTAAGTGATCTATGGCATCACTAGACTTGGTTTCTGATTTTCTCCCCCACCTCTGCCTTTTTCTTTTCTTTCTTTTTTTTTTTTTTTAATTGAAACAAGGTCTCCTTATTAGTTCAGGCTGGGCTTGAAATCAATTTGTAGCTCAGGCTGACCTTGGGATTACAGGTGTGTGCCACCACTCTCACTGTTCTCCCCCTTTTTAAAGACAGGGTCTCACTTGGTAGCCCAGGCCAATGTTGAACTTCTGGGGATCCTCCTGCCTCAGCCTCTCAAGTGGAGTGTGCCACCCAGACTGGCTCCTTCCTCCACATCTGAATCTTCTATTTCTGGCTTTTGCTCTATCCTCCCCCATTTCTTCTGTACTGAGATTAAAGCCAGGGATTTTGTAATGAACAGTATCCTAATTCTTTTTTTTTTTAATTTTTAAAATTTTTTCCCATAATTTTATTGAGAAACAAATAGCAATGAGACAGTTTCAAACCAAATTGGTAGGACAGTTTCAATAATTAACACATTGCATACATTCTTCCTAGTGGTTAATTGCTGTACAAGGTGCAGACTTGATATCCTATTTACAAACACCATTAGAACAAATCCATCTATTCATTACATCCCAATTCTTTTTTAATTTTTGATATAGGCTCTGACAAAGTCTCTAAATTGCCCAGCTTGGGCTCAAATTTGCAGTCCTCTTGCTTCAATCTTCCAGAGTGCTGGGATTTCAGGGATATGCTGTTACACCTGCCAGTCTTTTCTTTGTTTCTTTTGCTCTTCTCGGTTTTTTTGTTTTTTTTTTTTTTTAGAGTTCAGGCTGGCCATGAACTAACTCCCTTTCTAGCCCGCCCTGGCCTTGAACCTGTAGTGACCCTCTTTGCCCCAACCTTCCAAATGCTGGGATTACAGGCACACACCACCATGCCCTGCTGTTTGTTTATTTTTGAGATAGAGTCTCACTATGAAGTTTCGGCTGGCCTGGACATCACTATGTAGGCCAGGCTGGCCTCAAACTCTCAGAACTCCTCCTGCCTCAGCTTCCTAGGTGTTAGCATTAAAGATATGGACCTCCACATCTGGCTCTTGTCTTTCACTTTTTTTTTTTTTCATTTATGTATTTTGGTACAGGGTCTTATTATGCAGCTTGCACTTATAGCCATCTTCCTGTTTTCAGCCTCGCCAGTGCTGGGGTTATAGGTGTGCGTCGCAATTCCCAAACTTGGTCACAGGCTCAGCAGGCCCCGGGGACAGGGCCGTACAGCATGAAGGACCAGGGATTGAAACCTTGTCTCTGCATTTGCCAAAACAGGCGCTTTACTCCACTAAACTATCTCACTGGACCTTTGTCTTTCACTTTTAACACCAAAAAATTCATGTTTCTTGTCTTCTTTTCTTTGTTTCCTTCTTTTGTTCTTGTGTTTTTCTGTGCTAGAGTCTCATACACGTTGGGAAAGCATTCCACCACTGGGATACACTCCCAGTTCCTGCCTTTCTTTTTTTTTTTTTTTTAAATTTTATTTATTTATTTATTTGAGAGAGAGAGAGAGAGAGAGAGAGAGAGAGAGAGAGAGAAAGAGTGTGTGGCCAGCTCAGCCCACCAGGGGGCAGGGCTGGCTGGCATGTGGTGCTGGGGGATTGAACCGCGGTCCCTGATGCTTTTGCTAAGCTTGTTCTAAGTAGGTGCTTTAGACCACTGAGCCATCTCTCCAGCCCTCCTGCCTTTCTTGACCCACACATTCAGACTCTAGATTTTACCCCCAGGAATATTCTATTTATTCTCACACTCAAGCAAACAGATACCACATGTGGTTCATCTAAGAGAAAGACTGTCTTCAGGTTATAAAAAAAAATCAAGACCTTCAGAACTCTTAAATGTGGAAACGCTCCACAAGAAATGCCAGCCCTATTTTGTCTTTGACTTTGTTTAGGCTGTGGCTATGTTTAGGCTGTTTATACTATGAATCTTAGAATGTCGTAAGAAGCCCAAAGAAAACTGGGAGATAAGTTCATTCTGCTTGCCTTTCTGTCTATTGGCATTTTTCCTCATGTCCTGAAATAGATAACCTTCTCCGATCCAGGACTTTCCAAGTCTTTGTATTTGCTCTTCTTCCTAAAGAGTTCAGACCATCAAAACAGCCTGGTTTGGGGGAAAGGAATTGGAATGCAAAGCTCGAGTCTGAGGGACGTTTAGCCTTGGGGCCAGAGGAGTGTGTGCATTTCAGGTTACCTGCAGCTGCCTGCCCTGCACTGTGCTGAAGTAGATCAGAGAAGAGCACAGGTAGACAGGTGTAACATGCTTCCAAAGAAAGAGATAGCAGTGGAGGGAAGGGAAGAGAGGAGAGAGGGAAGTTATTCCGGGTGGGGGAAGACAGCAATGAACATAGAAATAACAAACACCCCATGTTCCTGGGAGGCAGCAGAAGGGTCCCCTTTCTGGTGGGTCCCCAGAACCAGTCTGAGTGCTGATCCCTTCCTGCTGACCCGCCTGGCCTTCTGTCTGCTCCACAGTGTGGAGGGCAGAGCTAGTGAACAGGCAAGATTCCAGCCTGGGAAAAAGCCAGGGAAAGAAAGAGAAGCCTGGGATCAGAGGGGTGAAGGAGAAACAAACAAACAAACAAGGGAAATGCAAATGCAAAGCAGAGCTAGGCAGGATCTAGAGTCGAGCTCCGCTCATGTTTTCCACAAATCTCAGACAGATGGGAAATATGAACTCGGGCCAATCCTCTGGCAGCGAGAGCAATGACCTCAGAGGGCTGGCCGGCTGGGCCTGCGGTGAAGGAAACCTCCCTGGGGGTGGGTGGGGGCCTGGAGGAGTCACCCTCCCAGACCTGGGGACTAAACGGCTTGTGGCCTGTCCGGGAAGGCCTGTCCGGGAAGGAGCAAGCCGCACCGCACCTGGGGCAGCGCGGGAGTGGCCGTATCCTCCGCTGTGTGGCTCTGGCTCACTCTGCTTCCTGGGAGTTGGGGAGATTTCTTGCTGTCAATCACTGCGGCTCCTTGCTCCAGCGCGGCTCTCTGCTCATTGCGGAGCAAGCAGCTTGGAGGCCCTCCGATGTATTTTCCTCAGGGTGATTTGGTCAGTTCTGTTCTAGCACACTATTTATCACTTAATTGAGCCCAGTCAAAATTAACTCCAGTGCCCAGAAATGAGTGATGCTATCCGCATCCGCGAACCTCTTATTTTTTGAGGCTCCCTTCACGGAGTAAGAAGTCCTCCATGGGCAGCAGCCTGTACCCCCATCCATGTGCCCGAGCTCCTGCAGGTAGAAAAGGCCTTTGCCAGTCAAACGGGAGCCCTCCTCTGAACTCTGTGGGCATAGATTATTACAGGCAATCCACATCGTAGTTACCCAAGCTGTGAAGCTTTAGAAAAGTCCTGTGGAAGTCTGTGAATCATGATCAAGTCTTCCCAGTTCATTGCCGTAAGCCGGGAGAAAAAAAAAAAAAATCAATGGAAAAACAAGAAATGGTTAAGCAATTTAAAGAAGAAAGAATTGTTCTGTGGGAAAAGAGGACAATGCAACGAGGCAGAGATGGGGACAGAAAGCTGGCTTTCTTCATCTGTTTTTGGCCTGTAAAGAATACACCCATTAGTTGAAAGCCTCCGGGCAAATGTACAGAAATTTGACTATGGTCTGATCTGACTAAATTAAATCCAGGGGCTAAACACAAAAAATTCCCATAAAAGGAAGGGAAAATGGAGGGGTAGGAGGGGCCGGGAGGCGGGAGGCCTGTGAGCCAGGAAGCCTGAAGTAGTGAAGGCCAAAGGAAAAGATGGACTTAAATGCCCATGGACGTTTGTCCTCAGGACATTTGGGTGGGAGAGCACTTTGTCTATCAGAGTCCAACTTTGATTTCATCTCCTCTCTAAAGCCTCCCCTGACCCCCGCTGCTTTTGAAGAGCCAGTCATTCCCTCTCCTGAATTGACTCACTTATTTTATAATCTCATCACTGTCCTTATTCAGCCGTTATGGGCTTATCTCATTCTCCGTTGGGCTAGGAACTCCCTAGTGGCTGAGACTGAATCATACTCATTCTTCCCTGACAGACTGGTGGTTCAGCCCAGGAGAACTCAAGAAGTGCAGGCTGGGAGCAGTACCTCCCCGCTCTGGAGATACAAACTCACCAATTTAGTCAAATGGAAATGGCAGACCGCAAAGTTTTAGGGAAGCAATTTGAGAAGTTGAGCCGATGTGTAAGAGTAGAGAGAGGAAAATGGGCCGACCTAAAGCAGAGGTTTTAGGGAACCGCTTTGCCAGAAGCTGGGAATATGGACCAGATAATCATGTAAAAACCATAGCATTTAACCATCTGCCACCTTCGTTCTTCCAGCTCACTACTTCCTGTGTGCAAATTTTCTGATGGTGCTGATTTTCTGACACTAACCTATGGTTACCTCCATCCTTCCTTGTTAGCGCAAATGTAAAATGTTGGATCCACATTCAGGTTTGCACTGAAACTCCTGAAATAGCATCTTCAACAACCAAAAATCTAAATGCCTCTGAAAAACTGGCTAAAAACAGGACAAAGAGTGTGGCAGGAAGCAATGTGCATGTAATCGCAGCGCTCAGGAGACAGATGCAGGAGCTCTGCTCTGATCAGCCAGGGCTCAGAAGCACAACAAAACAAAACTAACTCTTATGCTGGATAGGACAGCACATGCCAGGAATCCCAGCTACTCAGGAGGCTGAGACAGGAGGATCCCAAGTGTGAGGCAAGCCCGGGCAACTTGCTGAGACTCTGTCTCAAAATTAAAAGTTAAAAGGGTTGGGGTGTAGCCCAGTGGGACAGAGACTCTCAGCTCAAGCCTTGGTGCTCTTTGGCTGGTTGGCTTCTTGGCACCGAGCGAAATTAGAGGTTGTGCTGCTGCCTGTTCTAGGGAGAAGCCCTGATGATCAGGAACTGATGTCTCTCTCAGCCAGGAACCCAGAGACCAGGCTTGCCCAAGCCTGGGGAGTGAGCTTGGGACGTGGCTGTCCTGCCAATCAGGCATCGGGACATCTGAAGCCCACCAGCACCTGATGACAGCATGCAGGTCCATGTCCAGGCTGCTCAGGGGTTCCTAACCCACAGAAATAGTGAAAAATAAATGTTTATGGCTCTAAGCAGCTAAAATGGTACTAGTGAGATAGCTCAGCAGACTACGCCTGCTTAGGCAAGCTTAGGCAAGTGCAGGGACCATGGTTCTATTCCGGTACCACATGCCTCCCCAGCTCTGCCCCAGGGTGGGCTGAGCCAGCCAGAGTCCCGGCGTAGTGGTGCACGCCTGTAATCTCAATGCTGGGGAGGTTGAAAGCAGGAGGATCGCCATGAGTCTGGACTGCATAGTGAGACCCTGCAACAACAAAATACATTTAAAAAAAAAAAGAAAAGATCTCCAGAAGTGCTTCATAAAGTGCCAAGAATGAAGAGGTTGGTGTGTTAGAAGAAAGAGGAAGTATTCTGAGGGTAGTGAATGGCAATGTCAAAATAAAAAAAGTAAACATTTACCATATTTTTTTTTCCACACTTGGTAATCCCAGCACTCTGGCAGGATGAGGCAAGAGGATGAAGACTTGCCAACTGAAGCCTAGCCTGGGCAACTAAGCAGCTTAGTAAGATTCAAAATTAAACAATGAACAAGAAGGGGTTAGGTTGCAGCTCAGTGCAAAGGCTCTGGGTTCAGTCAATCCCCAGTACCACACATGTACACAAACCCATTATTTATTCAACAAATGGAGGATAAAACATGGAGGACTTTCCTTACCTTAGTCACTGGGCACACCTATTTAGAATATAGCAGAAATAAAACACAACAACGTTTTGCCTTTATGTTGCTCACATTTTCTGAGGAAAGACATTTTTGGGATGGACCTTTGGCAACTTGGCATTAATATATTTTAGAGACATACTGATGAAATGGATGAGCAATAAAGGTTGGGTCCGAATCTCGTCATGGGGAAGGTGGAACTGAGACGTCCCTGTTGTCCTCTGGCAGGTGCTGTACCCTTGCAATGACTGAAGGGAAGCTATTTGAGCTATCCCAATAATAGTGATGAGCACAAGTACTGAGCTACCCTTCAACACTAATGACCCATTATCCCCCCTCGCCCAGTACTGGGGATTGAACCCAGGACTTTCTCACAGATCTACTTCCTCAGCCTGTTTTATTTTTAATTTTGAGACTGAGGCTCCCTAGTTTTGTCCATGCAGGGCTCGAACTTGTGATTCTCCTATTTCAGAATCCTAGGGGGCGGGCCTTATAGCAGTATGCCACCAGGCCAGCCTGATTGGTTGTCATAATAGTTGATGGCTTTCCCTTTGAGGATCATTCTCTCCAATTCCCTTCATGGTGCTATGCAATTAACCATAGCAAGACCCAGGGCAGGCAGGGAGGGACAGCTGGTAGACCACCCTCACTCAGGCAGCTGGAGGGTGTGGTGGCCAGAGGGGTGTCTGGATGCAGCGTGTCCCCTGACTCAGGCTTCTACAAATATTAGGGGAATGTTCCGAGAACCCAATGGGCCTCTGAGGGCTCAGCTTTGGAAGCTCTATGGGCCAAAGTAAGTCGCAGGCTTGGTTTCACTCAGGGCAGAGACAGCTTACTCCTTCCTAAAGGGAGGAGAGACCAGAAAAGCCCATCACCCTTCCTCCACCAGAGTGCCCTGGAGTTAAACCAAATCTTTCCAACAGTCCAGGGTCAATGCCAGACAGAAAACATTTGTATTTTGCCCTTTCCCTAAAACCTAACTCGCCTCTTTTCACAATTCTAAGAAAAGCTGTTACACAAGGGCCTCTTTGTAGCTCAATAACTCAGACACATTTCTGTCTCCTTTTGCTTAGCCTTAGGCACTACTACCAGGGCTGCTTCTGGAAAGGTCCTCCTCTCTTGGCATGAATGGTTTCACATTCTTTGTTTTCCTCTCAGTGTCTCCTGGTGTGCTTTTACCCTGCTTTTTAGTTGTTTTCTGTTTACTCTCAGTAATTTTCAAGGTTCTGGGCCCAGCCACCTTCATCTCTGTCTCTGTCTCTTGTCTCTGTCTCTGTGTCTGTCTCTGTGTCTGTCTGTCTCTGTCTCTGTCTCTGTCTGTCTGTCAGTCTGTCTGTCTCACTGCTGGAGACAGAAGCCCAGACCTTGTTAGCGCTAACTATACACTGCCCCTGAGCTACTTCCTCAGCCTCCCATCTCTCTTTCAACTGTGTTCTGTGTTCTCATTTGTCCTTCACCCTCAGCAGAGACTGTGGTACCAGCACTTGCCTGGGCACCCTAGGGACTTACTCGTGAGTCACTCTCAGCCTTTCCCGTGCCTTGAGCTCCTGCACACGCTCAGCACGCACCCTGCCACCTCGATCCTATTGAGCCACCTCACTGTACTTCAGACCTGTCCACACTCCCACTGTCTCTATCTCTTCCGTTCAGGCACCGAGCTAGCCGTGCTAACCTGTCCTGCGGGGCCAGTGCTTCCCACTTTTACTCCTAACACCAATGGCCCAGATGACTCTCTGAGCACTAATCAGATTCAGCCACTCCCTGGTTTAAAAGCCACAAAAGTGGGGGTGTGGTGGTGAATGCTTGTGATTCCAGCACTTGGGGGGGGCTGAGGCAGGAGGATCACAGTGACTTAGAGGCCAGTGTGGACTACATAAGCAAGTTCAAGGCCAACCTGCACTATGTGGCAAGACCCTGTCACAAAACCAAGCCCAACCACAAAGACTGCATCATCCTTCAGGTACAGATGAAAGGATGCACCTGTGCACCTCATACATGACTATTCGTCATGCTATTGTCCTCATGTCATCAGGGCTGCAACCCCCACTTCCATCTTTGCACCTTGCTCCTAGTCACACTGAATTACCAGCCATTCTTTGAAAGCTCCGAATTCTCTCATACTTAAAAACCATCATACTGTATATTTTAACACTGTTCCCACCACAATCATTAATTTCCTACAATCCTTACATTTATTTATTTATTAAATATCTTTAGTACAGGGTCTACAGGGTCTCACTACACAGATGGGACTCAGTGATCCTCCTGTTTTCAGCCTCCCAAGCGCTGGAATTACAGGTACATGCCACCACACCCAGTCTCAGTTGCTGTCTCAGTGCCCCTGAGGGCGGAGCCAGCATGGAACACCAGGGATCAAACTCCATGGTCCCTGGAGATTGAACCCAAGGAGCCCTGAGTTACACCCCTAGCCATTATTATTATTATTGTTACTATTATTATTATTGATTTTATTTTGAGACAGGGCCTCACTAAATTCCCAGGCCAGCTGTAAGAGGCACTTAGAGGCTGCACCTGGAATGCTCAAGCAAGACAAACCTTGGCATCTCTGCCTTTATTTCATTCTATTTTTTGGCCTTCATAATGAAGCTACACACACATGCACCCACATACCCAGGCACCCATGCACACAGGCTCCAGACACCCAGGCACCTATGCACCTAGGCACCCAGGTACCCAGCACATAGGCACCCATGCACCCATGCACCCATGCACCCAGGCTCCCAGGCCCCAGGCACCTAAACACCCAGGCGCCCATGTGCCCAGGCACCCAAGCTCCCATGCACCTATGCACCCAGGCACCCAGACACCCAGACACCCAGGCTCTGAGGCACCAATGCATGCAGGCCCCCTGGCACCCATGCACACAGGCATTCACGCACCGATGACCCAGGCACCTAGCACCCATGCACCCAGTCACATAGGCACTCATGCACCTATGCACCCAGACACCCATGCACCCATGTACCCATGCGCCCATGCACCCAGGCACCCATCCACTCAGGAACCCATGCACCCACACATCCAGGCACCCAGGCTCCCAGCACCCATGCACCCAGGCTCCCAGGCGTCCAGGTACCCATGCACCCATGAACCCACACAACCAGTTACACCAAGGCAGCAGTTGAGGCTACTCCCCAAGCGGGAATCATGGTCTTAGGATGGAACTGAACCACCTTCACACAACGATGGCTCTCGCAGGACATCCTCGAACCAGTCTGGACCACCATCCACCAGCCCACCCCTGGCAACCAGGACTACCTGCTGCCTGCTAGGCAGACCCTTGAGCTCTGCCTCCACCCCCTATTCCATAAAACCCCCAGGCATCCAGCAGCCTTTCAAGACAGATCTTGGACCTCTTTCTGTGCTTCCCAGGACAGTCACACAGATTATAACTCCTTCCCTGCCCATCTCTGATTGGTGTCACAGCATCGGTGGGGTCAGGAGCTGGGGACTCTAGTTACATGGTCTCAACCTTGTGCTCCTCCTGTGTCAGTCTCCTAAAGAGCTGGGATTATAGGCATATGCTGCTACAGTTGGCACAATCCTATTTTAATTAACTCATTTATTTAATTTTTTTGAGATAGGTTCTCACTATGAAGGTCAGGCTGGCTTTGAACTTACTATGGAGGTTGACCTCAGACTCACGGCAACCTTCCTGCCTCAGCTTTCCGAGTGCTTGGATCATAGGCCTGTGCCACCACATCTTACATCTGTATTCTAATCTGGCTGATTTCTTTTCTTTTGACACGTTAGGGATAGAGATCATGTCTGCATGTGAGCTAAGCCTGTATTCTCCCAGTGGACTACAGTCTTAGCCCACGACTAATTGCTACTCATCCCTGATAACTCAGTTTACATCATAGTTCCTTTACATTTTCCTGGGTATCTCTTCCACAATGTGGGCAGATGCTTTGGCCAGAACCAAGCACAATGGCTCACATATCCTGCGCATCAAAAACCGAAACTGAGTGCTCGCTTCGGCAGCACATATACTAAAATTGGAATGCTACAGAGAAGATTAGCATGGCCCCTGCGCAAGGATGACACGCAAATTCGTGAAGCGTTCCATATTTTTTTCAAAATGGTTAGGATAGATATATAGCTGCATTCTCTAAATGAATAGAGGGATTTGTTGTAATAGTGTTTGTAAATAGGATATCATGTCCACATCTTGTATAGCAATTAACCACCTGGAAGAATGTATGCAATGTGTTAATTATTGAATCTGTCCTGCCAATTTAGTTTGCAACTGTCTCATTGCGATTTGTTTCTCAATAAAATAATGGGGGAAAAAAACCTAAACTGAATAAATGTGGTAAAACAGGAAATATGGTTTTTTTTTTTTGCATTTAGTATAGGGTCTATAGGGTCTCACTACATAGATCAGACTTGTAGTGATCCTCCTGTTTTCAGCCTCCCAAGTGCTGGGGTTACAAGTGCGCACCACCATGCCCAGTCTCAATCGCAGTCTCAGGACGCCCTGGGGGCGGGGCTGGCAGGGCACACTGGGGATCGAGTCCCAGTTGCTGCGCTCTGCCTAAACAGGAGCTTTAGTCTGCTAAACTATGAGGCCAGCCCTTGTTTTTCACTCTTAATTCCTGGCACAGAGCTCCTAAAATCCATGGAATTTCCAGCATGATAGGAGTGCCTTTTGCTGTTCACAACAAGCCACTGACCTTGGATAATACCCACCCCTCACTTGATGCTCATTAAATGAATTAGGTGATGGCCATCCAAGGGCTCAGGGTGGGGGCACACTTCGGACTGACTGAGGCTGGAGCTCTGACCCTCCCTCTAGCCTCCAGAAAGCAGGGAGGCAGCTGCAGATAAAACTCTGTGAATGTTTTGAAGAAATGAGGCTGGATGATGTTCAGGGTTGGTGAACTGTACACACATTCCTGAGAGGACATGCCTAACACGCCCAGGCTGCTGTCCTCAGGCTCTGGTGGACTCGGAGGTACAGATAGACCTTCCCTGGCCTGTCATCTGCCTGGATAGCACCTGGCACTGCAGAGTGGTAAGATATTTTTTGGACTTCTCTGAGCCACTCTAGCAAATCATGGAAACCATAAAGAGGTGACCTGGGCACTCCTCCATAATAGTCGGCCAGTCAGAAGTACTGGAAACCTAGCCGGTGGTGGGCAGCGGAAGAGGGTCCATCTTTTGGAACCAAGCCCTGCAAATGCGATGTTAACTCCAGATAGACAGGTGGTATGGACAGATATTGAACTGAACTGTAGGATAGCCAGAGAATGTCAAAGAATTGGCCCATGGTGGAGGGTGTTCTGTAGGAGTCAGGTGCGTGCTGGGACAGGCCTTAGTCCCAGATACTTGGGAAGCTGAGGCAGGAGGATCACTGGAGCCCAGAAACATAGCGAGACCCTATCTCTTAGGTTAAAAAAAAAAAAAAAAAAGCTGGGTCGTTGGGTGCAAGCCTGTAATCCCAGCTATGACAGAGACTGAGGCAGGAGGATCACAAGTTAGAATGCAGCGAGCGCAATTTACTGTAATTCTGTCTTACAATGTCTTAAAATAAAAAAATAAATGAAAAAAGTATTGGGAAGTAGTTCAGTGTGGAGTTTACTCTCCAGTACAAAAAGTTCTGTGTAAGAGTGTAGAGAGGGGCTGGAGAGATGGCTCAGTGGTCTAAAGCACCTACTTGAAACAAGCTTGGCAAAGCACAGGGACCGCGGTTCAATCCCCCAGCACCACATGCCAGCCAGCCGCGCCCCCTGGTGGGCTGAGCTGGCCACACACACACACAATAAATAAATGTAATAAAAATAAATAAATAATTTAAAAAAAAGAAAAAAAAAAAAAAGAGTGTAGAGAAAGTGTTTTTTAGAATAAGCAGTAAGGGGCCCGGGAGGTGGCTCAGTGGAATAAGCGCTTCCCTGGCAAGCAGAGGAGCCTGAGTTCAATCCACCCCCCTCCAAAAAAAAAAAAAAATAGAATAAGCAATAAATTGCAGAGATTTGCGATTTTTTTTGAAGGGGGGAGAAGGAATTAGACCCAGGACCTTTACATTGAGCCATATTTTAATCCTTTTAAAAAAATTTATATTCTTCACTTTTCCCCCAATACTGTTTGTCTTTCTTTCTTTCTTTCTTTCTTTCTTTCTTTCTTTCTTTCTTTCTTCTCTTTCTTTCTTTCTTTCTTTCAATGGATTTAGAACAGGGTCTACAGGGTCTCACTATACAGATTGGGCTCGTAGTGATCCTCCTGTTTTCAGCCTCCCAAGGGCTGGGATTATAGGCACATGTCACCATGCCCAGTGTCACTCGCTGTCTCAGCGTGCCCGGAGGGCACGTCTCAGCGGGATCTTTCTCTGTTTCTAATACTGTGCTTTCTTATATATCAATGGACAATTATCTGCCAAACATAATATTTTGTTTTAAAATTTTGGAGATTAAAAAGTCAGAAATTGCTTAATTTTTTTCTTTGAGGTAGCCAGGTGGCCCGGGAGGCTCTTGACTGTTCAGTCCTCCTGCGTCAGTCTCCTAGAGAGCAATGTTCATCTCTTTGATTGCGGTGTTGTTGAGTACAGCCTAATTTTGGAATTCTTGAGTGTGGAGGGGAGAGGCTGTATTTTCTCAAAGTGGACGCGAGAGGGCAGTATATAGCTTCTACAGACCCTTCTTACAGGGTGCTTTTCCCTCCCGTCTCACAACTTCAATTCACTTCCAAGTAGAGGCCTGAGCTCTGCCTCAGGCGCCCCGTGGCCCTGCCTCAGTCTCAGTCCCGTCGACCCGCTCTTTATCTTCTTGTATTGTCAGAACATGGATTACTCACACTTGCTATGTTCAAGGAGTCAAAAATTTAGTGGGGAAGAGAAATAGGTGATCCTCATTCTTTCATTCTTGCCTGTGAAGAAACAAACAATCCAGGCAGGGTCTTGGGTACAGCTCAGCCGCAAAGTG
The DNA here is from genome assembly GCF_000260255.1 of Octodon degus. Classification (NCBI taxonomy): domain Eukaryota; kingdom Metazoa; phylum Chordata; class Mammalia; order Rodentia; family Octodontidae; genus Octodon; species Octodon degus. The sequence continues at coordinate 599,033 of NW_004524864.1, forward strand.
AGAGCAGGAGGGCGATACCTAGTACCACCCCCCACTCTGCCGCATTCCTCCAAAAAGAAAGGGAGGGAGGGAGGGGGAGGGGAAGGAGGGGAGGAGGAGGGGAAGGAGG
>NW_004524864.1:599243-605467 GCF_000260255.1 Octodon degus
AGAGAGACAGAGAGATAGACCAGGGGGATGGCTCAGTGGAATAAGCGCTTCCCTGGCAAGCAGAAGGGCCTGAGTTCAATCCCCGTTCTGCCCCCACCCCCCAAAAAAAAGAAGAAGAAAAGAAAGATCCAACTTGCTTGCTTTTGCTCCCTTGCAGTCTCCAGATCTTCGATGCGATATTCATTGAGGCCTTTTATCCATTTAGAAGATGGAGTTGCTGGTTTTCTTCTCGTTGTTTTAAGAAAACTGTTTTGTTTTGTTGTTGTGTTTTGGGGCAGGGTCTCACTATGACATAGGGGAACAAAACTCCCAGCCTGAAAGGTACCTGGGATGCGTCCGTGAATCTAAAACCATTGTTCCTAAAATTCATTCCTCAGTCTTAGAGAATACAAACTCATGCCAGGTATCTTTCAGGTTGTCGGTTTCAGCCCCCTATATCATTTGAAGTCGTCCACCAAGATCATTGGACCGAGGTTAGAGTTTGCTTTTTGTTTTGTAGACTCTGGATTGGGGCTCACTTAATTAACAAATTTTTATGTTTCAAATGTTGATATGTCTTTGCTGATTGCTCACGATTGTGCTTTGCCTCATACAGTTTTGTCTCATATAGTTTTGTTAAAATTGCTTATAATTGCTCATGCTTTGTCTCATATAGTTTTGTTAAATGTTGGTCAAAATGTTGTTAGTAAATCTAAGTTAAAACATGCAAATTTTATAAGGTTATTATATTTCTTTAGTGGGTCATTTTATGACTGTTTTGTACTTGTATATGTTGCATTTTAACTACTTGCTAAATGTACTGGTATTCCTTGCTTTACTTTAGACAGTAGTACTAGACAGTAACCGTTAGAAAGCCTACTAGTGGACTTTAATATAAAATTCTGTAAAGTGGGACTTTTTTAAAATTTTATTTATTTATTTATTTTCCAGAACTGGGAATTGAACTCAGGGCCTTGCACTTGCCAAGGAAGTGCTTACTCCACTGAGCCATCTCCCCGGCCCCTATTTTTTTTTTTTTTTTAAAGTGGGACTTTTAAATCTAACTCAGACTTAGAAAATATATGCCTATATATAAAATGCAGAACTCCTTTTGTCAAGTAAATGACAGTAGGTCAGCAACTGTTCTTAAAGACTTGGCGGACAGGTTTCACTGGGACAGACTGGCTTTGATCCCCCTCTACATGCTAGAGGAAATGTCAGGTCCGCTGTGTTTCAGTTTCCTTTATTTTTATTTTTATTTTTTCTTGTATTGTAGGGAAGGGTCTACAGGGTGTTCAAGGTCTCATTACCTGATTGGACTCCTAGTGATCTGCCTGTTTACAGCCTCCCAAGAGCTGGGTTACAGATGTGCACCACCACGCCCAGTCCCAATTGCAGTCTAAGTGTACCCCTGGGGTATGGCCAGCACAGCAGGCCTGGGGATTGAACCCCCGGTCCCTGTGCCTACTTGCAGGTGCTTTAATCTGCTGAGCTATTTGGCAGGCCCTCTGTGCTTTCATTTTTAGAGGCATGGAAAATTCTAGACTGTTCCAACTTAGTGAAGCCCTTAGAAAATGAGCATTTCAGGGCTGGTGAGATGGCTCAGTGGTCTAAAGCACCTACTTAGAACAAGCTAAGCTAAGCAAAGCACAGGGACCGCGGTTCAATCCCCCAGCACCACACGCCAGCCCCGTCCCCTGGTGGGCTGAGCTGGCCACACACACACACACACACACACACACACACACACACACAAATAAATAAACAAACAAACAAAAAGAAAATGAGCATTTGTTAACCCCAAGGACAAAGAAGTCATTTTAGAGAAAGGAATCATACCCCAACTCCAGATCAGAGGAGACAAAAGGAGCTATGCACAACCAGAAGAACACATAAATGCCATGTCCCAGCTTAGTGTTCTGGGCAGGTCTCCTTCTGGAGGCTAAATCTGAGAATTTTTTTTTTTTTTTTTTTTCCCTGAGAGTGTTTAGCACAGTATAAACACAGTGGAGAGAAAGCCAACTTCTGGGTGACACTAGGAGGAGCTATCTCCAAAAGCAGCACACTTATGGGACCAAAACATATTTAGAGTGAAGCAGGATCTCTTTTTCTCTTCTCTTGGGTCTAGCTGTCATTTAGTGCATAAGAGCTAAGATGTGGACTTTAAAGCCTTTACTATACAGTACTAGGTAATTCTGTTCAGGGTCTTAACTATCCCTTTAAAAAAAATGTATTTAGTACAGGGTCTACAGGGTCTCACTATACAGATGGGACTCACAGTGATCCTCCTGCTTTCAGCCTCCCAAGCTCTGGGATTACAGGTGTGCGCCACCATGCCCAGTCTCAGTCACCATCTCAGGGCGTCCTGGGGTCAGGGCCAGCACGGCAGGCCAGGGAAACTATCCCTTATAGAACTTTGACAAACTGGTTGCTCTGCCAGCTAGTTACATGCACATAGAGCAGCTGCCACTCTTTGAAGCAGAGGACAGATTTCCTCAGCATCTTCTTGGTGAATTCCCACTGAAGCCAATGGCGGATGGAATGTTGACCAGAGAGACAGCTGGATTCCTCTCTGGAGACTGGTCTCTGGTTGTGTTGGGCCAATAGAAACTGTGAACACCTGAGGGGTCATGGCCAGGGCTACTCTCTGGCGGATACCCAAAGGTTCCTCAGTGGAAACAGGCTCCTGACCACCGAATGATCTGTACTTACCTATTGTACTTTTATCTCCCTCTGCTAGTAAGCTAGGAATTTTCCCTAAGCATTTCAGTAGAACCACTTAATTAGCCACTACTTCAGAACCTGAAAAGTGCCAAATCCCTCCAGTCAATGGTTTTATCTATCTCTAGAAGAGACCTTAATAACCTGAAAAGTGCTCGCTTCCAATTCACCTTTTTAAGCAAGTTATGCTTCCTTCTGTAGACATTCCTGTCACCACACCAATTGGAACTTATACTTACAAATATTCAGCAAGAGTAAGTACACAGGGGCTGGGGAGATGGCTCAGTAGGATAAGCGCTTGACTGGCAAATGCAAGGATCTGAGTTCAATCCCCGGTTCCAACAAAACAAAACAAAAAAAGTACACAGTTCATGAGATGTTTTGGGAGATTAGAACCGCATGCCAGTTCAAGGGTGGATAGGCTGATGGGATCTTGTCTCCCGTCTTTACAGAATGAGCATCCACTTGCTCTGGAGTGGTCTACTGAGGGGACGGCTTGAGGAGGAATCAATTAGAAATAAGTGGGGATGACCTAAGATCTTTCTATTGTATTCCAGTCAAAGTCTCTTACTCCTTTAGAGTTCATCCTTAGGCCCTGGAAGACATTTGATCTTTACATGCTGAAAAAGAGTTGTTTAATAGTCCCTAGAACTAAAAGGGAATGCAGAGGAGAGTATTAATTTTGCTATACTTTTATGAGAAAGATAAAATGAAAAGAAAAATGGTAAAAATGTCTTATGCTCAGATTTTCTTTGTATTAAGAAATAGTGCTGAGGGGCCACAGAGATGACTCAGTAGAATAAGCACTTGCCTGGCAAGTGCAAGGGCCTGAGTTCAATCCCATGTTCCACCCCCCCCCAAAAAAAAAGAAAAGAAAGAAATAGTCCTGGGCTGGGGAGATAACACAGTAGAATAAGTGCTTGCCTGGCAAGCGCAGGGTCCTGAGTTCAATCCCTGGGACCACAAAAGAAAAGAAAAAGAAAAAAAGAAAGAAATAGTCCTTATTATCTAGTTTTGAAACATAGAAGTGAGCCACAGGAGAACCAGGCAGTTCAAGTGCCTAAGGCATTCTCTATAGCGGCCCCGAAGACTGCTGCTTCCTGACCTTTGGAGCCTCTGGACAAAACAGCATTAATCACAGCCTTGCCCACCGTTCCTGAAAGTAAGTTTTCCCCTGCTTGCCCGTGTAGTCTAGAGGATGGGGCTTCTATGCCAGTTGCAACCCATTTTACAGGGCTACACCCATCCTTAGCTGAGTTTATGCAAGCTCCTCAAGGATAATACCTTTAAATGAAGTAAATAGACAGTTAGGAATTTACAGAGTTCATGTATCTTTTCTTTTTTTTCAGAACCAGGGATTGAACTCAGATCCTTGCATTTGCCAATCAAGCGCTTATCCTACTGAGCCATCTCCCTGGACCCTCATGTATCTTTTTCTCCCAGTGACCTGAAGCAGATAAAGACAGATATTGGAAAATCTTTATTATTATTATTTTTTAATCTTTTTGAGACAGGGTCTTGCTATTCAGTTCAGGCTGGCCTTTAGCTCACTTTGTAGGCCAGGCTGGTCTCAAACTTGAAACAATCTTCCTTCCTCACCCTCCCAAGTGCAAGGATTACAGACCTGCACCACCTTATCTGGTCCTGGAAAATCTTTAGATGATCCTGATAAGTACATTGATATCTTTAGGGGATTTACTGTGATCTATAAGCTAGGCTCAAGGGATATAGTGTTAATCTTAAACCAAGCTTTGACTTCTAACAAAAGACAGGCAGCATTACAAGCTGCTATTGCATTTGGAGATAAATATTGTTAATTTTAAACAGCCAAAAAATAGACAGACAGTGGAACTACCTGTTCCCACTGGAGCCCAAGCAGTTCCTACCCAAGACTGCTGTAGGCCTCATGGCCAGGCTGAACATTGAAAAAGACCTTTTCTTTCAAATATGTATTCTTGAAGAACTAAAGCCAAGCCTTCTAGTTATACTTTCAGCTATTTATCAGGGGAAAGATGAACAGCACTCTGCTTTCTTAGAATGTTTAATAGAGGAGCTGGTAAAACATACTTCCCTAGATCCTAATTTGACAGGCTTACTGATAAGTTCATTACTCAGTCAGCTCTAGATATTAGAAAACAGCTATAAAAGATAGCTTTTGCTACAGATAACTCACTTGATACTTTAGTAAAAACAGCTTCCTTAGTGTCTATAATCAGGACTGGGAGAAAATAAAGAGATAAAAAAATGGCTGTCTTTGTTGCAGCCTCAAAACAGACCTTAAGTCTGATTCTCTGGGCTCCAAGAAGAGCTCGACAATGGGGTTCATCCGCTGATGAGGTTCATCTGTTGCTGCTGTCAGAAGCCAGGCCAGCATAAGAGGGACTACTTTAAGAGGCCCCAAGCCATGTCCTGACTGCCAAGACAGCCACTAGAAGTGAGACTGCACTCTGAGGCAGAGGCCCCAGAGCTCAGACTCAGCTTCCCAGATGGTCCAGCAGGACTGAAGGGCCCTGGGCCTGCCTGCCTCCCTCTGGCTGGACTGTTATCTCTACCTGGCATCTCCACAGAGGAGCCCTGAGTAATCATGACTAGAGAAAAAAGCAGCCTATTGCTGGACATTGGCACAGGTCTCTGTCCTTCTCCAGCCCTGACCTTCCTTCCAGTATTGTACCTCAATAGAAACAATTAGAAGATATTAATTGAAGCAGTAACTGAGATAATTTTCTCTTTACTTATTTATTTTATTATGTCTAAAACCCCAGCTCTCATCCTGGGGAGATTTATCCTGTTTAAATACTTCAATATATTGGGTTGGGGAAATAACTCATTGGAATAAGTGCTTGCCTGGTAAGTGCAAGGTCTTGAGTTTGATCCCTGGTACCACCAATAAATAAATAAATAAATAAATAAATAAATAAATAAATACTGCAATTTATACTCAGGTTGCTAACTAATCAAAATTATGTTGAGACCCAGTCCTAGCCCAGGTCCAGTGAGTATGTGGGAGAGCTTCCTGCTACCCTGCGCCTGCGGGACCAGTCCAGGCGCAGCGTGGGCCAGACCCTCTCCCACCCCCTTGGGACGCCCCCCACCACTCCACAACACCTCCCCCACCCTCCCGCCGAGTAGGAATTTCTGCTGCATTCCGGGAACCCCCAGACCCAGTCCTAGCCCAGACCCAGTGAGTGTGAGGGGGAGCTTCCTCTCCCCTCTACTCCACCTTGCCCCCTCCAGGCACAGCTTAGGCCTGGCATACAGGCCTGGGGTGTAACCCTGCAGCTGCAATCCCTGCAGAGAGTGTAGAGGATAGACACACCCAGCTAGTCCAGGAGCAGAACATCTTGCCACAGGGGCACAACAGGTTCACCCTCAAGGGCAGCAGCAGGAAGGAGCTGAGCACAGCTGCCAGACCCAAGCCAGGCACAGCTGGATTGTTCGGTGCCGTATCAATAAGAGTCTATCACTTGTGGGTCAGCTCTCAGTATTTATTGTGTACAGCGCAATTGGATCTAACAAGATCCTCC
>NW_004524864.1:613008-624855 GCF_000260255.1 Octodon degus
ACTCAGGTCAACAATTTCTGACGTTGCCAGTTAAACAGAAGACCCAATGCTATTATGGGCTACTGGACTCTTTTGGAATATTTTGCTGAGTCTGCACACCTATAATATTCAAATAACAGAACTTAACAAAAAAAGGGTATACAGATGAATGTCCATTTTGTATCTGTGTATTCAAAGCGGTTAGGATAGATATATAGTTACATTCTCCTAATGAATAGAATGATTTGTTCTAATGGTGTTTGTAAATAGGATGTCGAGTCTGCATCTTGTACAGCAATTAACCACTCAGCCAGTGTATTAATTATTGAAACTGTCCTAGCGATTTGATTTGAAACTGTCTCATTGCTATTTGTTTATCAATAAAATTATGAAAAAAAATAAAAGACACAATAAAAAATTATGTTGAGACTGGTTTCTACAAATGTAACATATATTGTTGTTTATGGCAAGACGTAAAAGAGTATTTCATTGGTCATACCAGATCCTCAAGGACAGATAAAATCCTCCAAGAGTAGGAAAAGGTATAAAATACTAACTACAGTGCCTAATAGCTTTGGGCTATAGAGTCAGGCCTTGTATTTGTAACATAAAACTCAGAGCCAGTGTTAAAAGGAGAAAGCTCAGGGCTGGCCAGATAGCTTAGCAGACTGGGTTCAATCCCTGGCATGCTGTGCCAGCCCCGCCCCCAAGGCACGCTGAGCCAGTGATTGAGACTGGGCGTTGTGGCTCCACCTGTAATCCCAGCACTTGGGAGGCTGAAAACAGGAGAATCACTAGAAGTCCGATCTGTTTTTGTAGTGAGACCCTGTGGACACTGTACTAAATACGTTTAAATAAATAAATAAATAAATAAATAAATAAATAAATAAATGGAGAAAGCCCTCAGCAGCGTCTCTTGCTGATGCCCAGGAACCACGTCTAAAACACTGAATGAGACATTGGTTTAATCTGACTGAATGCTGTGTATTCAATGTTAAGTGTATAAATTAGCTTGGTTGACTTCGGATGTAATCCAGGTATCTCATGCTGATAGTAAATACAGGTGTGAACTCTCAGATTACATTTCTCAAAAGTAACATTGCCTAATGTTTTAACTAAAGCTAGAGGTACTTATAGCAAACTGTCAGGCTCCATGAATAAAGGGGTCTAAAAACCAGTGGATTACCTCAAATGCTCATACTTTTTTTTTTTTTTTTTTTTTTTTTTTTCAGAATCGGGGATTGAACTCAGGCCCTTGTCCTTGCCAGACAAGTGCTTATTCTAGTGAACTATCTCCCCGGCTCCTCAAATGCTCATAGTTTGATTAGACATGTTCTAATCTCTCAGAAAATTTGTTCTCAGGGCTGGCAAGATAGCTCAGTAGTCTAAAGCGCCTGCTTAGGCAAGTTTAGGCAGGCACAGGGGACCATAGTTTGATCCCTGGCACCACATGCTGTGCCAGCCCCACCCTCAGGGTGGGCTGAGCCAGTCAAAAAAAAAAATAAATAAAGAAAATTTGTTTTCTCCTAGAAGATACCAAAACCCAGGTAACCATACAGGTAAAGCCTATAGCAAATATGCTAGTTTACTTTTAGATTCTTTTTACTGGGATTCACCTGATCTTGTCTAAAAAGTAGGTTCTGTGATACATATTAAGGCCTTAACTAACTATCCTCACCATACAGCCCAGGTGAGCTGGGCCCTCTCGGGGTTTCCTGCCTCTTTGCAGGATTATTGCCCTCATATCCTGAGGCATGATGCTTCCTCTCTGTCTATTGCATGTCAGAAAATCCACTGTAGGGGAAGTTGCCCTCACGTTACTTGAGCAGGGATACTGCCCTTATGGCCTGAGACAGAGCAGTTCTTGGAAAGCTGTCCTCACGTTCCTTGGGCAGAGGTGCTTGTGGGAGGCCTTCAAACTAAAAAATTTATGTGGTGCTCAGTGGGTCCTAGGTATTGGACACAAGCTGCAGAAGTTACAAGGGTTTGCAGCAATACATTTGTCTCAGTTTCTAGAAATTGCTCAGAAGGTTTCACATTAATGAGGTCATGGGTCTTTGCTTCCCACCTAAAGGAAACCCGTGTTAACTGCTGATATGAGGAGAAAGCCTGTTAAGACTTTTGATAGAGGTTCATCCAGATTTGTCGGTAGGTACCCAGCTGGTGGCCCCACTTGCAAACTGGAGAGTACTCAGCGTTTTCCCTAGGTTTGGCAATTCATGGGCCACCAGTAGTAATAGAGTTGGTGGGACATATAAGACCAGTTTATTTGAGACAATACCCGCTGGCTGTGGAAAATAAAAAAGGGATTAAGCCCCATGTTTAAAGGCTATTTGAAGCAGATATATTAAAAAGGTCAGTCCCACAAATATATCCCCTTGCTGGTCCACAATCCCAGAATTATATTCCAGATCGTTCTGCTAATGTGTGTGTTTCTTTTTTTTTCTTTTCTTTTCTTCTGTATTTTAGGAAAGAGTCTACAGGGTCTTACTACTAGATCAGACTCTAGTGATTCTCCTGTTTACAGCCTCCCAAGAGCTGGGATTACAGGGGCGCGCCCCCATGCCCAGTTTCAATTGCCATCTCAGCATGCCCCGGGGTGGGGCCCACAGGGCAGGCCTGGGGATCGAACTCGCAGCCTCTGCACCTGCTTGCAGGCACTTTAATCTGCTGAGCTACTAGGCTGGCCCTCCCTTCTGCTAATTTTGTAGGCAGCTGAATCAGATAGAAATATTATGGGCAGTCAGACAGAGTGAGGCCCTCAAGGAGACAGCACGGAAGACAAGATACGTTGCAACTGTGAGAGAGACAGATGCTCCTGCTGTGGGCCAGAGCTAAAGACAAAGGGCAAACAAATACTTACCTCCCTAGAGATATGCATCCAGTATTGATCGTCACCTTGAGGAAGCCAGGAAGAATCACTAATCCAACCTCTACTGGCTACTGGATAAAGTCCTGTTCTATATTCATACCCTCTTGCTGCGTGACTCGCTTCCCCATTCAGTCCTGGATTTAATCAATTTTCTCTGAGCAGTGGTGCCTGTAATTTTTTTTTTTTTTTTTTTTTTTTTTTTCAGAACCGGAGATTGAACTCAGGCCCTTGTGCTTGCCAGGCAAGCACTTATTCTACTGAGCTATCTCCCCAGCCCCGGTGCCTATAATTTTATTGGTTGACCATAGTTTTGTCCTACCTCATGCCCACCCAAGCGAGTTCCTGTTTTCTCCACTTTAGACCCACATGATTTTACTCTATAAAAATCCCTGGAAGAGACAGCTTCCTGGGGCAACCCAATCGGGTCCCCCTTCTGTTCTTCTCTTGGAAAGAAGCTTTCTTTCCTCAATAAATATTCTACCCTTAACCTCTGTTTGTTCCTAAAAATCATTCTTTATTTTTAGAGAACATAAACTCATCGCAGGTATCATTCAAGTTGAGAGCTTTATTCCCTTATATCATTCATGTCTCTGTAGCTGTCCAAGATATTAGACATCAAATCAATGACATTTGAGATGCTGAGCTCCCATAGACCTTATCTTTATCATCTTATGGGAAATCATGAAAATCTTTTTTGTGTGACTGGCTCAGCCTGCCCTGAGGGCGGGGCTTACATAGCATGTGTTGCTGGGAATCAAACCGTGGTCCCTGGGCTTGCCTAAGCTTGCCTAAGCAGGTGCTTTAGACCACTGAGCTATCTAGCTGGCCCTTTCCAGGGGTTTTAATGTTTTGTGTTTTACATTCAGGTATATGTTCCAATCCATTTGTGCATGTGTGTGTGTGGCAGTGCTGGGGTTCAGTTTCAAACATAGTACATTATGCATGCTTAAACATATCATATGTCATTAAAATGTGTCTCCTCCCTGCCCAGTGATCCAACCTGAGTAATTTATTTTTCTTTCTTTCTTTTTTCTTTTTCTTTTCTTTTCTTTCTTTCTTTCTTTCTTTCTTTTTTTTTTTTTTGTGGAACCAGGGGTTGAACTCAGGCCCTTGTACTTGCCAGGCAAGCACTTATTCTACTGAGGCATCACCCCAGCCTCTAGATCATTATATTACACCTATTAAACTTATGCAATTCAATTGGTAAATCGTATATCATCAGATTGATGTGGGTCTATGGTCTATTTTAGGCTATGCTGTTTCATTGATCTATTTGTCTTGTGCTTGTCTTCTGAGACAGGGTTTCCCATCATAATGTAGGCTAGCCTTGAGTAACAGCTGGTCAGGATCTTGCAGCTATGCTGTGCCTTCCACCCCTTCCAACTGCTGGGATTACAGCCTGCACACCATGATTACTTTTTTTTTTTTTTTGGCAGAACTTGGGATTGAACTCAGGCCTCTGCACTTGCCAGGGAAGCACTTATTCCACTGAGCCACTCCCCGGCCCCTACAACCATGATTACTGTACCTTACTACTGTAGCTTTATACTGTTATTTTCTTTCTTTCTTTCCTTTTTTTATTTGAGACAGGGTCTTGCTGGCCTTGAACACAAGACAATCCTCCTGCTTCAGCTTCCTGAGTGCTGGGATTATAGGTTTGTGCCACTACTTTCTGGCTCTTACTGTATAAAAGTCTTTAAATCAGGTGGTGTCAGGCAGGCCATGGTGACTCACACCTGTAATCCTTGCATTCAGGATCACTGTGAGTTCAAGGTCAGCCTGGCCTATCAAGTGAGTTCAAGGCCAGCCTGAACTATATAGCACACACACAAAAGGTAGGGTCATGGGGTCAGTCTTTTGGCTTTATTCCTCTATAATGTCTTAATCTCTCTCTCTCTCTCTCTCTCTCTCTCTCTCTCTCTCTCTCTCTCTTCCCCCTTCCTCCTTTTCCCTCCCCTCTCCTCCCCCCTTCCTTTCCTCTCCTCTCTCTCTTTCTGGGGATCACACCTAAGATGTTGCACATGCTTAGGCAAGTGCTCTGCAAGTAAGCTGTATACCAGACCCCTCATATAATTTTTTTTTTTTTTTTTTTTTTTTTTTGCACTGAGAATTGAGCTCAGGATGTCATTCTTGCCAGGCAGGCTCTGTGTCACTGAGCTATATGCCCACCCCCTTTCCATGTAAATTTTGAAACACTTGTTGGTATCCACAACTTGCTGGAATTTTAATTGAGGTGGTGATATAGGAGAAGTGAAACTCCCAGCCTGAAAGGTACCTGGAATGAGTTCCTGTTCTCTAAAACTAAAGAATGAATTTTAGGAACAAATGGAGGATAAGAGCAGAATATATTTATTGGGGGCAAGAAAGATCCTGTCTCAGAAGGGACAGAAGTTGGGGGGCCCAAGTGGGTAGACCCCAAGAAGCTCTCTCTTCCAGGGACTTTTATAGAGTAATACCGTGTGGTGAGGTGAGTCTAAGGTGGAGAACATGGGAACTCACTTGGGTGGGCATGAGGTGGGGCAAAACTATGGGCAACCAATGAGATTACAAGCACAATTGCTCAGGTAACATTGATTAAATCCAGGATCAAATGGGGAAGCAATGGGCATAAATATAGAACAGGAGTTTCGTAGCCGGTAGCAGATGGATTAGTGACGCTTCCTGGCTTCCTCAAGGTGATGATCAAGCCTGATGCTAATCTTTAGGGAGGTCAGCATTTGTTCACTCTTTGGTCTTTAGCTCTGGCCCACAGCAGGAGCATCTGTCTCTCTCACAGTTGTAACATATCTTGCCTTCCATGCTGTCTCCTTGAGGGCCTGGTCCTGTCTGACTGCCTATGATATTTCTAATTTAGCTGCCTACAACAATTGTATTGAATCTATACAAGTTAAAAAGGGACTGACATATTGACATTATCAAGTCTTTTTTTTGGGGGGGGCGGTATTTAGTGCAGGGTCTACAGGGTCTCACTACGGAGTGATTCTCTTGTTTTCAGTTTCCCAAGTGCTGAGATTACAGGCACACACCACCACACCTAGTCTCAATCTCCTTCTCAGCACACCCTGGAGGCAGGGCCAGCATGGCAGGACCGGGATTGAACCCCAGCCCCTGTGTCTGCCTAAGCAGGCACTTTAATCTGCTAACCTTGAGACTGGCCCTCAAGTCTTTCTATGTATGAACATGGTATGTCTAGCCATTTATTTAGTTATTTTAAAATATTTTTCAAAAAAATATTTTTCAAAGTTTTATAGCCTTCCTTATATAGCTGTTATATACTTTTTTTTTTTTTTTTTCAGAACTGAGGATTGAGCTCAGGCCCTTGCTTATATACATTTTTGTTACACATTATAATGCAAGTAATTTGGGTGATGCTAGCTGGGCATAGTGGTGCATGCCTGTAATCCCAGTACTCTGGAGGCTGAGGCAGGAAGACTGTTGACAGTTCAAGACCAGCCTGGAGGCTGGCCAGATAGCTGGGCTAGCCTCTAGATAGTTCAGGGGATTAAAGCTCCTTCTTAGGCAGATGCAGGGGTTAGAGGTTCAATCTCTGTCCTACTGTGCCGGCCCCCACCACTGGGGCATGCTGAGATGGTGGCTGAGTCTGGGGGTGGTGATATTGGGGGTGGTGATGCGTACCTATAATTCCAGTGCTTGGGAAGCTGAAAACAGGAGAATCACTACAAGTCTGATCTGTGTAACGGAACCCTGTAGATCCTATAGACCATGCACTGAATAAAAAAAAAAAAAAAAAAAAAAAAGACCAGCCTGGGCTACAAAGTGAGCTCAAGGCCAGCCTGAACTGCATAGCAAAATCTTGTCTCAAAAAGACCAAATAAATAAATAAATAAAATAAAATATTGGGGGCTTGTTAATGTAAATGGTATTGTTTTTAATTTCAAATTCCAATCGTTTATTGTTGATACACAGAAAAACAATTTATTTCTTTTTTTGAACTACTAATTGAACCCAGGGCCTCCTACTCAGTCTACCACTGAGCCATAATCTCAGCTCTATTTTTTTTTTTTTTTTTTTCAGAACCAGGGATTGAACTCAGACCTTTGCACTTGCCAGGGAAGCGCTTATTCTACTGAGCCATCTTCCTGGCCCCTAACCTCAGCTCTAAAAGTGATAACTTCATATATAAACCTTGCATCCTATAATTGCTTAGTAATTAAATATGTATGGTTTGCATACAGCCTGTCTTCCAAATATATATGTGCTAGAAACTGGGTTTCCAGTATGGCAGAATGAAGGTGATGAAACCTTGAAAAAGGCGCATTCCTGTGATCCTGGCACTCACGAGGATAAGGCAGGAGGATCTGTTGTAGGCAGCTAAATTAGATAAAAATATTATAGGCAGTCAGACAGGGCCAGGCCTTCAAGGGAAAAATATGGACAACAAGGTGACTTTGCACCTATGGAAGAGATAGATACTCCCATATGGGCCACACCTCAAGATAAAAGAGAAAACAAATACAGCTACATACTTTGCTAGAGATAGGCATCAGGGATTGATATTCTAAATAGGTATCAATCACCTTGAAAGAGCCCAAATGAGTCACTAGCCCAACCCCAACAGGAAGAAACAATCCAGTTCCATTTCATGCCCACTTGCTATGTGACCCACTTCCCCATTTGATCCTGATTTAATCAATCTTACCTGAGCAATGGTGCTTGTAATCTCACTGGATGACCAATTTTGTCCCACCTCATGCCCATCTAAGTGAGCTTCCATGTTCCCTACCTTAGACCCAACTCACTGCATAGTTTTGCTCTATAAAAAATCCTTGGAAGAGACAGCTTCCTGGAGCAACCCATTTGCATCTCCCTTCTGTCCCTCTCTTGGACTTCTAGAAGCTTTCTCTCCCCCAACACATTTTCTGCTCTTAAGCTCCCATTTGTTCCTAAAATTCATTCCTTGGTTTTAGAGAATATGAACTTGGCTCAGATACCCTTCAAGTGGCAAGTTTCATTTCCCTATATCAGATCATTGGGAGTTCTCTAAAACCTAAGAATGAGTTTTGGGAGCAAACAGGTTAAGAGTGGAATATTTATTTTGGAAAGAAAGCTTCTGTCCAAGAGAGGGACTGAAGGATGACCAGAGTGGGTTACCCCAGGAAAGCTTTCTCTTGCAGGGATCTTTATAAAGTAAAACCATGTGGTGGTGAAGCATGTCAGAGTGATACAGGGAGAAAAACTGATCTCAGGTGGGTGACCTCCAAACGACATAGGGAAAAATGATCTCCGACCAGATCTGCATGAGTTCGTGTTCTCTAAAATCAAAGAATGAATTTTAGGAACAAACAGAGGTTATAAGCAGAATATATTTGAGAGAAAGAAAGCTCCTGCCCAAGAAAGGGACATGAGAGGGGGCGAGTGGGTTGTTCCCCAGGAAGCTCTCTCTTCCAGGGAGTTTTACATAGCCATGTGGGGCTAAGGTGGAGAAAATGGGAACTTGCTTAGGTGGACATGAGGTGGGACAAAACTATGGCCAACCAATGGGATTATAAGCACGATTGCTCAGGTAAAATTGATTAGGCCCAGCACCAAATGGGGTAGCAAGTCACTTAGTAAGTGAGCATGAATGTAAAACAGGACTTTATCAGGTAGCCATCCAGTAGAAGTCGGATTAATGATTCTTGGTCTCCCTCAGATTGATGATCAATCTCGGATGCCAATCTTTAAGGAGGTCGGCATTTGTTTGATCTCTGGTCTTTAGGTCTGCCCCACGGCGGGAGCATCCGTCCCTCCTATAGTTGCAAGATATCTTGCCTTTTGTGCTGTCTCTGTTGAGGGTCTGGCCCTCTCTGACTGCCTATAATATTTCTATCTAACTCGGCTGCCTACAAGAGTTGGAGAACATGGGAACTTACTTGGGTGGCATGAAGTGGGACAAAACCAATAGTCAACCAATAAGGTTAAAAGCACCAATGCTCAGGTAAAATTGATTAAATCCAGGATCAAATGGGGAAGTGATGGGCATAAATAAAGAACAGGAATTTTGTAGCCTGTAGCAGTTGGATTAGTGACTGTTCCTGGCTTCCTTGAAGTGGTGATCAATCTTGGATTGTTGTCTTTAGGGAGGTTAGCATTTGATCTTTGGTCTTTGGGTCTGGTCCACAGTGGGAGCACCTGTCTCCCTCACAGTTACAAGGTATCTTGTCTTTCATGATGTCACCTGGAGGGCCTGGCCCTGTCTGACTACCTATAATATTTCTATCTAATTCAGCTGCCTACAACAGTTCAAGACCAGCCTGAGCTACAAAGTGAGCTCAAGGCCAGCCTGAACTGCGTAAAGAGACACCATCTCAAAAAAATAAAAAGACATGCAAAAAAAGAGGCATGGGGGGAGAAAGGAAAGTTAATGCCATATTGTGTGACAGATGTGTATATAGATGCAGCGCTCCACCCTATTGGGCTTAGGGATAGCTCCACAGAGAAATCATTGGTCAGGATAGTTTAACACATGCAAACCCTTCAGTGTAAATCAGTTGGTGGGGGGTGTCTCCTGAGCTCCCAGGGACTTCAATTCCATGGGTCTGGTGAGGTTAAGAATCTATACTTTAGAACCACTAGCAGGTGACCTTACTTTGGTCGTGTTTTTCAAACTTAGGCATGTATTTATTGGAATCCCCCAACGGTCTGATTATCAGATAAAGATATCAATTATTATGTTTTTGATACTGGCAATTGAACTCAGGACCCATGCTTACCAGACAGGCGCAGTACCACTGAGCTATCTCCCTGGCCCTACCTAAATGAAAATTTCAGGTTATGCTGTAACATTTAAGATAAATCATCAGCTGAAAATCTAAGTATTTGAGCCAGAGAGATATCTGGGAGGTCTAAGTACCTATCTGGCAAGCTGAAGGACCTGTTTTGATCCTTGGTACTGCATGGGGTGCCTGCCCCACCCTGTGTATGCCTAGTCTGCCCAAAACCAGGTGTGGTGGTGATACAGGGAAACCTCCAGATGACACAGGGAGAAAAAAAAACTGATCTCGCAAGCTAAAACGTACCTGGGACAAGTTCGTGTTCTCTAAAACCAAAGAATGAATTTTAGGAACAAACAGAGGTTATGAGCAGAACATATTTATTGAGGGAAAGAAAGATCCTGTCCGAGAGATGGACAGGAGGTGGTACTGAGAGGGATGGCCCTGAGAAGCTGTCTCTTCCAGGGACTTTTATAGTGTAAAACCATTCGGGGCTAAGGTGGAGACGGGGAACTCGCTTAGGTGGGCAGGAGGTGGGACAAAACTATGGTCAACCCATGAGATTACAAGCACCATTGCTCAGGTAAAATTGATTATGGAGAAGCGAGTCGTAGCAAGCAGGCATGAATATGGGCCAGGGTCTCTTCCTGTTGAGGGTTGGGCTAATGACTCATTTGGGCTCTTTCAAGGTGATTGATACCTATTTAGAATATCAATCCCTGATGCCCATCCCTAGGGAAGTATGTAGCTGTGCTTCCTCTTTTTGTCTTGGTCTTCAGGTGTGGCCCATATGGGAGTGTCTATCTCTTCCATAGTTGCAAAGTCACCTTGTCTTCTATCTTGTTTCCTTGAAGGCCTGGCCCTGTCTGACTACCTAGAATGTTTCTATCTAATTCAGCTGCCTACAACAATACTATATGTCATGCTGGGTCCCCCCCCCCCCCCATGTGCCTAGCCGGTTTGGGGCATGGTGGTGCATGTAATGGGTCAACTCACATTTTAGATTATAAATGTAGATCTCGTGTTTTCTGTTGTGTAAAAATGTATACTCACTACTGTTCTAAATTATTTGGTAACTAGTGGCTGTTTCTTGCTGCTTGCTAAGATAAAGTTCCTGTAACCCTCACCAATTCCTGTTAACAAAGTTAGCTTACAGAGATGACATCAAAAGGAATTTAAGGGGCTGGAGAGATGGCTCAGTGGTCTAAAGCACCTACTTAGAACAAGCTTAGCAAAGCATCAGGGACCGCGGTTCGATCCCCCAGCACCACATGCCAGCCAGCCCCGCCCCCGGGTGGGCTGTGCTGGCCACACACACACACCACACACACTCTCTCTCTCTCTCTCTCTCTAATAAAAAATAAATAAATAAAATTAAAAAAACAAAAAGGAATTTAAATGGGCTTTAACTTCTGGTAACCTTGGGCTATGCAAGGCTGCATGCAAGTACTGAGGTGCAAGATAACCAAAAACTAAAAGAAAGCCTCAGGAAATTTAGTTTGAGTAGTGGTACAATAACCCTGAAAGCATTATTGTGTGTCAGACAATGAGTTTGTTTACCAAATGGAATGTGGTTCCAGGTTTTAACTCCCCCACTGCTTCCTGGGCTAGCTGCCTTTTGGTCCTCTCCTGCATGAGAGCTGACCGGGGGCCCTGAGCTCAGTAATAAACAGCTTTCCAAATTCCAATCTGGCTGATCTGGTTCCTATTCTGAGCGACCCATAACAGTGCACACCTGTAATCCCAGCGCTGGATGGCTGAGACAGGAAGATCACTAGAGTCTGAGCTGCTTAGTAAGATCCTTTACAAAATACATAAACAGGTAAATAAAAATAAAAAGCTCAAGAGAAATATTGTGCCAGCAAGCAATGGCCATGACTCATCCACATGGCTGACACTGACAAAGGTTCTACAATCTGAGGTACAAGATCTCAGGATAAATCCTGAGGGGATTTCACTGACCTTATCAGACCCAAAAGCTATAACTCTTCCTGCATAGATCCTGCTTCACCTTGGTCTTAACCATCCAGCAGAAAAGTATAAAAACAAAGTATAAGAAGTAAAGCCATGGTGTTATGTTGAGCTGTGGGGGACTCAGGTCAACAATTTCTGACATTGGCAGTGAAGTGGAAGACCCAATACTATTATAGACTACTGGACTCTTTTAGAATATTTTGCTGAGTTTATACACCTATAATTTTTTTTTGCCATAATTTTATTGATAAACAAATAGCAATGAGACAGTTTCAAATCAAATCGGTAGGACAGTTTCAATAATTAACA
>NW_004524864.1:625715-638716 GCF_000260255.1 Octodon degus
ATTTTGTATCTGTATATTCACAGTGGTTAGGATAGATATATAGTTATACTCTCTTAATGAATAGAGGGATTTGTTCTAATGGTGTTTGTAAATAGGATATCAAGTCTGCATCTTGTACAGCAATTAACCACTAGGAAGAATGTATGCAATGTGTTAGTTATTGAAACTATCCTACCGATTTGGTTTGAAATTGTCTCATTGCTATTTGTTTCTCAATAAAACTATGGAAAAAAATAAAAATGAGGAGAGTGAAGCCTCTGATGAAGCAGAAGAGAAAGAAGCCAAGTCTCATTAATCACACACCATGTCTTATCAGAGCTCCCTGTCTCCATTCTTGTACAATCCAGAGGAATATTTTTATTAACTATTTTGTAAATGCAAGTTTTTTAGTAGCTCTAGAAACATTTTTGAAAAGGAATCCTACCTCATTGCATTTTTTTTTTAAGTGTAAATGATTTTTTTAGAGGTGAAATCATTCTCTGGTTGTTTATTTTTTGGTACAACCAGAAATAGTGAGATATTGAATTATGACAAGCTTTGATTGTCTTGGGTGTCAGCTTAACATTCCATAGGTGGGGGTTGGTTTTATGTCCTGCAATACGAAGCATATTAAATAGCAATTTGGAATTACAATCCTGCATTTCATAAGTCTTGGATACTTTAAATGACTTCTATTCCCATGTTTTTAATGGAATCATTTTCTAAAGAAAACTACATCCTAATTGTTACCCTGTCAGAATTGTGTGCACTCTGTAACATCTCTGGTTGTGGTAGTCTGGTTTGCCTCATTTCATTGATGTGCTGTGAAAGATCAAAAATTTGAATGTGTAGTGTATGTGATGCAAAATTGTGAATTGATGGGACTTAACACTTTTCAGCATTTCAAGATACTGGTACTTAATCCTCTTACAGAAAATGTGCCTCTAAATTTGAAGCTGGAAAATCACTGGAACAACTGAAAAACAATGCATAGCTTTTTTTGATATGTGTGTTAAGAACTGTGTACAAAGTGAATAATGTGTACTGAACCTCAACACAACCAATGAAATCTTAAATATTGAAGACAAAAAATCCCTAAAAATAAAAAATAAAACTAACTGGGAAAGGAGGTGCAACATGATCCTGGAACACATTTGCAAAAACAGTTCTCAGAACTCTGCATTTTGATTTCATGGTAGAATGGAGCAGCTTTTTAATAGGAGGATGGAGACACTTTGCCAGTATGGGACATACCAAAAGTGACAGTCACTGTTAAGCTCTCACTCTTGTGCCTCTTCACAGTTACCCACACTCTGATACAGGGTATACTTTTTTTTCCCCCTCATTTCACTTAGTCCAGTCTTTTTCTATAGCACCTGTTTTTTCTTCAACTCTCGTTTATTTATTTGTGTGTGTGTGTGTGTGTGTGGCCAGCTCTGCCCAACAGGGGGCGGGCTGGCTGGCATGTGGTGCTGGGGGATTGAACTGCAGTCCACGTGCTTTGCTAAGCTTGTTCTAAGTAGGTGCTTTAGACCACTGAGCCATCTCACCAGCTCCCTCTGTTTGTTTGTTTGTTTTTTTCCTACCTGTAATATATGTGAAACTTTGCCACTATGTATGAATGTTCCAATCAATTCTTTACCTAGGACAGAAAGCACCTAAAAATCACCTCTAAAAGAGGATTACAATGCCCTACAACCTGGTAATGAAGAGGCCACACACAAATCATTTAATCTGGAGTGAACACATTTCTTGCCACCACAAACTTTTCCATCTTTGCTGATGAACACAGATTTAAAAGTCATAGGTTGTAATACATTAAATGCAACACAAAGTAAAAGCTGAATAATCCAAACATCCAATCTTGTAATCCTTTCCTACTGTGAAAAAAAATCATCGCCTCACTCTCACCTTCTGCTAATACCCTTAATATTTTCCTAGACTATTTTTTTTCCTAGACTATTTAAATGCCCAATTATTTAATTTACTTTGTCTGTGGACATGCTGCTATCATTTTCATGGAGAAGTACACACCTCTGAGTGAAAAAAAAAATTTCCAAGTTGGCTTTCATATAACGAGGACCTCCCTTCATATAAAGAAAATGCAGTGTACAAGAGGCCTAATTCATTACTGTGTATGAGCAACTCTACCTGTGGGAGTGGGAGTGTCTCATACTAAGCAAAGCCCCATCTTCAGCAGTACAATTTGGAGAAAAACAACCTACAGCATAGTTTTTGTCCTTGTTAATCATCATAGTGTATTGTTTTCAAAGACTGAAAGCAAATTCATTAAAAAACGCACAACAAAGATGTAATTTTGAGAAAAATATTTTAAGATAATATCGCTGAATAACTGATCTTAATAATTTTAACAAGCTCAAAGTACAATTTGGGATTCTGATCATCTGAACAAGAAATTACTTGTTTTATTCAAGGAAACAACTAAATTACCGATGAATAAAGATTCTGCATTATTTTCGCTCAAATATCTTTTTTTAACTTTGTTAAATGGTCCATTCAATAATCTTTGCCTATAGCAGCATTCCTTTTTCTAAAAAAAAAAAAAAAAAAAAAAAAAAAAGAAAAAAAAAAAAAAAAAAAAAGAATTATTGTGCCAGTTATGGTGCCGCATGCCTGTAATCCCAGCACTTGCTAGGCTGAGGAAAGAGTGATACAGGGGGGCTGGAGAGATGGCTCAGTGGTCTAAAGCACCTACTTGGAACAAACTTGGCAAAGCAAAGGGACCGTGGTTCGATCCCCCAGCACCACATGCCAGCCAGCCCCGCCCCCTGGTGGGCTGAGCTGGCCACACACACACACACACACACACACACACATAAATAAATGTTTTTTTAAAAAAAAAAAAGAGTGATACAGGGAGAAAAACTGGTCTCAGGTGGGTGACCTCCAAATGACACGGAAAAATGATCTCTGGACCTGACCTGCACGAGTTCGTGTTCTCTAAAACCAAAGCATAAATTTTAAGAACAAACAGAAGTTATGAGCAGAATATATTTATTGAGAGAAAGAAAGCTCTTGCCCCAAGAGAGAGGGGGGCGAGCAGGTAGTCCTACCCCCTATCCCCCCCTTATCTCTTCTAGGGACTTTTATAGAGGAAAACCATGCGGTGAGGCGGGTCTAAGGTAGTGAAGACATGGGAACTTGCTTAGTTGGGCATGAGATGAGACAAAACTATGGTTAACCAATGAGATTACAAGCACCATTGCTCAGGTAAAATTGATTAAATCCAGTATCAAATGGGAAGTTACAAAGTCACCTTGTCTTCCATCTTGTTTCCTTGAGGGCCTGACCCTGTCTAACTGCCTATAATATTTCTATCTAATTCAGCTGCCTACAACAGGAGGATCATTGCAAGTTTAGGACCAGCCTGGGCTACAAAGTAAGCTCAAGTCCAGCCTGAATTTCATAGAGACTATATATATATATGTATATATATATATATATATATATATATATATGATCTTTCACATTTTTCTTTTCCTTTTCTTTTTTAAAAAATGTATTTGGTACAGTCTCACTACGCAGTTTGGACTTCTAGTGATCCTCCAGTTTTCAGCCTCCCCAGCGCTGGGATTACAAGCGTGCACCACCACGCCCTGTATGCATTTTTTCTCTTTCATTGTTTCTTTCTTCTTTTACACCTCTGCTTTTGGACGATATCTTCAAAGAATAAAATGCCTTTCCCTTTCTTCCGGTTTCCCCCATCCCCCTTCTTTTCTCTAGGCTTCCTTGTGAAGCTGAAAAAATCTGTAGAAAGAAGTTAGAACTGAAGGCGACCCGCCTACAGCTCTGTGTCCGGAAGGAGCCTGCGCTGGCCTCTTTGCCAGAGCCAGTTCCCCGCGAGGGCCAAAGGGAGCTCGGAGAAACACACAGCTTTGCTGGAGGATCTGTGGCGAGAGTGATGGATGTAGCTGCAGTTTGGACTCAGCCCGCAGCCTCGGGCGGGCGGGGGTCGCTGCGGCAGCCGCAGGGAGGCGGCGGGAGGGAAGAGCCGGCCGGAAGAGCTCCGGAGCCGGCTGAGCGCAGGGCGCCGCGGTGCCCGAGCCCTCCCTGCGGACCTGGCCTTTGTGAGCTGCGGCAGAAGCCGTGGAAAATGTACGTGGCCGTCCGCATCGCTTCTCTCAGATCGTGGCTTGTGTGAACTGCTGACTGCAAGAAACAGGAATGGATTGTTGCAAAGCTTTTGCAGTCAGAGGGCTTGTTTGTGGTTGCGTGGAATGTGTGGCTGACTGTTTGCCAAACGCACTCCTCCGGTTCCAGCTCTGAAAGTTTAGAAGTCTGGCAGGCTAAGCCAAGACACAGAGGAGTCAGAATTTAGATGGGAACATGGGGGCAGCGTGAGATGGAAACAAAGAGAGAAGCTGCTGTAATCAGAGGGAAAATAAAGAGTGCGAGAGGAAGGAATGAGAAAACAAGGAAAGTACAGAAACTCTTTGCTAAGTGGAGGAGGACCGGGAAAGCCTGCCTTAAGAGCCTGCCTGGCACGCACACGGTCCCAGACATTTCGTATCAGGGAAGGGAAAGAAATACAGGTGTCAGGTACCTTCGGCTCTTCTAGAGCCTGCAGGGGTCGCACCTGTTCGCTCTCCTGTCCTTCTGCACCTGCTTTATTGTGAAAATATACAGGTGGTAGCTGGGCCTGGTGGCCACGTCTCTAATCCCAGTCCTCGGGAGGTTGAGGCAGAGGACGCTGCAAGTTTGCTCACTACAGAGTGAACTCAAGGCCAGTTTACTGTCTCAAAAAGACTACACCCCTGGTGCATTTTAGTTACACCCGAGGCTTCGTAAGACCTGAACAATTATCAAGAAAGGAATATTACCAGTCCTTAGATAACAAGAAAGATAATTTTGTTGTAGGACTATTGGACATAATGGAAGGATATCTGTTTCAATCTAGGCACTCATTAGACAGGGTTATATAATTTTCTTTTGAGGGCCAGCCAAATAGCTCAAGGGATTAAAGCACCTGCAAGCAGGTGCCCGGGCTGTTCCCGGGGTGAGCTCAGTTGGCAATTGAGACTGGACATGGTGGTGTGCCCCTGTAATCCCAGCACTTGGGAGGCTGTAAACAGGAGAATCACAACGAGTCCAATCTAGTAGTGAGATCCTGAACAACCCCCCCCCCAAAAGAATTTTCTTTTGGTGGTTAAAATGTGATAAATGCAGGGCATATCTCAAAAGCAGAGCTCCATATTCCCGCAAAAAGGCTTAGCAGAAAAACCCAGTTTAGTGGGAAAACCAGGCCTGAAGTAGGACAATGTCCCTGACAGTGCTGAACAAGAATGTCACCTGAGAAATGGGTCAGGAGGGGTCATGGGGAGACTGCAGGAGCAGGGACTTTGTGGGCAGTCCAGTGAGCCCAGTGCAGAAACAGCCCAAGTGCACTTCCCCTGCAGGCCTTAGCTCCTCCTGCCAGCTTTCTCCAGGCTCACTGGGTTGAGCTTGGAAGGCTGAGGCAGGAGGACTGCTGCAAATTCAAGGCCAGCCTAGGCTACAAAATGAGTTGATAGCCAGCTTGAGCTGCACAGTAAGACCCTGTCTCAAAAAGAAAAAAAAAAAGTTTTGGAACAGAAATTCACATGGATTTTTCTACTTGAAGTCAAACCTTTGCTGTGGTCCTCACTGGTGTGATTTTAGACATGCTACTTAACTTTTGTTTTGCTTTATTTATTTGCTTTTTTTAAAAATTTAGTGCAGGGTCTACAGGGTCTTACTACACAAATCCGATTCCTAGTGATCCTCCTGTTTTCAGCCTCCAACGCACTGGGATTCTAGGCACACCCACCTCACCCAGTCTCAGTTACCTCAGCTGCAGTCTTAGCATGCTCGGGGTTGGTGCTGGGTGTCTGGCCAGCCCTGTAAACAATTTTTTTTTTAAATTTTTTTTTAACATTTATTTAGTGTGTGTGTGTGGGGGGCAGCTCAGCCCACCAGGGGGCGCGGCTGGCTGGCATGTGATGCTGGGGGATCGAACCGCGGTCCCTGTGCTTTGCCAAGCTTGTTCCAAGTAGGTGCTTTAGACCACTGAGCCATCTCGCCAGCCCCAATTTTTTTTTTTTAAAGGAAAATAAGACCAGGTGTGGTGGCGCGTGCCTATAATCCCAGCTCTTGGGAGGCTGAACACAGGTGTTTCACTACAAGTAGGGTTTATGTAATGAAACCCTGTAGACCCTGTCTTAAAATATGAAAAAAAAAAAAAAAAAAAAGGAAAAATATACAGGAGCCTGAGATAGCTCAGTGGGGAAAGCATTAAACTGGATATCTGAAGAAAAATACCATAGAAGTATCTGGAATAAATATATTTGGCATTTTGGCTTTTTTGTTTTTTCTTCATCTTTTTCAGACAGGGTTTCCCTATGCAGTTCAGGCTGGCCTTGAGCTCACTTTGTAGCCCAGCCTAGTCTTGAACTCACAGTGATCCTTCTGCCTCAACTGCAGGAGTGCTAGGCTTATAGGTGTGCATCACCACACCCAGTTAAGGTTTTTTTTTTTTTTTTTGTACTGGGGATAGAACTCAGGACCTTACACTTGCCAGGCAGGCACTTATGCTACTGAGCTATATCTGCAGCCCCCACTAAAAAATACCAAACAAAAAACCCAGTAGGATTGTTAGAAGGTTAACAGGGTTAATGGTTGTAAACACTCTTTTAAAACATTCCACATCCTAAAATAGATTAGGTTGATGATAGAATTTAAAACAGAGATATATCTAGGCATGGTGCCACACACCTATAATCCCAGAACTCCCTAGGTTGAGGCAGGAGGATCACTATGAGCTCAAGACCAGCCTCAGCTACAAAGTGAGTTCCAGGGCAAGTGTGGTGCCAGGAATCGAACCCCAGTCCCTGCACTTGCTTAAGCAGGTGCTTAGTCCACTGAGCTATCTTGCCTGTCCTCATTTCCTCATTTTCCTTTTTTTTTTTTTTTTTTTTGGTGGAATCAAACTCAGGCCCTTGTGCTTGCCAGGGATCCATTTTCCTTTTTTAAATTTTATTTTAGTTTATTTTTTTGGTACCAGGGATCAAACTTGGGGTACCTTGTGCTTACTAGGCAGGCACTTAAGCCCCTGAGCTGTCTTCCTGGCCCATTTTCCTTTTCATCTCTGCTTCTTTCTCTTCATTATCTTACCTAACTTTGTATCATACCACTGGGATAAAACCAAATTTAAAAGGCACTGAGGGGCAGGGGAGATGGCTCAGTGGAATAAGCACTACCCTGGCAAGCACAAGGGCCTGAGTTCAATCCTCAGTTGTGCAAAAAAAAAAAAAAAAAAAGGCTGGCCAGATAGCTCAGTGAACTAAAGCACCTGCTTAGGCAGAGTGCAGTGGCCAGGTTTGATCCCCGGCATGCCTGCTGGCCTCACCCTGTGAACTGAGACAGGGATTGAGACTGGGCATGGTGGCACATACCTATAATCCCAGCACTTGGGAGGCTGAAAATAAGAATCACTATGAGTCTGATGTATGTAGTGAGACCCTGTAGACTCTGTACTAAAATACACACACACAGAAAGGCACTGAGAAACTGGGCATGGTGACTTATGCCTATAATCCAGCATTCAGAGGCTGATGCAACAGGGTCCCTGAGAGTTTGAGACCAGCCTGGCCAACAAAGTGAGTTCAAGGTCAGCCTGTCTCAAAAAAGACAGAGACTGGGTGCGGTGGCACATGCCTGTAATCCCAGCTCTTGGGAGGCTGTAAACAGGTGGATCACTAGGAGTCAGATCTAGTAGTGAGACCCTGAACATCCTGTAGATCCTTCCTCCACCCCCCAAAAAAAAAGACAAAGAAAATTTAAAAATAATAAAAAAAGGACACAACAGAAATAAGCCACTGTGTCTTTACATCTAGGATAATTACTTGGACTTTAATGACTACTGCTTCCCTTCTACATTTTTCATTGTGTAAATATCACAGGCTGATTACACAATTGCAGTAGCACCTGTCTATTAGCACTAATTCTGCACACATCCAGTGAGGGTGTTGCAGGTGATTCCCATGTCTTCTGGATCTTCTGTGGTCTGAACATCTTAATTTATTTGGTTGGCTTCCAAGGATAAAAGTGTACTTATTGCAGGCAGCCTGAGTTAGATAGAAATATTGTAGGTAGTTAGACAGGGTCAGGCCCTCAAAGGAGATGACAAAGACCAGACACCTTACTGGGGGAGATGCTCCTGGTGTGAGCCAGACCTAAAGATCAAACAAATGCTGACCTCCCTAAAGTTGGCATCCAGGATTGCTCATTAGTTGGGAAGAATCATCGACTGAAGACCACCAGATAAGGTCCCGTTTTACATTCATGCCCGTTTGCTACGTGACTCACTACCCCATTTGGTCCTGGGCCTAATAAATTTTACCTGAGCAATGGTGCTTGTAATCCCATTGGTTGACCATAGTTCTGTCCCCACCCTGCATCCACCTAAGCAAGACCTCTTTGTCTCTACCTCAACCCCACATAGTTTTACATTATTATAAGTCCCTGGAAGAAACAGCTTCCTGGGCAACTTGGATCGGGCCCTCCTTCTGTCCCTCTCCAACAGAAGGTTTCATTTCCAATAAAGTTTTACCCTCAACTTCCGTTTGTTCCTAAAATTCATTCTTTGGTTTTAGAGAACGCGAACTCATCCAGGCCAGGTTGGGAATTTCATGTTCCTATATCATACTGACTGAATACCAGGTAGGGTCCTGTTTTTTCCCCCTCTATTCCTTGGTGCTTCCTCAATTATTTAAGATGTACTTATGTACTCATTCCCAATGTACTTATTCCACTTTTTTCTTTACCATTCTTCCAAAACCTATATATGGTTTTCCTCCCTACAGGGGAGATACATTCTCACCTCTTTTTATTTTTCTTTTGAGACAGAGTCTGGAAAAATTGCCAATCAAAGCAGCACTCCAACTTTCTATCCTCCCGCCTCAGCTTCCCAAGTGCTGGAATTATAGAGTGCCCCCCCCCCTAACATAGGCTTTTAAAATATTCTAGCAGTGGGGCCAGGGAGATAGCTCAGTAGATTAAGCACTTGCCTGGCAAGCGCAAGGGCCTGAGTTCAATCCCTGGTTCTGCAAAAAAGAAAAAAAAAAAAAAAAAGATTGGTTTTTGGGGCTGGAGAGATGGCTCAGTGGTCTAAAGCACCTACTTAGAACAAGCTTAGCAAAGCATCGGGGACCGCGGTTCAATCCCCCAGCACCACATGCCAGCCAGCCCTGCCCCCTGGTGGGCTGAGCTGGCCACACACACACACACCACACACTCTCTCTCTCTCTTTCTCTCTCTCTCTCTCTCTCTCTCTCAAATAAAAAAAAAAAATTAAAAAAAATATTCTAGCAGAGTGCTGGGGCCCACCCTATAATCCCATCATTCAGGAAGATGAGGAAGCAGGATGAGGAGTTTGGAGTTTCAGATCAGTGTGAACTGCATAACGAGACCCTGTCTCAAAAAAAAAAAAAAAAAAAAAATAAATAAAAATGGCTAGTGATATGGTTCAGTGGAACAAAAAAGGGTAAAAAAAAAAAAAAAAAAAAAAATATCAAACAAAACAAAATAATACCTTTCACAGAGTCAGGGGGTCAAAAATCATTACCAATGTTTTCATTTCATTGCCTCCATTGTCTTTTTTTGTCAGAAGGGGTAACGATATTTGTTTAACCTTACAAGGTTGCTTAAGCCTAAATGAGTTTACAGAAATGTTGAAAGCTTTAAATAGTATTTAACAATTTAAATACTATTTAAATGGGCATTTTAGTCTTTGTTAAGGTACTGTTTTTGTTTGTTTATTTGTCTTTTTCAGACAGGGTCTTGCTATGCAGTTCAGGCTGGCCTTGAGCTCACTTTGTAGCCCATGCTGGTCTCACTTGAAAGACCCTCCTGCTTCGGCCTCCTGGGATTACAGGTGTGCACCACCATGCCTGGCTAACGCACTCTCTTAAATTTTCATGTGTCTGAGAATCACTTAGGGTACTTATTAAAAAATGGTGACTTTTTGGAGTCGGAATGTGGCTCAGTGGAACAGTGCTTGTCTATCATAGACATGGGTTAAATCCCCAACACCTTTTTTTTAAAAAAGTAGAAGAAAAACGGGCTAGGCGTGTATAAGCCTGTAACTGCAGCACTCTGAGCAGCTGATGGCAAGTTTGAGCCCAACCAGGACAATTTAGGGAAATCCTGTGTCAAAATACAAAAAATAAATATATAAAAAGAAGTAAAAAGGCTGGGGATACAGCTCACTGTAAAGGTCTCAGGTTCAGTCCCCAGTTCCAAAAGAGGAGGGAGGAGATTTAGGGCTATTTTAGAAGCTTCGGCTCAAGAGGAACAGCTAGGTAGGCTGGTTCGCAAGGTCAGAGGTTGGGGGTGCAGGGTCTGCAGTTTTCTAAATAAGGATCCCCTGTTGGGCTGGTGGCACAGGCCTATAACCTCAGTGCTCAGGAGGCCGAGGCAGGAGGACTGTTGCTGTGAGCTCAAGGCTAGCATGAACCCCAAGGACTGTGGCTCAAGAGAAGGACAGAGATGACACAGACAGACAGACAGACAGACAGAGACGGACAGACAGAAAAAGTCACATTTCCTATGTGATAGAGAGATAGAAATCTTCTTGACAACCAAATACAGTTAAAGAAAGGAGAAAACCCTATTTTCCCTGTCTAAGACTTTCTATTCTTTCAGCTCATTCTCCTCTGCAATTCAGCCAGTGTAGGATCTTTCTTCCCTTCCCCACCCATCTCCCATTGTGTCTGGCATCCGCATTGTCTTAGGCTCATTTGTTAGAAAGGCACTCAGTTTAATGTGCAGAAATGGAGTGGAGGAAAAGGAGGAGGGAGGTGGGTGGAGAAAGGCTAGACCAGTGTTTAGCTATTCTAACTGCGAAGACTGTTGTTGTCGGGCTGGTTCTAGCCGGCTGGCTCCGGAGAGGAAGCAGTGGGGAGAGCTAGATTTACAGCAGCTGCTGCGGCTACTGTTCCTTCTTTGCTAGTGAAGGTTCTGATACAAGACACCCGCCACCTTCTCTCTAGCCACATGAATTTTGCAGTGATCACATCGGATACTCCACAAAGAATGCTATTTTAGGCACTGATAACCATCTTGGATCCTGAGATTAAATTCCTGCTTACAGTTCTCCTTAGTACTTTTAGTTCTTTAGTTTTGGTGAGAATCTTTTTCTCTGTGTTGAAACTCAAAAAGGGAAGATTTGTAACACGTGGTGCAGCAGTTTTGTTTTTTTTTTAATGTATTTGGTAGAGGGTCTCACTATACCGCTCAGACTCACAGTGATCCTCTTGTTTTCAGCCTCCCCAGGGCTGGAATAGCGGGTGCGGGCACCACCACACACGGTCTCGGTGGCCAGCTCAGTGCGCCTCGGGGCGGGGCCGGCGCAGCATGTGGCACCAGGGATCAAACCCAGGTCCCTGCACTTGCTTACACAAGGCACTTAGTCTGCTGAGCTATCTCACCAGCCCTAGATTTGTAAGAGAGCTGCTGGACCTGCAATCTAGAAAAAACTTATTTGTTTTTCCATGTGAGAGTTATGCCTTTCTGGCTAAAGCACACCTATGTATACAAACACATACAAGAGACACAGGCTTGGACGGACTTGGGCAAATTTGTTAGTGGGGAGTTTCCTTTCATTAAATCCTTGTTTGCCAGTATCTTTCTGGTACTG
Source organism: Octodon degus (assembly GCF_000260255.1). Taxonomy (NCBI): domain Eukaryota; kingdom Metazoa; phylum Chordata; class Mammalia; order Rodentia; family Octodontidae; genus Octodon; species Octodon degus. The sequence goes on from NW_004524864.1 coordinate 637,369, forward strand.
TTTAATAGAAAAGTTAAAAAAAAATGTTTTGCTATTGTATTCTGTGTGTGTGTGTGTGTGTGTGTGTGTGTGTTGCTATTGTAATCTAGCCAGCTAATCTGATAGACTCTCTGAGGTGGCAAGATAACATAATGCATTTCAACACAAATATCTCATTCTAGTATTTCTCTTGTACTATGTACATCAAACTCCCCAGTACAGCTCTAAAATATATGGGTTCCCTCGATGCCAGGTCCCCACCTAAACCGTACTTATTAACTTATTTCCAAGAACAGCTCACTGAAGTAGGTATCTGTTCTTATCCTTTTACAGGTGAGCAAATAAGATTTAGAGAGGCTGCGACTTCTGATGACCACATAGGTAGTGGCACTAGAAATCCAACTCAGACAGCCTGGCTCCAGCCGTCGCTACCTTAGACTATGCTATAGCTCTGAAAGAATCCTCAGTATCCTATGCAAAGTCAGCAAAAGCAAAAACAAAACAAAACAACAACAACAAAAAATCCCCATGCAAACCAGGCGATGTGCTATATAGAAGTTGTGTGAGGTGCCTGGGAAACTGATGTGGCTTGCAAGGAGGAGGAGGACTGGTAAGACAAACAAACTGCCTATCATGGCATTCCTACCTGTCTGATTTTGGAAGCTCCACATTTGATTTCAGTGTGTTTAGGACTAAGCAACAGCCTACACATTTTTTGGTTTAGTTTTTGCTGATTCAGGCCTGTAATTCCAGCACTCTGAGAGGCTGAGGCAGGAAGATTATAGGGGTTTTTTGTTGTTGTTTCATTTTGTTTCAGTTTGATTTTTGTCTTTTTGAGACAGGATCTCACTATGCAGTTCAGGCTGGCCTTGAATTCACATTTTAGCCCAGGCTAGTCTTGAACTTGCAATGATCCTCCTGCCTCAGCCTCCTGAGTGCTGGGATTACAGGCATGTGCCACCATGCGCAGCCTGCATTGTAGTTTTTTTTTTTTTTATTTTATAAATACTACATCAAATTTGTAGTGACCCAAGAACTGGAATTATAGGCCTTCGACACCACGCCCAGTCTCAATTGCCATCTCAGTGCCCCTGGGGCAGGGCAGGCACAGCAGGCCTGGGGATTGAAACCCGGGCCCCTGTGCCTGATTGCAGGAGCTTTAATCTGCTGAGCTATTTGGCTGGCCCTTGCATTGTAGTTTTGATCCCAGCTTGTAATGACTTAGTGAGATGCTAACACTAAATAAATAAGCAAAAAAATCCAGCAAATAGAGGACTGAGAATATCTAGTGTTAAACTTTAATCTGAGGACACTATTCCTGGCTACAGTTAGGACCATGCAATAAATATTTAATTATTTGTCACTATAT
>NW_004524864.1:638816-644102 GCF_000260255.1 Octodon degus
TGCAAGGGCCTGAGTTTGATCCCTGGTTCCGCCAAAAAAAGCATTTAGTACAAAGGGTACAGGGTCTCACTACATAGATTGGACTCATAGTGATCCTCCTGTTTTCAGCCTCCCCAGCATTGCGATTACAGGTGTGCACCATCACACCCAGTCTCAATAGCCATCTCAGCAGGGCCTGGGGGCGGGGCCCGCACAGCAGAGAGGGTATGGAACTCTGGCTGCTGTGCTCTGCCTAAACAGGTGCTTTAGGGCTGGAGAGATGGCTCAGTGGTCTAAAGCACCTACTTGAAACAAGCTTGGCAAAGCACAGGGACCTCGGTTCGATCCCCGGCACCACATGCCAGCCAGCCCCACCTGACCTGGCTACACACACAAACACACAATAAATAAATGTAATAAATAAAAATAAATATTTAAAAAAAAATAAACAGGTGCTTTAGTCAGCTGAGCTGTCAGGCTGGCCCTATAATTTCTTTTGCTATTTGGCTATTTTGGCATCAACTTGCACAACAGCTAACATTTAACATAATCCAGGATGGTTTATGAAAGTCAAGCACTAATCTTGTGCTGCTAGTAAGTAAATCTGGGCTTTGCAATCTGATTTATCTCACTTCAGATATGGTAGGTTACTTAGGTCTTCCCAGGAGACTCAACTAACCCTAGGGCCTTCTGAAGAGTATTAATTCTCTGGTCAATGATGATCAACGCATGATTAAGCCAGACATACTTTTCACATATGACACTACTCGAAGGAGATAGACGATATACCTGTCTCAACATATCAACCATAAAGCTTCAACAATTACAACCAAATAACCATGCTTCCCTTTGGTTTTCCTTATGGAAATAGTGAAAATAATTTTTGCTTCCTAAGTATGAAATGATCATCATTCATGTTAACACTATTTGATCAATACAGTAATAACCAACTTTTTAAACTAAATCATATGTTGGCTTGTATAGTTCTTTTTATTTTTCTGTCCATTTTTGTAGGCCAAAAGCAATGCTGCATAAATCAGGAATATTTTAGGGTGAGTGCAGCATGTAGTAGCAGTACAATGAGAGATCATGGGGTGTTAATAACACTCCCTAGCCCAGTGGTGGTGAACCTTTTAGAGACCAAGTGCCCAAACTGCAACTCAAAACCCATTTATTCATCACAGAGTGCCAACCTTGCAATTAGACCTGAATGCTGAGGTTTAGCTTAGATAAAGCAGCTCACACACTTGGCTCCAATGCTGACAGAGGGCTCTGTGGCACGTGTGACAGCTTTGCCAGGGTATTATGAAGGGGGTACATGGGTACCATGGATTCAATTCCAGAGGGATTGAAGTAGGCTAAATATGAATATTATTGGTCCTCTGCGTAAATGTTTTCCTGGTCACCTTCCCTTCAGGTCTTTTCCTAGATTTTCCCAGGGTTGGTATCTCTTTGATGAAGCCTACACAACTCACAAAATGCTTCTCTTGTTGGTCTTTGGGTTTGATGCATTCTATGTCCCAGGAAGCCCGATGATCTTTTTCTATCGTAGGTCACCCTCTGTGGTACATAGCGTCATACTAACAGGAAACACAACACTTGCCGCTCTGGAATTTTTTCTTTCTTTCTTTTTTCGTATTTAGTACAGGGTCTCACTACATAGATCGGACTCAGAGATTCTCCTGTTTTCAGCCTCCCAAGTGCTGAGATTACAGGCATGTGCCACCATGCCCAGTCTCAACCATCTTCTCAGTGTGCCCTGGGGCCACTAGGGTTGGCCTCACACACTGGGGATCGAACCCAGCCACTGTACATTAAACCCCAGCCACTGTGCTCTGCCTAAGCAGGCACTTTAGCCCACCAAACTATCTGTTTGGGCCTCTGCCCTGGAATTTTCAACCCTACTGCTTCACCCTTCCAGGGTGCTGGGATTGTAGGTGTGTGTCACCATGCTTGGCTACAGCTCTTGCTTTGTAGCAGGCATTAAGTATTATGTACATCCAGCCTTCAGTATCTGTGCCTTTGTTCAACTGTGTATTGAAAAAAAAAATAGTGTCAGTACTGAACACAAGCATATTTTCTCATTTCTCTAAACAGTGCAACTTAACAACTATTTGGTAGGTGTTCTGTGTTGTATTAAGTGTCATAAGTAATCTGGAGAGGATTTAAATTATGTAGGAGGAAGCCAGGCAAGGTGTTGCATACCTATTACCCCAGCATGCAAGAGGCTGACATCAACACCAGCCTGGGCTACAAAGTGAGCTCAAAGCCAGCCTGAACTGCATAGTGAGACCCTGTCTTTTTCTTTCTTTCTTTTTTTTTTTTTTTTTTTTTTTTGGTGGAACCGGGGATTGAACTCAGGCCCTTGTGCTTGCCAGGCAAGTGCTTATTCTACTGAATCATCTCCCCGGCCCCTTTTCCAAATATAATTTTCTTCAGCTCTTTTTTTGCCTCCGGGTCCTTGGTCACACTTCAGAACATGCCCAAAGTGGTGTCTTGGTCAGTGGTTTGCTCGGATACTCGAGATCATGGGGCATATGAAGACGGTACGAGAAGCCTCTCCATGTTTACTACTGTTTGTGTGGCCAGATGGTCCTGATTCTGGACTGTCAGTTAGAAAAGTTGTCCATAAGACCCTGGGACAGATCCCAGGTAACTGATGCTGCAAAAAATGTCCACAAGTTTTGTAACACAGAAGATGAGACTTGTATCTCCAGAGACAGGAAGGCATCGAAAGACAATACAGGAACAAGTGTGCAAAGTGCGGACTCCCACTGCTCTACCAGTCTGAGCTGAAGAATGCTCCTGTAACCTTCATTGTGGATGGAACGGTAGTGAAGTTTGGCCGGGGTTTGGGGAAAACAAATATATACACCGAGAAACAAGAGCCTCCCAAAAAGGAGATGATTACCAAATGGACCAAGGACATGGCAAGTTCAGCTCTGTCACTGTGTCCATCATTGACGATAAAGAAGAGGAGACTGAGGCTAGAGAAGATGCTGATTCGGATGCCCAGAATGCCAAAGTGATTGAAAAACAGCTGGAGCATAAAGGCATGAGCAAGACAAGACTGCAAGAGCTGGCCAAACTGGAAGCCAAGAAAGCATAAATGAAAGGAACTTTGAGTGACAACCAGTTCAAATGACAGGACTTCTCTGAGGCCAAAACAGAGGCAAGCATTTAGATATGAAAGAAAAATACTTTCTTGTTTATGTGAACTGGTTTCTATTCATGCCCCAGAGGAAAGCTCTATGTTGCTTCCCATTGATTCTCCTACATTAAGTCTCTGAGTCCATTTGACCTGCTCTCTGTGAAATAGTTTGTTCTATATCTTTCTGTGTATAAATTTTTTGTAGTATGTTTTGTCTATTTAATGGAAACTTCTTCAGCTGTGTGGCAACTATGAATCAATCAATGCTTGAGTGTCTCTAAAAAAAAAAAAGACCAAATATACATGGTTATATGCACAATGTACCCACCATTTTATATATAGGGCTTAAACATCCCTAGATTTTGATGTGTGGGCAAGGTTCAAAATCTAGGGATTAGTGGGGGCCGGGGAGATGGCTCAGTGGAATAAGCACCTCCCCAGCAAGCACAAGTGCCTCATTTCAATCCCTGGTTCTGAAAAAAAAAAAAAAATCTAGAGATTAGGCCATGAATAAAACCAAAAGTGATGGATGCCCTTCCTCCTGTATCCCATGGGATAAGACTATACTTTGTTTTTCTTCTGAATCTAGGGCAGGGTCTACAGTGTCGTACTACATGGATCAGACTCATAGTGATTCTCCTGTTTTCAGCCTCCCAAGTGCTGTGATTATAGGCATGTGCCACCACGCCCAGTCTCAATGGCTGTCTCAGTGCACCCTGGGGGCTGGGCTGGCACACAGGCGGAGATGGAACTCTGGCCCCTGTGTCTGCCTAAGCAGGTGCTTTTAATTCACTGAGCTATCTGGCCAGCCTTAAAACTGTACTTATTAACACACTCCTTATGACTACTCAGTGAAATAGGTAACTCTTTTTATTATTTATTTATTTAGACTTTTTGAGACAGGGTTTCAATATGGAGTTCGGGCAGGCCTTGAGTTCCCTGTTTGTTTGTTTGTCTTTTTGAGACAGTATCTCATTATGCAATATACTCTGGTCTTGTGCTTACTTTGTAGCCCAGGCTGGTCTTGAACTCACACTAATCCTCCTGTCTCAGCCTCGCTGGGATTACAGGCCTGCTGCCAAGCCCAATCAGGTAACTAGTTTTAGCTTCAGAGACTTTTTTTTTGTACCTGGAATCAACTCAGGAACTCCAGATTGCCAGGCAGGCGATCTGCCCTGAGCTATATCCCTGGCCCATTTAGCCTCAGCTTTAAGAATAAAACCCATGGGCAGCAGATGATTATATGGGTAACAGATGATCAGACAGGCAGTAGAGCCAAAAACTCAATCTGGGTACTCCAGCTGCAGCATTTATTGGGGTAAAGAAGTCTTCAAGAACTCTCAGTATCCTGTGGGAAATCCTGAAAAAATTCCAGGTGATACAATTGTATTGACAATAGACTTGGAAAGGAAGGCCAAATTGAAGTTGTGCCTGCTATAACTTAGAAGGGACTAGGACAGACCCACACTTGGATTCCCCAGAGTACGGAGGTATTCAGAAATGAAGCTTCCTGTAAAGGAGGGATGGAGGGCGTCCACCCCTTTTGGTTTTATTCACGGCCTAAAGTAGCCGAATATATTCATGTTCTTAATCTCTTTTGGACTGTGAATCTCATTTTCATATAGTTGTAAAATTCACCAAGACTCTCAAATATATCATCCCGTTTCATTCCCATAGCAACCCTGGATTATACTTTTTATCTTTTCATAACAAAGGTGGAAGGGAAGTTAAGTAACTAACTTGCCCAGGGCTCTCGAAGCGTCCTAAGGGGCGGAGTGGCTCCATCCACCCTGCCTGCCCCTACCCTTCAACCTGCTCGACCCAGGGACTCCTCAAAGAGCCCAAAACCCGCCCCTCCACCCCCAAAGGCATTGTTTCTGTGCACAGGCTGGCGCGGGCCTTACAGATACCCAAGATCTTTGTCCCCAGCTCTCTGCCCCCCGTAGGGGACAGACTGGGGCAGTGGCTGTGAGAAAGGCCGAGGCTACTGCACGCTAGGGCTCAGGGGCTCGCGCGTGGGCTCAGGGAGGCCAGGGGGAAGCGGGGCGAGGGGCGCACAAGACACACTCATCGCTGGGTTTCGCGCGGGGCCAGACTCACCGCGGAAGGTTTGGGCTGGAGGCGAGAGCGCCACGGGAGCGCGCCCCCTGCCCGGG
>NW_004524864.1:644802-657425 GCF_000260255.1 Octodon degus
GCGCGTGGGGCCTGGTAGTGCGGCTCGCGGTTGGCGAGGGGGTGTGGTGGCCCGCAGCCGTGGGGCGCACGCCGCCGCCCGCCGCCCTGCGGGTCGCGAGTGAGCCCCGGACTGGGCGTGCGCTGGTCCGCGCCTGCTTTGCGCCTGCTCTTCGGCGCGTTTCATCGGGGCCGTTTTACCCCTTTTGACAGCCCCCTGGGGCTGAAGTGAGTGACCAAACGCTTGCCTTGTTTTCATTTGTTAAACATTTGGCCGTGGTTAAATACCCCTACCTTCAAAAATTGTGAAGAGGGTGTGGTTAACTGGTCTAGCCTCATTAATTTATATTTATCTCAGATCTGAAATTTGTAATCCCAGTATTTTTGGTCGCATTTGTGTTCATGAATAGGGATGGAGTATTCATTCTATTCTGTGAATGGGGTTATTATGCTAAACTATTCCGAATTTAACTTAAGTGTAAATTTTTTTAGTTATTTTCCCAGTAATTGCATATACAACATTTTCCTCTATTTTTGTGAGCTTGGATTAATTCTAAATCCCCATGGGAAGTATCCGGGCAGCTTAGTATGGGTGATTTTCCTTTTGTTGGTTTAATATTTATTGATGAGCATTCTTATTAACTTTTTTTTGTGGTGTGTGTGTCTTTTTGGACAGGGTGGCTGTACAGTTCAGAGGAGCTTTGAGCTCGTTCTGTAGACCAGGCTGGTCTCGAACTCCTGCCTCAGCCTCCCCAGTGCTGGAATTACAGGCGTGTGCCAACATACCCGCTGAAATGATTTCTTAAAAACGGTTGCAAAATACCTTTAAGACAATTCATTTGAAATAAAACACCGAAATTTCTGTCATGGGCATGTAGCACATATTTTTTATAATTTTTCTAAAATGTAACCTAATTTTAAGAACCTAGTGAAATTTGTACTATGTTACTTGGTTAGTATGTCAAAGGGAAGGAGGAATATTTAGTTTTTTTCCAAAATTTTATTGATAAACAGATAGCAATGAGACAGTTTCAAATCAAATCGGAAGTACAGATTCAACAAATAACACACTGCATATATTCTTCTTAGTGGTTAATTGCTGTGGAATATTTAGTTTTGAGGTAATCTAATCTTAGTAGTATGTCCTTGTTTCCTATGTTGATTTAGTTTGGGCAATGTGACTTTTCTCCCCATTTTTCTCCCCCCATCTTTCTCAGTGTCCCTTTTTTCAGATCTTTTCTTAGCCCCATAGTGCTTTAGACTACATTTGAGGGAGGCAGGCAGTCTGAATCTGATGGAGCCAAGAAGGGAAACATCAAATTCAGTTACATACTATCCTCCACTGAATCAGAGACACATTTCTCTTCTGGGTGTTTTCCCCTGTGTGTGTGTGTGTGTGGGGTGTAAACAGTTTAACATCTGAAATTCCATTTATCTTAACTTTTTTCCTTCATTTGATTTTCAAATTGGTCATACAGATTAATGGGTTTCATTTGGACGGATTTGTACATGGCACGTTTAAAAAAAAAACCAAAAAACTGATCATTTTCACACCTTTAAAACCCCCTTGCTCAGCGCTGGGCTTTCAGCTTTCAGCTCTGCTTTCATACTTGTCTTGGCTTTTTTATTTTTCCTGTTTTGTTAGGGTTCCTGTAGGATCTGCCCGTATCAGTAGCATCTAGGATCCGAGGAGAGAATGACAAGAAACTATTGTCTTTTTTCTTTTGTGGTACCAGGAATTGAACTCAGGACCTTGTGCTTGCCAGGCAAGCCCTCATTCCACTGAGCTATCTCCCCAGCCCCCCCCTTTTTTTTTCTATTTTTATACTGTCTCCTTTACTCCAACAACATTTTGAGGACTCTTCAGCCACATTGAGAAAGAATACCCAGGAATATTTCTTTCTCTAAAGAACTAACCAAGCTTCAGGCACTAGTTTGTTGAGGAGCACCAGGAAACATCCATTAAAATATCTCCTGGTTCTCCTGCCAGTTCGTAGCTATCTGGTACTCGCTGTGTGGCAAGTCACTGGATCTTTTTCTGAAAGCTCCGTACTCGGCTGAGCAATGGAGGCAGCAGAGTAGTAGGGGGTGAGAGGAAGGGGAAAGCTGCCCAAACTGCACCATACCTAAGTAAGGGTAGATTTTATCTTCCAGGGAGCAGGCCCAGAGATGCAAGCTGAGTGAAAATGGGTGCAGGAAGAACTTGTTTACTCAAACATGTGGAAGGGAATGTAAAAAGATGTAAGATGTGTACAGTACATGCACTAACTTTCATGATGAATGTAATTATGTACTGGAAACACATTAATTAGTACAAATTAAAAAGCAAATCTAAAACAACTTGGAGAAAACAAAGTATAAAGGAGGGAGAGTTATGTGTTGCTTGCTGATGCTGTTTATGGCGGTACTTTTAGTGTTACGGCTTCCTAGAGACTTTTATGGAAGGTAAGTTAACAGAATGTTTTGCAAAGGGAGGCAAGTCCTGAGCAAGTGAGAAAAGAGCTTTAAAAATATACTTATTTCACACATGCACACCCTTTACTGAGTATCAAACTCAGTTTCTTGAGTGTGCTAGGCACTGTATCCCAGGCCTAGTAGTCATATTTTAAGATTTGAGGGAGGGCCTGGGGAGATAGCTCAGAAGAATAAGCGCCTGCCTGGCAAGTGCAGGGTTCTGAGTTCAATCCCCAGTACCAGAAGAAAAAAAAAAGAATCTATGTATCTATATATCTATGTCTATATCTATATATATCTTGGGCCAGGGAGATGGCTCAGTAGAATAAGTGCTTCCTTGGCAAGCGCAAGGGCCTGAGTTCAATCCCCGGTTCCACCAAAAAAAAAGATTTGAGGGAGAAAAAGATGGTAATGGAGCAGTGAAAAAGTTATTTTGAAGTGTTAGTTTTGTGCTGGCATGTGCAATTGTTTCAAGAAAGGTTCAGTAGGGAGATTGAGTGCAGATGTTGAAATTGTCTTTCATTATAGTAATTGGATTTTTCCCTGCTTGTCCTATTAAGGATTGACCTCAGGCCCGTGTGCTTGCCAGGGAAGCGCTTATTCCACTGAGCCATCTCCCCGGCCCCCCTATTAAGGGTTGTTAAGAAATAATAATACAGTATCCATAAAATAACGAATGTATTTTTAGATTCATGTGCTATATGTATCTTTGTGCACTTTAGGTTTACAGAGAAGGACTGACTTTCTGGCTTCATGGTAACTAATGCCATGACACTATTTTTAATGTTTTCTTTTCCAGTATTTCTCTTCTCAGTTGGCATGGTGGGGGGGAAAGCCAGAGCTAATCAGCTCTACTGTTTCAGGCTGGTCTGTGTGGAGCCCATCTGCTTGTCTGTCTGTCTATCTATCTATCTATCTATCTATCTATCTATCTATCTATATATCTATCTATCTTATCTTTCTCTTCTTCTTCTTCTTCTTCTTCTTCTTCTTCTTCTTCTTCTTCTTCTTCTTCTTCTTCTTCTTCTTCGCCTTCGCCTTCGCCTTCGCCTTCGCCTTCTCCTCCTTCTCCTTCTCCTTCTCCTTCTCCTTCTCCTTCTCCTTCTCCTCCTCCTCCTCCTCTTCCTCCTCCTCTTCCTTTTGTTGTTCAGGAAGGGTCTACAGAATGTTCAGGGTTTCACTACTAGATCAGACTGGTAGTGATCCACCTGTTTACAGCCTCCCAAGAGCTAGGATTACAGGTGCGCACCACCACGCCCAGTCTATACTTGTATATTTTCTTCTCTTACTGAAATTTTCTTTGTTCTCCCCCCTTATTTTATTAACAAAAAACTAATTATTTCAAGATTAATTGTGGGCACCTGCCCAATCGCTCAGTTGTTTAAGTGCCTGCTTAAACAAAGCAGTCAGGCTCAAGATGCTCTGGTTGGAACCCAGATACTCACACCAAACCAGAAATGCCCTGATGGCATGTTCAGGCTGCGCCCCCCCCCCAAAAAAAAACCTTCCAAGATCAATTGTGATAATGATTAGGCTTTTTTCTTTTTAAAGAGAAACTAAAAAAACCAAAAAAATTTTTATAGTAAGTTATGAGTTTCAACAGCTACATTTATTTAGCTCTTCATAGTATACATTTGCCCGGCATTTAAAATTGAAAATACCTTTTCTGATTCAATATAGCCATCTCTTAAACTCATACTTTAGCTTGTCAATTTGTTATATGCTGTCCACTGGGGGTGCAGAATACATAAATATGGGTTCTGCCTTGGCTTTTTTACATTTTGGTTTCTTTGATTGCTGTGCTTGTAATCTGTAAGTCTTCTCAATAGTGCCTTTTAGGTTCTCATGAAATGTATATCAATTTGTGGATTTAGTTGGCAATACAAATATCCCTTTTTTGGGGCTGGGGAGATGGCTTAGTGGAATAAGCGCTTCCATGGCAAGCACAAGGGCCTGAGTTCAATCCCCGGTTGTGGGGGGGAATCCCTTTTTGTTTGAGACCACTGTCAAAAGACCAGTTTTTTGGGTTTTTTTTTTTTTGGTTTCATTTTTTTGTTTTTTGTCTGAGACTGAGACAGTGTTCCTCCTGCCTTAGCCTTCCAGGTGCTGGGATTTTATGTGTGTGCCACCACGCCTGCCATACATGTGTCAGTAATCTCCAAACTGTCATTATATCATACATTGTAGGGAAAAAATTTCAAAACTGCCCATCCTTTTTAAGCATTTTTACTGTATTTTAAGCTCTTTACAGTCTTTTTTTGTTTTGTTTTTGGAACCATGAATTGTAATCAGGACCTTGTACTTGCCAGGCATGTGCTTGTGCCACTAAGCTATACCCAGCCCAACATTTGAATTTTTGGTGTTTTAGTATTTTTTTGTTTGTTTTTGGTACTTTATCAGATATCAGAAAACAGGCATCTTGAGAATTGATGGTTTGCCCAAGTGGCAACCTTAAAATTCTTGATGCTTTGGTGTGTTCAGTTGTTAGCTATTTCCTTTGCTATAATTTAGTCTCATCTTGGGCTGGGTAAATAAGTAGGTTTTTAACTTCTTTTTTTGGAAACAGTCTCACTCTATTCTATTGTCTCACTATGTATTCCAGGCTGTCCTTGAACTTACAGATTCTCTTGCCTCAGCATTCCATGTGCTGGGATTATAGGTGTGTACCACCATACCTGGCCTCTTTTTTTTGGCGGAACCGGGGATTGAACTCAGGCCCTTTTGCTTGCCAGGGAAGCGCTTATTCCACTGAGCCATCTCCCCGGCCCCACCTGGCCTCTATTAATTGAAATTTTTAGAAACTATTTGAATTTCAAGGAAATCTTTCCTGCTGCTTTTAAGTTTAGTAGGTTTAGTTTATTACATGCCTTTTTTTTTTTTTTTTTTTTTTTGGCGGAACCGGGAATTGAACTCAGGCCCTTGCACTTGCCAGGGAAACTGAGCCATCTCCCTCACCCATTACATGCCATTTTTGAACGTTTAGTAACTAAGCCACAGATAATTTGAGTAAATTTTTCTGGCTAGTTTTTGCAGTTAATTTTTTTTTTTTCTGGAACCGGGGATTGAACTCAGGCCCTTGCACTTGCCAGGGAAGTGCTTATTCCATTGAGCCATCTCCCCGGCCCCGCAGTTAATTTTTTATTGTGATAAAATACAGTACACATAAGTTAGCATTTAAACCATTAATTTAGGGCATTATTATTTATTTTTGTATTATTATTTTTGTATTTATTTTTGTATTTAGTATAGGATCTACAGGGTGTTCAGTGATTCTTCTGTTTACAGCCTCCCAAGTGCTGGAATTACAGACCAACGACACCATGCCCAGTCTCAATTGTCTCAGTGGGGCAAGCCTGGGGATCAAACCCCTAATCTGCTGAGCTATTTGGCTGGCCCTTATTAACTCTTTTTACCAAGCAAAACAGAAACTGTACCTATTAAATAGTTCCACATTCCCCCGATCCTCAGCTTCTAGCAACTCCTTGTTTTTCTTGTCATGGTACTGGGGTTTGAATCCAGATTCATGAGTGTGTAAGGCAGTAACACTGAACTGTGTATCTAGCTCTTTTTGTTTCTAAAAATTTTGGGGGGGATGGGATAGAGTTTTAAGTTCCCCACGCTGGTCTTGAACTTTTGATCCTATGACAACTTTTGATCCTTCTTGACCTTTGATTACAGACCTAGACCACTTTGACTACTTTTTCTTTCTGTTTGTAACTTTTTAGTACCTCAGGTGGAATCCTGCAGTACTTAATTTTTCTGTGGTTGGTTTATTCTCTTTAGTGCAGTGTTTTTAAGATTGATATCCAGGGCTGTTGAGATGGCTCAGTGGTCTAAAGCACCTACTTAGAACAAGCTTGGCAAAGCACAGGGACCGCGGTTCAATCCCCCAGCACCACATGCCAGTCAGCCCCGCCCCCTGGTGGGCTGAGCTGGCCACACACACACACACACACACACACACAATAAATAAATAAATTAAAAAAAAGATTGATATCCAGGTTGTAGCAGATATCAGAAGGATTTATTTTTTATTTTTATTTTTTTTAGGCTTCTTGAGGCTGCCTTAAGGGCAGGTCTGGTGCAGCTTCTGGAGCTGGGAATCGAACTGTGGTCCTATGTGCCTGACTGCATTTGCCCAAGTGGCCCTTTAAACAACTGATGTAGCAGATAACAGGATTCTGTTCTTTAAAAAATATATATTCTTTTTAAGTCTAACTTAGCATTTCATTATATATGCACACATCACCCCAGTTTGCTTATTCATATGTCAGTGGACATTTGGGTTGCTTCTGCCTTGCAGCTGTTATGAATAATCCTACTGTCAATATGGGTATACAGCTGTCTGCTTGAGACTCTCCCTTCAATTCTTTCAGGTATATATCCAAAAGTGAAATTGCTGAATTTTTTTTTTCCAAGAGTAGGAAAATTTATTGGGGAATAATAATATGGACTGAGAGACAGGAGGGGTATCATGGGTTGCCAAAGTTGTTGGATCTTAATTTTGGTTTTGATTTGAGCTTTTCTTGCTCAAAGTTTTAACATTAAGTCATTTTTAGCTCTGGCATATTGACACTGTGTTTTGCTTTCTTTTTTTTTTTTTTTTTAAATATTTATTTATTTATTTGTTTATTTAGTGTGTGTGTGGCCAGCTCAGCCCACCAGGGGGCAGGCCTGGCTAGCATGTGGTGCTGGGGATTGAACCGCGGTCCCTGTGTTTTGCTTAGCTTAGCTCGTTCTAAGTAGGTGCTTTAGACCACTGAGCCATCTCACCAGCCCCCTGTGTTTTGCTTTCTTTGGCATTATTAGTAGAGTACATATTAGGTTAGTATTTCTTCTTTAAAAAAATATTTATTGGGGACCGGGGAGATGACAGTAGAATAAGTACTTGCCTGGCAAGCTCAGGGGCCTGAGTTCAATCCCCAGTTCCACCAATAAAAATTTATTTGGTATAGGATCTCGCTATACAAGCTCAACTCTTGTGATCTTCCTGTCAGCCTCCCCAGCACCTGCAATTACAGGCATGAACCACCACACCTGGTTTAGGTGGCTGGCTCAGTGGGGTTTTGTGGCCAGCACGGCATGCACTACCTGGGATCAAACCCAGTTCCTTGTGCCTGCCACGCAGGTGCTTAGACCACTTAGCAATCTCCTAGGCCCAGCATTTTAGGTTATTATTGCTTTTTGGTAGTAGAAATTGAAGCCAGGACTTTTGCTCTCAGCTATATCCCCAGAACTTTTTTTTTTTTTTTTTTTTTCCCCGCTTTGAAATGCCTTCGGGGCAGGTTTGGCTGGCTTTGAGTTGTGGGGATCAACCACAGCAACCTGAGCCTGACTGCTTTGTTGAAGCAGCCACTTAAAGAACTGAGCTAAGGGGCAGGCCCCCGTCAAACCTTTATTTAATTTATTTTTTTCATGTATTTAGTACAGGGTATACAGGGTGTTAGGGTCAACTATGGGCTCATAGTGATCCACTTGTGTTCAGCCTCCCAAGAGCTGGGATTACAGGTGTGTTCCACCATGCCCAGTCTCAATCGCTGTCTTACTGTGCCCTCAGGGTGGGGCCAGCATGGCAGAGTGGGGATCAAAACCTGACTGTTGCCCTCTACTCTACCTAAGCAAGTGCTTTAGTCCGCTGAGCTATCTGGCCTGCTTTTAATTTGGAGACAGGCAGGGTCTTGGTAAGTTGTCCCGGTGGGACTCAAATTTGTGGTCTTTCTGTCTCAGCCTCCCAGAGTATTGGGTTAAAGGCATGTGTTGGCGTTCCTGGCTGTACTCTTTAAATATTAATTGACTGTATTATTAATTGAAAAATTCAGTCTTACATATTTAGTAGTTTTCAGTATTTATTTTTGACTTAGACCAGTTTGTTAATTCTTAGACTCTAGTATTTTTATTGGAAAATATATTTTTCAAGGGTGTGATGAAATGTAAAAGTGAAGCTAAAAATGAAAAATGGTGATGTTAGTGTGAAGACAAAGTTATACTTACTATTTGGTATGATGTCTTGCTGATGGCCAACCCTTTTCTACAAGGTGTGATATGGTATAATTGCTAGTGTATGGTTCCTTTGGCCTGTAACAAAGAATTCCCCTGATATTATATACTGGTTTGAAGTATATTTCTGGACAGCTGGATAGCTCAGCAGATTAAAGGGCCGGTTTAGGCAGATGCAGGGACCGAGGTTCAATCCCTGGCTCACCATGCTGGCCCCGCCCCCGCCCCCAGGGCCTGCTTAGGTGGCAGGGTGTGCCTGTAATCCCAGCACTTGGAAAGCTGAAAACTGGAGGATAACTACAAGTCTGATCTACATAGTGAGATCCTGTAGACCCTTACTAAAAAATACAAAAAAAAAAAAAAGAAGTATATCCTTCTCATGCAAAATAGTAGAGTCCAGGACCCTCTTCTATGTAATTGTTGAGGTTCAGGTTCTTTCTAACACAAAGATTGCTTTTCTAGGTTTGACCTCTGTCCTTAGAGTTTAATCAGAGGGTAAAAGAAGGGCCAAAGAGTGTACCTCATAGGTGTGATTTCTGGAAGTTGCTATGTAGTACTTTTGCTTATATCTCTTTGGTCAAAGTTTAGTTATATTTATATAAGTGAAAGATACAACCTTCAATCTGTTAGGTATTTTTTTTCTGGTTTGGTCATTGTGAGACAGGATCTCCCTATTGCAGTTCAGGCTGGCTTTAGAATCACTTTGTAGCCCAGGCTGGTCTCAAACTCAGGGATCCGGGGCCAGTGAGATGGCTCAGTGGAATAAGCGCTTCCCTGGCAAGCACAAGGGCCTGAGTTCAATCCCCGGTTCCACAAAAAAAAAACAACATCAAACTCGGTGATCCTCCTGCCTCAGCCTTCAGAGTGCTGGGATTTGAGGCCTGTGCTATCATACCCAGCTATTAGATGTTAAATATGCCAAGTTTGTGTTTTTGAAAATTAAATGAATTCTAAGGAACAGTGGGGATCAAGAGTAGGAAACAATTTTTTTTTGGCAGAACTGGGGATTGAACTCAGGCCCTTGTGCTTGCCAGGGAAGCACTTATTGTACTGAGCTTTCTCCCTGGCCCAGGAAACAGTTATTGACAGAGCTCCTGAGAGACAGAAGCAAAAGTGGATTGCCAACAAGCCCACTTCTCAGATGAAGTTGTATAGAGCAAAGTCATGAGGAATAAGGTTACAACTTCAGGTAATAACTTTTTAAAAAAAATTTTAAAAAATTAAATTTTTTGACGGAACCAGGGATTGAACTCATGCTCTTGTGATTGCCAGGCAAGCTCTTATTCTACTGAGCTATCTCCTTGGCCCCCAGCTTCAAATATTACTGGTCACATAGCAAGGGTACAGGGAAAGAACAAAGACCTTTTTAGGAAGGGGTAGATCAGGAGGTCTTGGTCACCCACTAGGGTGAATGGTGTCTATCTAGAGTTTATTGGATCAGGTGATATCAATTATAGGTTAATCTTTAAATTATTCCATATCCTTTTGGGAGACATGTAGGTTTGGTCATTCTGGCTTTATTTTGAGGCTTGGCCTTTTACAGATACGTCTCTGTCTGCAATTGTAATGTGTTCTCATCTTCTCTGCTTACTCTGTCCAGGTCCTAACCTTGTCTAATTGTCTGTAATAGTTTTACCTAACTTAGTTGTCTCTAATAATGTACCCTCTTCTAGCTGCAAGAAAGTCCAGGGGATATAAACAGTCTTTTAGTGACATGACATAGTGGCCAACTAATATATCAAGTATTGAAAGGAGTGGAAAACATATGGTGGGAGACAGCTGGCAACTTGTCCAGTGTTTCAAATAGAGGATTGTTGTTAGGGTCAAATGATACAAATAAATTCCCTAACATTGTACTTGGATTCTTTTTTTTTTTTTTTATGGTACTGGGGATCAAACTCAGGATCTTGTTTGCCAGACGGGCACTTAACGCCTGTTCAACTATCTCCTGGGGCCCTGTATTTGGTTAATCACTTAAGATGGACATTTATTATTATTTTTTACCAAAATTTCTTTTGATATTTTATAGCAGAAAAGAGTTCAGAGAAATCAGAAAATCTTAATGCCAGTCTTAGCTTTTCTGTGGTGGTGTTTTGGGCAGGTGTTCTTTTAAAATGGATTAATATATGCTTGTTTTCCTCACATATGTATCTTTTTAAGTTCACTGGTATACATTGTGTAGCATGTCTTTAGCATGAAGAAGTAAAAACTTGTCTGTATCTTTTTTGTTACCTTGCCTTACCTTGACTGTTCTGTTTTTGTGTATATGCTAGGGACCATATTGAGTTTATAGGAAGATAGTTACGTATATCATGTATGTAACTGCTTTTTTTGTTTGTTTGTTTGGGTTTTTAAGACCGGGCCTCACTATTTAGTCCAGATTGGCCTTGAGCTCATGGCCATCCTCTTCAGCCTGAGTGCTGGGGTTGCAGATGTGTACACCCATACCCAGTTTATCCTTTAAAAAGGGTGTCATAAATGAGAAGAGCTTTCTATAAAGAGGGTGTAAATGAAAACTTTGAGAGATTATATATATATTTGCTCCATATTATTTTATTTTTTACTTTTATTTTTTTAAATTTATTTATTTATTTGTGTGTGAGTGTGTGCGTGTGTGTGTGTGTGTGTGTGGCCAGCTCAGCCCACCAGGGGGCGGGGCTGGCTGGCATGTGGTGCTGGGGGATTGAACCGTGGTCCCTGTGCTTTGCTAAGCTTGTTCTAAGTAGGTGCTTTAGACCACTGAGCCTTCTCACCAGCCCCTGCTCCATATTATTTTAGTGTAGGGTCTACATGGTCTAACTACACAGATGGGACTCCTAGTGATCCTCCTGTTTTTCAGCCTCACAAGCGCTGGGAGTAGAGGCCTGTGCCCCCATGCCCACAGATGGAACCCCCAGCCCCTGTGTCTGCTTAAACAGGCAGTTTAATCCCCTGAGCTATCAGGCTGGCCCTTATTTGCTCCATTTTTGAGGTATACTTGATACAATTTAAGACTTTTACCAACTACCATCACTTTTAAAGTGACCTTTGGTTAATATCTAGCCTCAGACCTGCTTTGACACATTGGAGCTACCTCATTAGTTTGGCAAGGAAACTGGCATTTTATCAACTTAAGACATCTCAGCAGAGTGATTATTTTATTTTTTCTGTATTTTAGGGAAGGGTGTACAGGATGTTCAGGTTCTCACTACTAGATCGGACTCTGGTGATTCTTCTTTTTTCTATAAGCAGAATATATATATTTTTAATTTTATTGAGAAACAAATAGCACTGAGACAGCTTCAAAACAGGTTAGTATTACAGTTACGATAATACACTGCATATTGTTGTCTTCATAGTAGTTATTCATAGTACAAGATGCAGACATGATATCCTGTCCAAACACTGTTAATAAGCAAAATATATTTATTGGGGGAAAGAAAGCTCCTGTCAGACAGGAGGAGCCCCCACCAGCAGATGGTCCCCCAAAGTTGAGGAGGTTTTTTTTTTTTTGGTGGGGGCTTAGGGTTAGGCTGGCTCAGGTTGCTTTAAGGGCGGGTCTGGTAAGGCATGTGGAGCTGGGGATCAAACCTGAACTGTGGTATCCTATGCCTGAATGCATTTGCATAAGTAGGTGCTTAAACAATTGAGCTAAGCAGCAGGCCCCCTGATTCCTCCCAAGTTTTGCGATTATAGGCATATACACACACATCGCCATGCCCAGTCTCAATCAGTGGGCCTGGGGGCAGGGCCAGCAGGGCAGGCCTAGGGATAGAACCCTAGCCCCCTGCAACTGCTTGCAGGCGCTGTAACCTGCTGAGCTATTTTATTTAAATATTTAATTTATTTTGTGTGTGTGTGTGTGGCCAGCTCAGCCCACCAGGGGGCGGGGCTGGCTGGCACGTGGTGCTGGGGGATTGAACCGCAGTCCCTGTGTTTTGCCAAGCTTGTTCAAAGTAGGTGCTTTAGACCACTGAACCATCTCACCAGCCCCTCTGTGCTTTATTTTTTTTTTTTTATAAATAAAGAACTTTATTTATATGTGGGGGGGCCAGCTCAGCCCACCACGGGGTGGGGCTGGCTGGCATGTGGTGCTGGGGGACCGAACCGCGGTCCCTGTGCTTTGCTAAGCTTGTTCCAAGTAGGTGCTTTAGACCACTAAGCCATCTCACCAGCCCCTGTGCTTTGTTTAGCTTAGCTTGTTCTAAGTAGGTG
>NW_004524864.1:657525-679205 GCF_000260255.1 Octodon degus
AGTGATTATTTTATTTTATTTTATTTTATTTATTTATTTTTTTTCGGAACCGGGGATTGAACTGAGGCCCTTGTGCTTGCCACGGAAGCACTTATTCTACTGAACCATCACCCCAGCCCAAGAGTGATTATTTTAAATGACCAATTTTTATGTGTGTGTGTGTGTGTGTGTTTTTTTTCCCGAAGGGACTTTTTTTGGTCTTGTTTTCACTATTTTCTTTTTTGGCACCGGGAATTGAACGCGGGGCTTCGCGCTTGCTAGGCAGGCGCTGTGTCACTGAGCCACATCCCCGGCCTGTGTGTGTTTTTTTTTTTGAGACAGGGTCTCGCTGTTCAGTTCAGGATGGTCTTGAGCTCTCCTTGTATCCTAAGCTTGTTTCAATGATCCTCCTACTTCATTCATTCAGTCTCTTGAGTGCTGGGATTATGGGTGTCTACCATGCCTGGCTTAAGTTTTTTTTTCCCTTTGGCAGAACCAGGGATTGAACTCAGGTTCTTGTGCTTGCAAGGCAAGCACTTATTCTGCTGAGCCATCTCCCCAGCCCCTGGCTTAAGTTTTGAAGGAGATTTTGCAATCATTTGTTAGTGATTATGGCTAGTAGGTGATAGGATAACTGAACTAACACTATTGGCTTTAGTTGTTTCTGGGGCTTCCCCAAGATTTTCATCTTACTGTTAATCTTTTGAAACTTTAAGAAGAGTGAATACTAAACATAACAAAAAAAAGAGTGGAAATGGTGTTCTCCTTTCTCCTTCCTTCCTTCCTTCCTTGTTAATACTTTTGTTCCTATATCACATATTCCTTTTTTTGATTTCTAATTCAGAACTCATTTTTTTTTTCATGCTGAATATTAATCCCAGGGCCTCATGCATGCTAGGCAAGTGCTTTACCACTGAACTACATCTCCAGATCTACTTGTTTCTCCTCTCCTCCCTCCCCTCCCCTCCCCTCTCTTTTCTTTTTGTCTTTTGAGACAGGATCTTGTTATGCAGCTCAGGCTGGCCTTAAGCTCACTTTGTATCCCTGGCTGGTCTTGAACTCTCAATGATCCTCCTGCCTCTGAGTACTGGGATTACAGATGTGTGCCACCACACCCAGCTTGATGATGATGATGATGATGATGATGATGATGATGATGATGTTGATGATGTTGATGATGTTGATGTTGATGATGTTGATGATGTTGATGATGTTGATGATGTTGATGATGTTGATGATGTTGATGATGTTGATGTCGATGTCGTCAATGTCGTCGATGTCCATGTCCATGTCGATGATGTCCTCGTCGTCGTCGTGGTCCTCTTCCTCCTCTTCCTCCTCTTCCTCCTCTTCCTCCTCCTGCTCCTCCTGCTCCTCCTGCTCCTCCTGCTCCTCTTCCTCCTATTTTATACAGGGTCTCACTAGTGGCTTGGACTCATAGTGATCCTCCTGTTTTCAGCCTCCCCAGCACTGGAATTATAGGTGTGGGTGGCCAGCTCAGTACACCCAGGGAGGGGCATGTGGGACTGGGGATCGAACCAGGTCCCTGTGCTTGCCTAATCAGGCGCTTAGTCTGCTGAGCTCAAGACTGAGCTATCTCCTGGCCCCAGATCTACTTCTGATACAGGCTGGTTTTTTTTTTTTTTTCCCTTTCAGTGCTGGGGATTGAACTTGCCAGGCAAGTACTTAGGCCACTGAGCCATCTCCCTGGCCTTGATACAGGTATTTTTGATGTTTGGAGAGCTAGACTATAGGCATGTACCACCATGCCAAGCAGATAAACTTTTGAGTAGAAAAAGAGAAACTATATATCTTTGGGGGGGGGGCGGGCAGAACTG
This sequence comes from Octodon degus, assembly GCF_000260255.1. Lineage (NCBI taxonomy): Eukaryota > Metazoa > Chordata > Mammalia > Rodentia > Octodontidae > Octodon > Octodon degus. The sequence goes on from NW_004524864.1 coordinate 659,343, forward strand.
GGAATTGAACTCAGGCTCTTGCGCTTGCCAAGGAAGCGCTTATTCCACTGAGCCATCTCCCCGGCCCCGAAACTATATATTTATTTATTTTTTGAGATATGGTCTTACTGTGTAATTTAGGCTGGTTTTAAATATTTTTTGTAGCCCAGGCTGTCCTGGAACTCATGGCAATGATCCTCCTGCCTCAGCCTCCCGGTATTGGGATTACAGATGTGCCATCACACCTAGCTTAATGACAGGTTTTAAAACTGTTTAATACTTTGATTTTGCTTTTTTCCCCTTTGTTTTGTGGTAGTTTCACCTTAACTTTTTTTAAATTATTTGTGTGTGTGTGTGTGTGTGTGTCCAGCTCAGCCCACCAGGAGGCGGGGCTGCCTGGCATGTGGTGCTGGGGGATTGAACCGCGGTCCCTCTGCTTTGTTAAGCTTGTTCTAAGTAGGTGCTTTAGACCACTGAGCCATCTCACCAGCCCCATCACCTTGCCATTTTGTCCTAGGAACTAGCACAGCCAGTTTATGTATTTTATCACTTAAGCTACATCTCTAGCCCTTTTTACTTTATTTTGAGCAAGGTCTTGCTAAGTTGCTCAGGTTGCCATTACACTGCAGTCCTTCCTTAGCTGCTCTGAGTAGTTGTGATGACAGGTTAAGGACTTTCTTTTTATTTATTTATTTTTCTTTGTTTTTCCTTTAAGAGAAACCAAGGGTTTTCTGTAGGTACTGTGCTGTGCTATATTCTTTTGTGGATCTTTATCTTTAGTGAGCCTCTTCAGGAGGCTGGAATGTCCTTTGTGCTGTTGCTAGTATGAGTTTTTACCAAGTCCTGTGTCTGTGGGTATAGTGCCTGGTGAGTGACACAGAAGAAATTGTGACACATTGTGACACAACACAAAAACATTTTTGCTCTAGATTAGATGACAATAGTACAGGTTTTCCCTGAACCTTATTCACAACTAAAGTGGAAATCTTTTTTTTTTTTTTTTCTCGGAACCAGGGATTGAACTCAGGCTCTTGCGCTTGCCAGGGAAGCGCTTATTCCACTGATCCATCTCCCCAGCCCTGAAGTGGAAATCTTTTAAGAAAAGTTTCATAGAGAAATATTATAAAAAATACCTGTTTAAAGGAAAGGAAGGCCAGCCAAATAGTTCAGCAGATTAAAGTGCCTGCAATCAAGCACAGGGACAGGGGGCAGAGGGTAGGGGTGGGGGTAGGGGGTTTGATCCCCAGGTCTGTCTTGCTGGTCCCACCCCTCAGGGCACAATAAGGGCAGTTGAGACTAGGCTGGTGGCCTGCCTATAAGCCCAGCTCTTGGGAGGCTGTAAACAGGCAGATCATTACAAGTCTGATCTAGGGGTCACGGAGATGGCTCAGTGGAGTAAGCGCTTCCCTGGCAAGCACAAGGGCCTGAGTTCAATCCCCGGTTTGGCAAAAAAAAAAATGGAAAACAAGTCTGATCTAGTAGTAAGACCTTGAACACCCTGTAGATCCTTCCCTAAAATACAAAATAAATAAATGAATAAATAAAGGGGAATAAAAGTTCACAGTTTGTAGGATATACATACTATTTTCCTCTAGTTAAAACCAAGGATTTTGTATCTTAATTTTATGGATCTGATCATTCTGAGATTTTTGAGATAGGGTCTCATATAGTGTAGGTTGGCCTCAGTTTGCAGTAATCCTCCTGCTTTTTAGCCTCTGGTATATTTGGTTTATTTAATAACTTAGTTACTTTGCTAGCAGGTTGGTCTTGAACTCATAGTGATCCTGCTGCCTCTGCCTCCCAAGTGCCGGGGTTACACTTGTATTTCACCACACATGCCACCACGCCCGACTCTAATGAGATTTTATTTTTATTTTTATTTTTATTTTTTTGGGGGGAACCAGGGGTTGAACTCCGGCCCTTGCCCTTGCCAGGCAAGCACTTACTGTACTGAGCTATCTCACCAGCCCCTCTAACGATATTTTAATAACCATAAACCGTTACACATTTGTAGTTTAAAAATTCACCCAAAGTGAAGGTAGCATGGCATTGTTAGCAGTGATTCCTTGCTAGCAGGTGTACCAGTTGAATGGTTACTATAGCTAGCATAGATATTTTGCTTATTTAACACCAGGGACTTAGGACTTTGAGGAAGTGTATTACACGGTAGATAGGAGTGGAGTAGGTGGCATGAGGGGCAGACATAGTAGAACGTGGTACTGGAAGTATGGATTGCTGACCCTGGTCTCACTATATCCTCTGGGGAGCAGATCCTTCTAATTGCTACCTGGAAGAGTGGTGAAGGGTACCTGAACAACCCATTCTGGGTACTGCTGTTTAGAAATTGATTAATTTGGTCAACCTTTGCTTTCCTCTAAGCGTTTCACTTTAGCCTTTTTTTCTGTTAGATTTTCCAAATGTCATCTAGAAGTAATGCTTGGATAATTGATCCTAGGTACTCACAGGTTTTGCATCCATGATTTCAACGAACCTTGAATTGAAAATACTTGGAAAATGTCTGTGATAAGTTGTAATATACAATTTGTTACAGTTTTCTCCCCAAACAAATCAGTATAGTGCCATTTATGTAGTATTTACATTGTATTAGGTATTTTAAGAAATACTGTGTAGAGAGGATTTAAAGTGTTCAGGAGGATGTATATAGTCACGGAAATACACCATTTTATATAACGGACTTCAGCACCAGGGTTGGGGATGGGGTGATGTAGACCACCTGTTAGTTCTGGAGCCAGGTAACCCCCACCTCAATATCAAGGGTAAAAGACAGCAATACTATATTTGAAATTTTGTGATATTTTAATTTTTGTAAAATTTTTTTTAAAATCTCACAGTGGGCCAGGCAGCTAGCACAGCAGATTAAAGTTTCTGTTTAGGCAGATGAAGGGACTGGGATCCCAGGTGCACTATGGGTGGGCCGTTTTCAAAGCTGATTTTTAGTAGGACAGTTTCAACAATCAATACATTGTACATTGTTATCTTAGTGGTTATCCCCTATGGCACTCTTTAGAGGAAACTTTTTTTAAAGTTTAATTTTACAATCTAGTCAACTGTTTCAGAACTTCTATTTAAAGAAATACACAAGTAAGCATACTGTCCTCTAATTGAAATACAAATATGTAGTCCTTTTGCTCATTTTCAAATGTATCTTGTTACTTTTGATGTCAAGTATTTGCTTATCCAGCAACAGGTGCTACTGTTCATTTTCTCCACAACCATATCAAGGCAAAGGAAGAGAATTGACATACCACTAATACAAAAATATACTTATATTCAGTGATCAGGAAAATGGGGCATCTCAATGATTTATTTTTTTTATTTTCTGTGGTACCAGAGATTGAACTCAGGATCTTGTGCTTATCAGGCAGGTGCTTATGCTGCTGTTATATCCCCAACATCTCAATGATTTAGAATTTCATCTGTTTCATATCAATAGCTGAACTGCATTAAAAAATTTTTTTTGGGGGGGTCTTTTTGAGATATGGTATTGCTATGCATTTCAGGCTGGCTTTAAGCTCACTTTGTAGCTCAGGTTGGTCTTGAATTCACAGTGATCCTCCTGCCTCAGCCTCCTGAGTGCTAGGATTAACAGGAGTGCACCACTGTCAGGATGTGAATTGCATTTTAAGGGAAAGGATAGAATAATGAAGAAAAGTTGGTGACCATTAAAGTACATTCCTAGGTGATATTAAGGTGATATGGTATTGGCAGTTCCCGTCAAGTGGCCTGCTAGAATTGCTGTTAAGACAGATGGAAAGCGGGGGAGACAGTTTGGTTTAAGCACCTGCCTGGCAAGTGGAAGGACCCAGATTTGATCCCACACTAGTACCACATGCTGTGTCAGCGCTTGACCCCTGGGCATGTTGTGTCAGCCAACAAAATCAGGCAGCCCCAGGAACCAGGTGTGGTGGTGCATAGCTATAATCCCAGTACTGGAGAGGCTGTGACAGGAGGATCACTATGAGTCCAAGCTGCATGGCAAGACCCTGTACCAAATAGATTTTTTTTTTTTTTTTTTTTTTTTTTTTTTTGTGGCCAGCTCAGCCCTATCTGGGAGCAGAGCTGGTACAGCAGGTGGTCCCAGGGATTAAGTAAGCTGTGGTCCCTGGGTCTTGCCTAAGCTTGCCTAAGCAGGTACTTTAGATAGCTGAGCTATCTTGCCAGTCCAATAACTAAGATTTTTAAAAAATTTTTAAAAAGGGTGATTGTACTAAAAATTCCATCAGATTTTTTGAGAATAGCAGTTAATGTGTAGAATTTTGACCTTGACTAACTGTATGTTGATCTGCGGTGTAAGCAACTACATCGAGGACAGCAATATATATGCAAAAATCCTGCTTGAATGCTTGCCATCTTGGTCTTCTAAATGTGTATCATTTCCTTTTTTTTGTTAAATGTGTACCATTTCTAATGTCATATCAATTAGTATACTCTCTTCAAAGTAAATTTAAAAAGACAAAAAGAAAAACAAGGGGGGCTGCCCCTTAGCTCAGTTCTTTAAGTGGCTGCTTCAACAAAGCAGTCAGACTCAAGTTGCTATGATTCGAGCCCCAGAACTCAAAACCTGCCCTGAAGGCATTCGGAGCCAGCCAAAAAAAAAAAAAAAAAAAAAAAAGAGGGATAAGAACAACAACAAAAATTTTAAAAAGGGGCAGATAGTTTTCCTGGGTCATTACTGCTGTGGTTGTCAAAAAAGGCACAGTATTTCTCCCCCTTTTTTTTTTTTTATTTTATAGTTAGTATATAACCATACCTTTTGTTTGGAATCCAGAAGTCAAATAGATTTCTTTTTTTAAAAAATGCATTTGGTTATTACAGGGTCTCACTATGCAGCTTGGACTCATAGTGATCCTCCTGTTTTCAGCCTCCCCAGTGCGGGGATTACAGGTGTGTACCATTACTCCTGGATTGTATGGCTGGCTCAGCCCACCAGGGGTGCAGGACTGGTGGGGTTAGTGGGGCTGGTGCTGGCATGGCATATGGTGCTGGGATTGAACCATGGTCCATGTGCTTGCCTAAGTAGGTGCTTTAATTTGCTGAGCTATCTCCCTGACCCTCAAGTAGATTCTTGACTTACATTGTATGTATATTTTCTCTTTCATCTAGATAGTTTACATTCAAGAGAAAATAATCCAGAAAAAGAACAAGCAGATCAAGATGTGCAGCTCTGTGGCTGCCAAATTGTGGTTTTTGACAGATCGCCGCATCAGGGAAGATTACCCCCAAAAAGAGATCTTGCGAGCTTTGAAGGCCAAATGTTGTGAAGAGGAACTGGACTTCAGGGCTGTGGTGATGGACGAGGTGGTGCTAACAGTTGAACAAGGAAACCTAGGTAAGTATGTAGAGTGATATTTTGGGGTAGTACTGAGAATATGATTAATCTGCAAGTTTTAGCAGTAATTACGATAAATGAGTGAACAGCCTTATCATTACTAGATATGTAATGAAAACCTAAGTGGGCCGGGGAGATGGCTCATAATAAGCACTTGCCTGGCAAGCACAAGGGCCTGAGTTCAATCTCAGGTTCTGCCAAAAAAACAAAAAGGAAATCTAGTACATTTTATGGGAGAATTATAACACAAACATTTATCTAGTTGTATTATGTAGAAACAGTTAAAAGTCATGTGCGTGTGTGTGTGTGTGTATGTGTGTGTGTGTGTATTTGTGTGTTTTACTATGTCTTTAGTCCTCTTTTAAATTTAACTGAGATAGGGTCTTGCTGAGTTATTCAGTTTCCTAGGTTGGGCTCAAATTTAGAATTCTTCAGCATCAGCCTCTTTGAGTGCTAGGATTATAGGAAGACACCTCTGTGTCTGGCTTTTCAATGAGTTTCTTATACACAGTGTGTAACTGGGTCTTTTTAAATCATTTATTTATTTGGTACAGGGTCTCATATGTATGACTCCTGTGGTGATCCTCCTGTCTCAGCCTGAGATTGTAGGCATGCACCATCATGCCTGGTTTTGGTGGCCATCTAGTTTTGGTGGCTGGCATGGTATGCCTGGGGTTTCAGCCCTGGCAAGACTTGGTACAGGGGATCAAACCCAAGTCCTTGCACTTGACAAGCAGGCGCTTAGACCAACAAACTGTCTCCCTAGCCTATAATTGGGTCTTGTTTTCTGTTTCACTCTGAAAATAGCAGTTTCCTTTTTAAGGAAACCATTGACATTTAAAATGATTTAATTTAGATTAAAATATCATTTGTTACTTAAGTTTCCCTTTGTTTTGTCTTTTGTAAGTTTGTTTCCTTCTTAAACACTGGAGATTGAATGGGGGACCTTATGCTTGCGACATAGCCAGATAGGCACTTACGCTGCTGAGCTATCTCCCAGGCTTTTTTTTTTTTTTTTGCTTTGCTTTTTGTTCTCCTTTTTAAATTTATTTATTTATTTATTTATTTATTTATTTATTTATTTATTTTGAGACAGGGTCTCACTACGTACTGCAGGCTGGCCTTGAATTCACAGGGCTCCTGCTGCTTCTGCCTCCTGAGTGCTGGGATTACAGGCGTGTGTCACCATGCGTGGCTACTCCCCCACCCCCTTATAGTTTCAGTTGAGCATTTTATATATTTCTGTTTTCTTAGTATGTCAGTTACGTATTTATTTATTTTTATTTTTTGGTGGAACTGGGGATTGAACTCAGGCCCTTGCGCTTGCCAGGGAAGCGCTTATTTCACTGAGCCATCTCCCAGGCCCCCCACCCTTTTTTTCTTCTTTTTTTCAGTTGTTTTGTAACACAACAGGATTCCTACTTTTAAAGGCTAATATTCCAGTGTGTATACACCTTTCTTGCTGTTATAGTAAAGTCTATCAACAGATACTTAGGCTATTTATATTACTTGGTTGCTAGGACTAATGCTGCAGGGAACATGGGAATGCAGATAGTTGTGTCTTTTTTTTTTTTTTTTTAATTTTTTATTTATGTGTGTGTGTCTGTGTGTGTGTGTGGCCAGCTCAGCCCACCAGGGGGTGGGGCTGGCTGGCATGTGGTGCTGGGGGATTGAACTGTGGTCTCTGCTTTGCTAAGTTTGTTCTAAGTAGGTGCTTTAGACCACTGAGCCATCTCACCAGCCCCAGATAGTTGTGTCTTGAAGTGGAATTGCTGACATGAGAGATTGATTGATTGATTGATCGATTGATCTATCTATCTTATCTATCTTATTTTGAAACAGAATCTCAGTATGCAGTTCAGGCAGGCCTTGAGGTCACTTTGTAGCTTCAGGCTAGTCTTGAACTCAATCCTCCCAAGTGCTGAGATTACAAGCTACCATGCCTAACACTTTATTTTTAAGTTTTTTTTTTTTTTTTCTTTTTTTGTATGTCCTAGTTTTTGAAAGTGAATTATTTTATATATTTATTTATTTGTGGAACCGAGGATTGAACTCAGGCCCTTGTGTTTGCCAGAGAAGTGCTTATTCTACTGAGCCATCTCCCCAGCCCCTATTTTTAAGTTTTTGAGAACCTGCAATACTATTTTCTGTGGGTTATACTGATTTATATACCTACCAACAACATTTAAGGGTATTTGTGCTTTGGGATTGCATAAAACTTTTCCTAAAAAGTTAGTCTATTTTTAAGTCACAACTAATTGCATATAAATGCTGTGTCTTTATTCCTACCACCTTATATTGTCAAAAATTAGATGTCTTTATATTTTGTATCAACCAACAGCAGCCAGGTGTGGTGGCACATGCCTGTAATCCCAGCGCTGTGGAGGCTGAGGCAGGAGGATCGCTGCAAGTTTGAGGCCAGTCTGGGCTACAAAGTGAGCCCAAGGCCAGCCTGAACTGCATAGTGAGACCCTTTCTCAAAAAGATCAATGGGGCTGGGAGATAGCTCAGTGGACTAAGTGCTTGCCTGGCAAGTGCAAGGTCCTGAGTTTGATCCCTGGTACCACCAAAAAAAACCAGCCAACATAGCTTTAGAGTTATTTTATGCTTTTTATCTTTTAAGTTATCCATCAAAATCAAGTCATTTATTCATTGCTTGTGTTATATGTTTATATATTTCAAGATTTTCTGTGCTTCCATGTTTTCTGGTATCTGTCTCTTTCAATGTGATTGACTAGCATTTCTTGTAAAGACACTAGTGGTGATGAGACCCTTCAGAGTTTTGATTCTGGAAACATCTAGTTTTCCTTCAATTTGGTGAATGTGGTATTCTTGGTTGGCACTTTTTCCTTTCATTACTTTGAATATATCATCCGGTTCCCTTTGATAATTTGATGGGAGCCCACTTGCATAGAGAGAGGACTTTTCTCTTGCTGGTTTCAAGATTCTGTCATTGACTTTTTTGGGGAGGCAGAACTGGGGATTGAACTCAGACTCTTGCGCTTGCCAGGGGAGCGCTTATTCTATTGAGCCATCTCCCTGGCCCCTTTTTTATGGCTTTTTTTTTTTTTTTTTTCTTGTCTTTTTACTTTTTTTTTAGTGGGAGTTTTTGTATTTAGTACAGGGTTTACAGGGTCTATAAGGTCTCCTTATGTAGATTGGACTCATAGTGATTCTCCTGTTTTCATCTTCCCAAGCACTGGGATTACAGGCATGTACCACCCGCCCAGTCTCAGTCACTGTCTGCTTTAAGCATGCCTTGGGTTTGGGGCCTGCACGGCATGCCAGGGATCCAAACCCTGGTCCCTGTGCCTGCCTAAGCAGGCACTTTAGTCCATTGAGCCAGCTGGCCAGCCTATATCTTTTTTTGTTTGTTTGTTTTTTTAAACTATTGCTCTCTAAACTGATTCCTTTAGATACATAAACATATATGTATACATGATCCATTCTACCAGTATGACTTACGCACATAATTTGTAGTCTTAATATATTCAAGTAGAGGTTCTGATCTGACGTACTTTTTATTTAAAGCTCATAATTTTTGGTTTGTGTACTTATCCTACCAGCTGTTATCTTTTACTTTATATTATATTACAGCTGAAGCCATATTGTTTTGAAATTTTTTAAAAAAGCACCCATGCACATAAGCTCCTTGATTTCTGACCTAACATTGCTGTTAATACTTCTATTGACCTGTCAAAACTACTATGCGTCAGAGCCAGCACCATAGAAGTGAATATATGTGTGTCTGTACCTTTCCCTACTAGGGATGAAATCTTGAAAGCAAAGACTTTATCTGTCTTGTCAATCTTTTTTTTTTTTTTTTTTAATTTATTGAGAAATATTTGTCAATCTTGAGCACATAGAAAAGAATCTTGATACATATTAATATTGAGTGAATGGGCCAGGGAGATGGCTCAGTAAAATAAGCACTTCCCCGGCAAGTGCAAGGACCTGAGTTCAATCCCCGGTTCTGCAAAAAAAAAAAAAAAAAAAAATTAAATACCTTTCTTTAAAGAATTGATCGTGCATTTTCTCTGTAAAATGTAATATTTTTTTAAATTTTATTTATATGTGTATGTGTCTGTGTCTGTGTGTGGCCAGCTCAGCCCACCAGGGGGCGGGGCTGGCTGGCATGTGGTGCTGGGGGATTGAACCGTGGTCCCTGTGCTTTGCTTAGCTTGTTCTAGGTAGGTGCTTTAGACCACTGAGCCATCTCACCAGCCCCATAAAAATGTAATTGAATTAGCCCAGCAAAAAGTGAAATAGGGCCGGTCAGATAGCTCAATGGATTAAAGTGCCTGCTTAGACAGACACAGGGGCAGAGGTTTGATCCCCAGCCTGCCCTGGCCTGCCGGCCTGCAGTGTCACCTCCCCCTCCCAGGGTACACTGAGAAGGTGACTGAAGCTGGGTGTGGTGGCCCTCCTGTAATCCCAGTACTTGGGAGGCTATAAACAGGATCAGGAACAAACCCAGTCTATGTAGTGAGACTGTAGACCCTGTACTAAATACAAAAATAGTGAAATAAAGCTACTTACATGTATTGAGTAGAAAGAGGTCTATTGTGTATTTTAAATGCTAGAAGAAATTTACATAAAGCAATATAAGTAAGATCTCTCTTTTTTTTTTTTTTTTTTTTTTAGTAAGATCTCTTTAATGTATATTTTTCTATATGCTTAAATGACAGTGGCAGTAGCACATACTAGTAACTACCTAGGGAGCGGGTGAAAAGTGAGTATGTTCCGAATTCTTGTATTTGGATGTTTTAAACAAATAACTTTTAAGTCAATTAGCCTTTAAGTATTTATTTGGTACAAGGTCTCACTATGCAGCTCAGCCTTTAGTGATCCTCCTATCTCAGCCTCCCCAGGCCTGGGAGTACAGATGTGTGCCACCATGCCGTTTCAGGGCAGGCAGAGTACACGGAGCGCCTAGTGTTCTCGGGCTAACATGGCATGCAGTAACAGGGACCTAACCCGGGTACTTGCGGGTGCCAGGCAGGCGCTTAGACCACCAAGCTATCTTCCCAGCCCCTCAAGTAGCCCTTAAGGATTAAGGCAGTCACACACTTAGTTCCTTCTGGGCATGCAGACAAGGTCAGTACTCAGCACTCTGGGAGGCCGAGGTGTGAGGAGTGCAAGTGTGACCCTAGCCCAGGTAGCTTAGCAGTTTATCAAGACAGTGTCCCAAAATAAAAAAGTACTGGTTCAATCCCCAGTACTAGGGTTGGGGTGGAGGGCCACCTGTTCCTGTAAAGAATGACATTGTGTAAAAATTTGAGGAACCGTCCTTTAAAAGTTTTAGAAAAATTTTCCTTTTAGAAGCAAATGAACTTACTTGTTACCAATGATTCATCTACCTTCATTTTCCCTGAGTTTTTTTTTTAAATTTTTTTTAATTTTTGGTACCAGGGATCAAACTCAGGACCTTGCACTTAACAGGCAAGCAATTATTCCACTGAGCTATCTCCCCAGCTTCACAAATGAACTTACTTGAAACAAAATGTGGAGAGTTGCATGAAGCACAGTATTCGAGTTCCCTGTTTTGCCTTCCTTTCCTGTCTTGCCTCCTAGTCATCGATCATACAGGAAGCTACTTTTATTTATCCTTTTAAGACATTTTGTTTGTATAATTGCATCAGACTTACTCTGGTATGCCCCTAAAATCACTCAGCATTTTATATCTAGGTTTTTTCTGTGTCTGAATATATATGTAGTAACTCATTAGCATATGATGTGATTTAGTTAATCATATGAAGAATTTTTTTCTGCTGGCCAAATAGCTCAGCAGATTTAAGCACCTGCAAGCAGGTACAGGGGCTGGGGATTCTGTACCTGGGCCTGCTGTGCTGAGACTGGGCCCCAATTGAAACTGGGCTTGGTGGCACATGCTTGTAATCCCAACACTTGGGAGGCTTTAAACAGGAGAATCACTATGAGTCCGATCTAGTAGTCAGTGAGAGCCTAAACTCCCTGTAGACCGTTCCCTAAAATATGGGGAAAATTTTTTTTTTCTTTTTTTGCAGAACCGGGGATTGAACTCAGGCCCCTGTGCTTGCCAGGGAAGTGCTTATTCACTGAGCCATCTCCCCGGCCCCATTTCTTTCTTTCTTTCTTTCTTTCTTTCTTTCTTTCTTTCTTTCTTTCTTTCTTTCTTTTTTTTTCTTTGTGTGTGTGTGTGTGTGTTTGTGTGTGTGTGGAACCGGGGATTGAATGAACTCAGGACCCTGAACGTGCCAGGCAAGCGCTTATTCTACTGAGGTATCTCCCCGGTCCCGTTTTTTTCTTTTCTAATGGGAGTAATTCTGTCTCCAGTGATGAATAACATAATATATTTACTTTTGTATTCCACACTTTGGGATTTTATTCTTTCTCTTTCCATATATTTCTTTCCACTGGGTTTAACTTTATTCCTGTACATTTCAGGTCTGCGGATCAATGGAGAACTCATTTCAGCCTATCCCCAGGTGGTGGTAGTGAGAGTCCCCACCCCTTGGGTGCAGAGTGATAGTGACATCACTGTGTTGCGTCATCTGGAGAAGATGGGCTGCCGATTGATGAACCGACCTCAGGCCATACTGAATTGTGTTAATAAATTTTGGACATTTCAAGAGTTAGCTGGCCACGGAGTTCCTCTGCCAGACACTTTCTCTTACGGTGAGACCTTAAATGAGACTATATAGCCTACATTTTAGAAGCACTGCTAGCTAATCAGTTTTGAGATCTAAACTAAGTGTTTTGTTTTTGAGTCAGCATCTTGCTAGGTAGTTCAGGTTGTGGGTTTGAATTTGTATATACCCTAGGCTGGTCCTAAACTTGTGACCTCTTTCCTTAGTCTCCCAAATGCTGGGATTACAGGGGGATGAGCTACCACACCAAGCCTAAGTGGTAGATGTATATGTATGAACTTGAAAAAGCTTTTAATAGAAATAACGACTTTCAGTTTTAACAAACTGGACAAAGAATTATGAATTATAAGATTAGTTCCATGATATGGATAAATTTGGGTTAGCCAGCTTTTTTGGTAATGGCCAGATAGTAAATATTTAGGTTTTACAGACCATACATTCTTTGGTATATGAAAACTAATAACAGTACATAAGTAAGTAAATATGTCTCTGTTCCAGTAAAACTTTTTGACTAGATAATAGGCCAAATTTGGCCCACAGCCTTAAACTTGAAGTAAAAGAAGAAAATTCAGGGTTATTATTTAATTTCTTATTGTCTTATCATTTTTGTAACTCTTCATGTGTTCATATTTTTAAAGAAAATTACCAGGCAGAGCTTTAAAACAGTTGTTCTAAAGTATGTGAAATTTTTTAACAGTTCAATCTGTATTATTACTCAGGTAATATATAATAAAAGCATAGGAACACCAAACTGTTATAAGAACCTCTGTTGCTTACTCTTGTGTGATTTTGTTTAGTAACAAACAAGTCATAAACAGGTTGTAGTACCGTACTTTGAGTACTACTGTTTGTTCAGGGTTATGCTAATATATTTCCTGTCCTTCCTGTTCTGCTGTGTATTAGTGTGGAATGTTTTCCTCATAGGCATTTCTCCAAATAAATGTCCAGTACAGTGCTTGGAGATCGAACGAGTCTTAAAAAAATAATTGTCTTTCTTAATTTTTTTAAAAGAATTACTTTACTTTTCTTTGTTACAGGGTCTCACTATGCAGTTCAGACTCCTGTCTCAGCCTCCCCAGCACTAGGATTACAAGTGTGCACCGCCACGCCCACTACCACACCTGGTTCACAGCTGGCACAGCATGTGGTACCAGGGATTGAACCTAGGTCCTTGCACTTGGCCAGGCAGGCGCTTAGAGTGCTAAGCTATCTCCCCAGCCCTTTTCTGTTTAAGAAAATTCCCAAATATGTGGACACAATTGCTGATTTATATTTTTAATGTATTTGGTTGTTGCAGGGTCTCGGTATGCAGCTTGGACTTGTGATGATCTTCCTGCTTTCAACCTCCCCAGTGCTGGGATTATAGGCATGTGCCACCACGCCCATACTCTGGCTGGCTCAGCCCGCCCCAGGGGTGGGCCTGGCATCACATTCTATTGGACATTTATATGGAGAAATGACTATGTAGGAAACATTTCATACTGATCCATAGCAGAACAGGAAGGACAGGAAATGTATTAGCATAACCCCGATCAGAACAGTACTACCCAAAAAGCATGGTCCTATAACCTGTGTTTATGACTTGTTATTGATACATAATCACATAGAGTAAGCAGTGCCATGCCTGGGATTGATCTGCAGTCCCTGTGCTTGCCTAAGCTTGCTTAAGCAGGTATTTTAGTCCACTGAGCTATCTTGCTGGCCCCAACAGTTGTTGATTTTAGTTGCAGAGGAAAAAAAATAAAATTTAATATAAATTGAGAAATATGTCTTGTTGCATTTGAGATACTAGCTTATATCATGGTTTTGCAATTCTAATTTTTATAAGAATGGAAATGAGAAAAAGATTGAGCAAAGTAGCAAATGCTATCTAATGTTGATGAATTCACATTTGGTGACCAAAATCACCTTTCTCTGCCCTGAAAATTTTTCATATAGCAGTTATTTAATGAACCATCTTCTGGCTTAATTTCCTCTATTGTCAGGCTGAAGTTTTACAGTACAGTCCAACCCCGTGGAGATAGCTCAACAGCATAAGTGCTTGCCTGGCAAGTGCAGGGTCCTGAGTTCAATCCCTGGTACCGCCAAAAGAGTTTTACAATGCAGTCCATTTTTGCTCTTACTTTGCTGCTGTATCATTTGTTCTTGGGGAGTAAGGAGCAAGAAACCTATGAATGCCAAGTATCTCATTGTAGAAAGAATTTTGACTAAAAAATGGAGATAAAGTTATGTGCGTTTGGTAATCAAGAAGTGTGTGCGCGCGCTTGCACGTGTGTTTGAGCACATGTGAGCATTTGTGGGTGTACATATGAATGCAACGTCTCTGAAACCCTGGCAGCGTTTTTTCAGCAACTTCACTGTTCTGTTTCTTAATCTGGCCCAGGAGATTGTATGTGTTACAGTCGTCTTTGGGGCCTTTATAGTTTGTGTGGGGAAGGAATAAGGGATAAAAATATGAATGAGGAAATTCTGCTTAGCTAGAAAGTATTTTAAGTTGGATAATAGAATGTGTATAGTGTTACAATAGCTGTAATCTGTTTGTTTTTACAGTGTGGTTGTTTGTAATTGATAATTATATTTGCAGTTGATATTTACATTTTCTAAGAAAATACTCATCAGACTTTAGCTTCTACCTTCTGTGCTGCTGTCTTTATCAAAAAAATTGATCACGAAATACTTCCACTCTTCTTGATAAATTTCTTTTTTTTTTTGTCCTTTTTTTTGTTTGTTTGTTTTTTCTTTGTTCAGGTGGCCATGAAAATTTTGCTAAAATGATTGATGAAGCAGAAGTGCTGGAATTCCCAATGGTAGTAAAGAATACACGGGGTCATAGAGGTATGTATCAGTTGTTGATATGGTACAGAACTTTGAAGTTGTTACTGTTGCAAGTTAGGAAAGACAATTTGAAGAGCTGGCCAAATAGCTCAGCACATTTGCCAGGTGTTTGATCACCAGGCTTGCCATGCTGGCCCCACCCCCAGGGCTGGCTGAGACAGCAGTTAAGACTGGGCATGGTGGTATGCATCTATAATCCCAGCTCTTGAGAGGCTGTAAACAGGTGGATCACTATGAGTCCAATCTAGTAGTGAGGCCCTGAACACCCTGTACACCCTTTTCTTTTTTTTTTTTAATTTTATTTGTGTGTGTGTGTGTGTGTGTGTGTGTGGCCAGCTCAGCCCACCAGGGGGCGGGGCTGGCTGGTATGTGGTGCTGGGGGATTGAACTGTGGTCTCTGCTTTGCTAAGTTTGTTCTAAGTAGGTGCTTTAGACCACTGAGCCATCTCACCAGCCCCAATACACCCTTACATTATACTTCAAACTTTCAGAAAGTTATTGCAAGTTCATTTTGGCCTAGACTATGTCTGTTTAGTGGTTTTCCTAGAGATTTTAAACATGTATGACTAGACCAGATCTTAAGTTAAATGTCCTTATTTTTCTCAGCAATACAAGGACCTCAGAGCTCTAACTTCAGTTATTGCCTTAATTTATGTATTTTGAATGCTAATTGTATAGGGGGTAAAGATGCTAAAAATTTTAAAAGACATTTGGAAATAGTATAGTGATTTCAGATTAAGGAAGACTTTGTTTTCCTGAGGCAGGATCTCACTATATAGTTCAGATTGGCCATAAACTCATGGTGATCCTCCTGCCTCAGTCTCCTGAGTGATAGGACTTCAAGTGATGCCATTACACCCAACAAGACTAAGGGAAAGAAAAAAAAATTTTTTTCCCACACTGTGCAGCCCCCTTCAGTGCTCTCAGCTCACAGCAGAGGCCAGACAATGGTTCGAGGCGCACTTTGCTCTCGCATGGCACACTGTGGAAGGCCCACATGGACGGGCCCACCATAAATCCATCACCGTGCTCTGTTTTGTGTTTTTGAGACAGATCTCACTATGCAGTTCAGGCTGGCCTTGAGCTCACTTTGTAGCCCAGGTTGATCTCCAATTTGAAATGATACTGTTTCTTCAGCTTCCTAAATGCTGAGATTACAGGTGTGGGCCATCATGTTTGACCTTTAAGGAAAAAATTTTAAGGCACATGAATCCAAGGATAATATGTGTTTTGTGCCTTGATAGGAGTAGCTGGGTCAGAGTTCAGCCAGGCTGTAGAATATATGAATATTCTTTTATATTTGGCTTTTCCAGTATGGCAGTTAAAAATACTCATATCTCCCACCATGAATGCCGCTCCATTAACAAAGAAGCTGCAAGACCTTTTAAGACCTAGCCTTAGGGTCCTATAGGCTTGCCTCTGCTATATTCTTTTGGTTGGAACAACACAGTCCCTCCTAGATTCAGCAGGAAGAAACATAAATCTTGTCCTCCAAGAGCAGAATTTATAACCATATATTAAAAAGAGCTCCCTCCATTATCACAAAAATATAGCCACAACAGTTGAATAAGACTAGCAAATTCAGAAATAAATTGAAGTAAATAGTAACAATGTGCTATGTTGCTAACTAATACAGTATTGATTTATAATCATATATAACACATTTTAATTCAAAGGGAAAATGTTTTAGTAATTGATGAGGCTAACATTACTGGCTAACTTTTTTTTTTTTTTTGGCAAACTGGGGCTTGAACTCAGGCCCTTATACTTGCCAAGCAAGCGCTTATTCTACTGAGCTATCTCCCCGACCCCCTGGCTAACTTATGAAAGAATACAAATCCTGACAGCCACCTCGAAATGTACAACAAAATGAGTTCCAATATATGAAGCGTTTGGGGATTGTAGGGTTAGGGCAGAATTTTGTTAACTTTGTTTTTATTTTCATTATCTGATACATTTTATGTGCTTTTTCAATCATAGGCAAGGCTGTTTTCTTGGCACGAGATAAGCACCATTTGGCTGATCTAAGCCATCTTATTCGCCATGAAGCTCCGTACCTGTTTCAGAAGTACGTGAAGGAATCTCACGGACGGGATGTGCGTGTCATTGTCGTGGGAGGCCGTGTAGTTGGCACCATGTTACGCTGTTCCACAGATGGGAGGATGCAGAGCAACTGCTCACTAGGTAAAAACAGTACAAATATCTTGGATAGTATGTGAAGTAATAAATACTACAGCTTCTCCCATGAGAATTTATATATAGTTGTAGATCTTACAAATTTGAAAAGTTCATTACTTTTCATGTGTAAATACAATTTGTAAACATTGTAAGTTAAATATTCTGAGTTTTCAGACTGTTACTAGATTTCACTCCTGAGTTTGTTGGGTTCAGTTTATAGGCAAATTCTTCCATCTATGTGATGTTTGACAAGATTTAGATATTTCTTTTTTGGTGATATACTTATTTGGTGTATAACTAAAGTTCATTTGAGCTGTGTTCTAGTTGGTCTAAACAAGATCACTGATTCTGATTTATCTGTATTTCCTGAGATTTCTTACTGTTGGAATGCAGCAGACCTAGTTTTTTAGGTTTCTGTATTTGTGTGTGTGTGTGTGTTTTGTTGTTGTTTTGTTTTTTTTTTTGTTATTTTTTTACAGAACCAGGGATTGAACTCAGAGTTTTCTGTATTTGTATCTCCTTAGTAGCTTTTTTTTTTTGTGTGGAGACATGTCTCAGACCCAGGAGATAGCTCAGTGATGTAAGCACCTTCCTGGCAAGCCTAAGATCCTGAGTTTGATCCCCAACACACACACACACACACACACACACACACACAGAGGAAAAAGGAAAAAGAGACAGGGTCTCATGAGAGCTGGTCTTGAAAGCTCCATTATGTAGCCCAGGCTGGCCTTGAACTCTCAGTGATCCTCCTGCCTCAGCCTCCCAAGTGCTGGGAGTATAGCTGTCATGCCCTCCTTATTCTTAGTAGTTCTTTCCAGTTCATGCCTTTTCCTTTTGGTGCTTATTTTCAAATTTCTGTCTTCTGTTTAAGCTTTGTCCCCAAATTCTCAGGTCATATGAGTAACTACTTAATGTCTTCACAACTAACTGCCTAATGTAACTCTTTCTTTTACAAATGCAGTGTGTTCATCCCAAAGTATTCTATCATTTAATGACAACCTGTTCTTCCAGTTTAGACCAGACTGTGTAGTCACCTTGATCCTTCTCTTATACCCTAAATGGTTAGGGATACCTTGAAATCTCTACTCTTTCAGAAATGCATCTGAATCCTTTTCTCACCATTTCCACCACTAATACCATCTTCTCTTATTTGGGTTACCTCTAGTAGGGTGTTTTGATTTTACTTTTTCCCTCCTGATCACTTTTTAACACAGTGCTCATATGACAGAACCCTGTATTCTTGTTGCCCCCATTATTTGCAATTTCACTTTTCCTGGTTTCAGTTAGGATCTGAAAATAAATACTAAATGGCAAATTTCAGAAATTATTCATAACTTACAAATTGTGCAGCATTCCGAGTAGTGAGAAATTTGTCATCCCATCCTGTTTTCCTCCATCCCACTTAGAACTTGACTTGTCCCTTTGTCTGCAGTAGCCACACTGTCCACATGTCCTACTGTTGATGCGTCTGTTACAAAGTGCACTGAAATATCAGTGCTTGTGTTAATGTAACCCAGCCACTTCATTATGGTTCCTTAGTGGCAAAAGTGTGATTTTTGACAGTTTTCAGTACAGAATATTATTGTAATTGTTCTGTTTTATTCGTTATTGTTAATGTCCTATTCCTGATTTTTAAATTAAACATCAGCATAGGTATGTACTATAAAGTAAACACAGTGAATATGTGAATTACCTAGTTTCTGCACACAGTTTGTGGGGACAGTCTTATATCCCTTGCAGATAGGGGAGGACTACTGCTTATTGTAAGTCAAATCAAGTCAGATCTTGGTCAGAGTCTCTCACCCTCCTATTTCATTCAGAGAAAAACACAAGTTCATTCATTAGTCACCAGAACCTGTGTGATTTACCCCAACTATTCCTCTCAGTCAGGTCTGCAACTACATGGATAAATCTCAAAATAAAAAAAATTTCCTTATATTTTGTTTTTTTGAGGTGGGGCATAGTGGTGCCTGCCTGTAGTCCCAGCACTCTAGGAGGCTGCAGGAGAATCACAAGTTTGAGACCAACTGGGCAACTTAGCAAGAACTTGTCTCAGAAAAAGACAGCGGGTGTGGTGTTGCACACCTATAATCCCAGCACTCAGGAGGCTGAGGCAGGAAGATCCTTGAGTTTGAGACCAGCCTGGGCTACAAAGTGCGGTCGAGGGCAGCCTGCATTGCATAGCAAGACCCTATCTCAGAAAGACTAAAAAAAAGAAAACAGCTTTACTTTTACCTCACTCCCCTCTTTTCATTCACAGAACAGATAGCTTTGAGCACATTCTGTGGGTTAAGTCCCATTACAGCAGTAGTTTCTATATAGCTGTGAACAAAGCATAAATAAATCCTCACTAGGCTTTACAGTCTGGGTTTTTTTCATTTGTGTATTGTGGATTGAACCCACAGTCTTACCACACATGCTAGATACACATTCTATCACTGAGCTGTGTCCCCAGACTTTTTTATATTATGACAGAGGCTTGTCTTAAATTTAGGATCCTCTGACCTCTGCTTTCAGAATAGCTGGGATTACAAGGGTGAGCTATAGCCCAGCCTTACAATCCAGAGTTTTGCTAAAATCATTTAATGGTTTTGGTTTGCATCTAGATTTGCATTTCTCTGATTGTATCTCTATTTCATATTAGTACCTGTTCCCAAGTATAGTCTTCTCATGTGTATAATATCACCTAGATTAAAAAGTCCACTTTTCATCATCGTTTATTCTCTGCCTTCATCTTTGTCTTTGTTCTTAGTCATATATAGTATGTTGGTTGTCTTTTCCTGAGTATACTCCCTGGTTAGGAACAGATCTTTCTCTCTACTCAGTTACCTTGAAGATTGTTCTGGTTAAAGTCCAAATCTCATTTTTTTTTTTTTTCTTTGTAAGTAA
>NW_004524864.1:681046-684872 GCF_000260255.1 Octodon degus
TCACTTTGAACCTGTTTCATACATTCTATTTCTTTCCTAAATTGTTTATTCAGGGGTTCCATCATTTTTATATTCTCCTCTATTTTTTTGTCAGTGTATTCTTTAGAAGCACTTAATACTTCTTTGATTATTATAGTTACCGCTACATTTTTTTAGTTCTGAAATTATTTCTTGTATACCTTTCTGCAGTTGATTCTTTACTGTCAACGCTATTATTTCAGAGATATCTGGCATGTGATTTCCAGTTTCCTCAGTGCTAGTGTCTTCTGCATTTGTACTGGGTGGACTGGGGCCTAAGACTGCATTTTGTTACTTCTCTTTGTCATTTTGTATACCTGTCTTCTGACCTTTGGTGTAGAGCTTAGATAGAGTTATTACCTTAGCACCAGGTCTGGATCTATGAAGTTCGGATTCCTCTAAGTGGGTGTTATTTGGATCTGGCTGTTGTGCTCCACTTCTTTCTGCTGCAGGCATTAGAGTTGAACCCTTTGTGTCTCTCTTGGAAGATGTTCTGCTCCTGAATGAGCTGGGTGTGTCTTGCCTCTAGCCTCTTTGCACGGAATTCTGCTGAAGGGTTCCACGATGGACCTGCATGCAGCCTGGGTCTATTCAGGATCCCGTGGCCCGGGTCGTCTCACTCACTCACTCACTCGCCGGGCCTGCGCTCTGGGTCTATTCAGGATCCTGCGGCCTGGGTCGTCTCACTCGCTGGGCCTGCACTCTGGGTCTGTTCAGGATCCCGTGGCCCTGGGTCGTCTCACTCACTCGCTGGGCCTGCGCTCTCTGTTTTTTTGTTTTTGTTTTTGTTTTTGTTTTTTTTTTCTTTTCTTTTCTTTTTTCCCCAATTGGGAATTAAACTCAGGACCTCATGCTTGCCAGTCCAGCAGTCACCTGTTTTAATCAGCAGACTAAGGTTTTTCTAGTTTGAGGAGAATCTTTTTTTATTATTGCCTCTCTTTCATCTGCTAGTTTCTTTTCCTTGATTCAGTTCTTCAGATTTTTTTATGTATTTGTTACAGGTCTCACTATTCAACTTGACTCCTAGAGATCTTCCTATTTTCAGCCAGCCTCCCCAGCACTGAGATTACAGGTGTACACCACCAGCTCAGCAAGGCTTGTGGTGCTGGGCATCCAACCCTGGTCCCTGCACTTGCCTAAGCAGGTGCTTAGTCTGCTAAGCTATCTTACCAGCCCTCTGCAGATTTTATCATTTATGATTTCATGTCATACGATATTTTGAAATATTTTTTATGTTTGATTTTCTAAGTTAAATTTTTTTTTTTTTTTTTTTTTTTTTTTTTTTTGGCGGCCTGCTCAACCTGCCTTAAGGGTGTGCCCTGGAAAGCAGGTGGAGGTGGGGAATGCCTTCAAGGCATGACTGGCTGGCTGTCTTGTGGGGATCGAACCACAGCAACCTGAGCCTGACTGCTTTGTTGAAGCAGCCTCTTAAAGAACTGAGCTAAGGGGCAGGCCCCCCTCTAAGTTAAATTTTAAAAATTTACTGTATTCAGTTTCGTAAGTGTTTTTTTTTTTTAATTTTTTATTTATGTGTGTGTGTGTGTGTGTGTGTATGTGTGGCCAGCTCAGCCCACCAGGAGGTGGGGCTGGCTGGCATGTGGTGCTGGGGGATTGAACCGTGGTCCCTGTGCTTTGCTAAGCTTGTTCTAAGTAGGTGCTTTAGACCACTGAGCCATCTCTCCGGACCCTCTGGGAGGCAGAACCAGGGATTGAACTCAGGCCCTTGCACTTGCCAGGGAAGCGCTTTTTCCACTGAGCCATCTCCTTCGCCCCTTTCCTAAGTTTTTTAGTTGTGTAATTAATCTTGTTTTTAACTTGGCCTCAAAGTCTTTTTTTTTTTTTTTTTTTTTTTTGTATTCTCAGCACTTGTTTAAAGTGTTACTTTCTTTTTTGCTTTTGTTGTTTTTGTTTTTTGAGACAGGGTCTCACTGTGTACTTTAGGCTGGCTTCAAACTTGTATCAGTCCTTCTGCCTCAGCCTCCTGAGTGCTGGGGTTCCTGGTATGTGCCCAGAGCATGTGGTCCTTAGATGCTTGTCTTGTGGTCATGTCAAGGTTCACTTGGCCCTGGGTGTTTGGCACTTCCCATAAAGCTTCAGACCCACAGGTCTCAGAGCCTTGTCCAGGTATTCAGTTTTCCTGCTCACTTCCTTTTGGGCCTCTCAGTGGTCAAAGGCAGCAGGCACACTTAAAACTGTCAGGTGTGCTCTGTGGATGCACAGAGCACTCTCATCCAAACCCTTCTTAAGTCTTAATTCAGCTTCCTGAAGCTGGGCTCCAAGTGAGAATTCTTTCTATCCGATACTAGCAAAGATGAAGGTTTTACTGTATTTTGTTAGTTACCGAAAGACAACATTTTTTCTTAAAAATGGCATAAATTGGAGGGGTGGCTATCAAGGAAAAGAATTCTATTTAGATCACTTTATTCCCAGATTTCCTACCATTCTTCTGGTATGAATTTTGCATCTTTGTTATTTTTCTCTAATAAAAAATTTGGGGCCCAGGAGATGGCTCAGTGGAATAAGTGCTTCCCTGGCAAGCGCAAGTGCCTGAGTTCAATCCCCAGTTCCGCCAAAAAAAGAAATGACTAATAAAAAATTAATATGTATTATGTAAAATAAGATGATCTAATCATACTTTATAAAAATTATTTGGTTAGCCATCTATATCTGCAGGTTTTGCCTCCACAGAGTCAGCCATCTACAGATTGAAAACACTTTTTTTAAAGTTCTAAAAAGAAAAACATGTCACACAGTAAGCACTGTGCCAGCCTATGCTGGCATAATTGCTGTACCCTGTCACCATCTCACAATACTCAGTCTCTCTCCAACAAGTACTGCTTGAGCATTGTTCTCCAGCAGTCTCTGGGCACTGTGTAATCAGTTCTACAGTATATATTATTGGCTTGCTTCTATACTGAACATTCACAGACTTTTTTTTTCCTTGTTATTATTCCTAAACATTATAACTACTTTTTACATTGTGTTTATGTTGTATTTGATATCATAAGTAATATAGAGATGTTTTGAAGTATATAGGAAATCCAAGCGTTATGGTGGTGCATGCCTTTAATCCCAGCACTCAAGAGGCTGAGGAAGGAGGATTGCTGTAAGTTCGAAGCCAACCTAGAATACACACTGAGATCCTGTCTCAAAAAATGTATATAGAAGAATATGTGTAGCTAATATACAGACACTCTTACACCATTTTATATAAGGAACTTCAGCGTTTTCAGATTCAGATACTTGGCAGGAGTTCCTAGAACACATTCCCTTGTAGATACCAAGGGATGAGGGTCAACTGCGTTTGGTCCGTATTGTAAGATGGACCTTCTGGAGAAGATTAATAGTCTTCCATCAAGCAAACAAGATAGGCATGGTGGTACATGCCTATAATCCCAGCACTCTGAGAGGTTGAGGTAGGAGAATTGTAAACCTTGGCAGTTTAGTGACTCAGCAAGATCTTGTCTCAAAATTAATAACAACCTGCATGTTGGGGGCCTGGCCATAGCTCAGTTCTTTAAGTGGCTGCTTCCACAAAGCTGTCAGCCTCAGGTTGCTGTAGTTGGATTCCCACAACACTCCAGCCAGCTAAACCACGCCTCGGCATTCAGAGCAAAAAAAAAAAAAAAAAAACCCCTTATTCCATTAAAAAAAAAAAACCTGCATGTTTATTGACTCTTCAAACTTGAAACTGAGGTGCACATTTCAGACTTATGTCCTGATGCTTAAACTTATAACTCGGGGCTGGAGAGATGGCTCAGTGGTCTAAAGCACCTACTTAGAACAAGCTTAGCAAAGCATCAGGGAC
>NW_004524864.1:690216-690782 GCF_000260255.1 Octodon degus
TTTGACATCAGTTATTTTAAAGAAAAAAAAATAAAAACAATGGTACAAAATCTCAAAACAAGATTCTAGGAGAGTAACAATGGTTAGTACATTGTGCACTGTTACTGCCAAAGTAGTTTCTCACATTACAAGATATAGGCAAGAAATAATAAACAACATAGGTACAAACCTCTGTTGTTTTTTTTTAAAGTCAACAGAAAATGGAAATATACTTTTTAAAGTTTCTAATACTAGGAAAAGATATACAATGTCTTTTAAACAAATTGTAACTCAAAGATACAGTGTAAATCTTAGAACAAAAATTAAGATTAAGCAGTATTCAGAAAATTAAATGTTTCAAAACAATTGAACTAAGAAAAAGTTTTCATGATAGCAAAAAAGTACTAAGAATAAAACATAAGATAAACACTGGAATGGCAAGTAAATGACCAGCACTTCCAACAGTCCGAGGATAGGATATCACACAAAGTTCTAGTGTGTTGTGGACATGCATCATGACAGTGACAGTTACTGGTGGCTAGGCATCACTTGTGGGACTGAGCTACAGCTATTTCTTTGAAATCCAC
>NW_004524864.1:694807-724102 GCF_000260255.1 Octodon degus
CTTATTCCACTGAGCCATCTCCCCGGCCCCTTGATTTTATTATATAATGTAGTACTTTAGTTCCATGTTATGTAGTACTGTTTGTAGGAATTATGCAAATAAAAACAAACATCAAGATGGAGTTTCCTTTCACCAATTTTTTGTTCTGAGTATTGTAAGATAGGTACTATGTATAATTCCTCATCTAGTGACTAGCTTTAGCTACTTAAATCATGGGAATGGAATGAATGTCTTTATTATTGAATGGGGGGCCCAACCCTGAACTCAAGGTGGGCTGAGCTGCCCCTCCCCCCCAAAAGAATAGATTGAGATGTAGCTTAGCAGGAAGCTTCTGAGTTCAATTGCCAGTCTCATGAGAAAAGAAAAAACAAAACAAAACTAAATTATGGGTTCTTTGTAAGTAGACAATCTTTACCCAAAACACACATCCACAGGCGTACACACACATCTAAAAAAGGAAGTTTACATGTCAAAATTCTAATTTCACACTAGAATAAGTAACAAATTTCTGTCACTGATTTTTAAGAGGATAAGCCTAGGATGCCAACTTTAATTTTACTCTAAAGTTTCTCATCTTTTTACCTTCTTAACTTGTTTTTCTTTTGCCAGGCGGTGTGGGAATGATGTGCTCATTGAGTGAACAAGGAAAGCAGCTGGCTATCCAGGTGTCTAATATTCTGGGAATGGATGTGTGCGGCATTGACCTATTGATGAAAGATGACGGCTCCTTCTGTGTCTGCGAGGCCAATGCAAATGTAGGTTTCATCGCCTTTGATAAGGCATGTAATCTAGATGTAGCTGGTATCATAGCGGACTATGCCGCCTCCCTTCTGCCCTCTGGCCGGCTCACCCGGCGCATGTCCCTGCTCTCCGTGGTGTCCACGGCCAGTGAGACTAGTGAGCCGGAGCTGGGTCCCCCTGCCAGCACTGCTGTCGACAACATGAGCGCAAGTTCCAGCTCTGTCGACAGTGACCCTGAAAGCACGGAGCGAGAGCTGCTCACCAAGCTCCCAGGGGGCCTGTTCAACATGAACCAGCTGCTAGCCAGTGAGATCAAACTCCTGGTGGAGTGACTCCACCAGCCAATAACTAACCAACAAAACCCTTGTAAAATTTTCTTTTCAGTTCTTTTTTTCTTTTTTAACCAACTTGCAATGCTGTTCATGTAAGATGCTTAGGAGGATGAGAGAAAATGTGTAAGATTATTTGGAGAGAAAAGGGGAAATAAATGAGACCTCTGCTGGTAACATATGCTGACTTTCATTTGCAGACACTACAGAGAGGCAGAAGTGGTGATAATAAAAAACAAAGTGAGGCTCTCACAGTTAACTTTTAAATCACTGTGAAATTTGTATGCGCTGAGGCCATGCCGTGAGGAACACGAACATTTTGTTCACGGTCTCACCTTTGTTTATAACAAAACATTTTTTTATATACAAATACCCGATAGCATAACTTTACATTGCATTGTGAGATTTGTAAAGAGTGGGAGAAACATCTATCTGAATTACAGAAATTTTTATATACAAATCTGAAAATCCTGACATTTCACTGTTAGCAGCTTTAATTTATAGCTTGAGATCTCAAGGGGCGCTCCTATTTGAATTCTCATTTTTGTCTTTTTTTCCTTTTAAAATATGACCCAATAAAGGCTTTTTAGTGACAAAATTGGCATGCTTGCATGATGAAAGGAAATGAACAGTATTGCAATGTCTGGTATACAAAATAGCATTTACTCAATGTAGATAAAATTACCCTAGTTTACAATATGTGGATTGACTTGTATTTGTTAGTGCTTTAAAGTCTTTTTGAAAGACATATGCTCTGTTAATGTTGCATTTTTTTAATACATGCTAGTCTAACATTCCCTGCTCTATGCCTGCATCTTTAACAATGGCCAAAGTGAGAAAAATGCTACCTTTTTGTTAACAAGATACTGACTTGAAATATGTACATTTAAAGCCTTTTCATTTTCTTTTGGTGGTTGGACATTTAAAGAATAAGGTCAAGGAAAATATTTTTAGGGGGCAGATCAAGGGCCTGTAAGTTCTTAAGTATAACAGTTAAAGTTATTTCTAATGCCAGCATTATATATTTGCATTTTCCACATTTTACAAGGAAGTATATATATATATGTATGTGTATATGTGCACGCATGCATGTGTATGTGTTTTGCTTTTTGTTTATACCAACCAAACAAAAAAGATAGATTCTAGATAATAGAGCATGACAGGAAACAGTTTATTTTAAAAAACAGATGTATTCTCATGATTTAGACGCCCCTAGGGTAGAGATACCCACCTGAAGACATAAGGAGAATAGATGTTTCTTAGGCTTTTTTGTGTATATGTTGTTTGATTTTGGTTTTGTGTTCTTAGCCTGTTCAGTGTATGATTTATTCAAGGCCGTGTGCTGTCCTTCAGTACTTATGGCTATGCATTCATTGTCTTTCTGCACATAGGATTTGGGGTGGCTGGCCTTGTTTTTGTTTGGGAATTTATTTAGCAGTATTGAATCTCATATAGCCCTACTTTTAAGCCTTCAGTACTATGACATTATTATATTCCTTTATTTTTTGAATTTATAAAAGCCCCCAAACTGCATATGAGCCTTTAAAACATGGATAATAGCTATCCTAAGTAGGGTTTGGAAGGTATGTTAAGAAATGGGGGTACTACAGAGCTCAACATAATTTTTTAAGCAGCAAGTTTCATCTCCCTACAAATCCTCTGAAGCTTTTACCCAAGCCCTCTCTTGCCTCTCCAGTGCTATTTTCCTTCAGATGGACCTTAACATAATTTCTTGGACACTACTACATAGACTTCAAGGGAATAATAAAAGATCAGTATTAATCAGCTCTGACAGAGGTTTTGATCATGTTTACTTGTACAGCTTTCCCTTCATTAAAATAGAATGTAATAAAACTTGTTTTTTTCTATAGAATTAAGTAATATTAAAATTGAGTGAAAGGTTGACTGTTGGCAAAATAGAATAGTAAGTACCTCTACTCTGTGCACTGTCTCATTTCACCTCAGAGAAAAGATAACATACGAGGAGTTTCTAATTTGTCTTCAGGATATTCTAATTGCATTTAAAAGAATTTGACTTGCAAAGCTATGCGGGCCTCACACAAGTACCTCTGATGCATTAACAGAAGGAACAATACTTACTCCTTTTGCTGAATGACCATATTTGGGAGGGTGCATGCTGTTTGGTTTAGAGAAATAAAGGAAAAACTGCCTAAGCAAGCCATCACTCCTATGTTCTTGTAGAGACCATCTGATTGCCACATTATGACACAGTTTACTTGAACAGTTACATTACATACACATGTTAGTGCATTTATAAACACAAATAGAACCTTTTTATTTAACAAAAAACTTGTTTTGTGTTGGCGGGATAAAGGACCAGGAAAAATGTAGTTAGGTGCTTTTTAACTTTTATCAAATTAGGTATCTGTAATAAGAAATACCTGAATTTTTTTTCATTTACAGTTTTGCTCAATTTATCTATCTTTATGCATTCACATTATATTGAAACATAGTTTTAACAGCGTATTTGTGGATTTTACACCAATACATTAAAGTGAGAAGGGCAGGAATGGTCATTGAGACTTTCAAAACATGGGTATTTTCTCTAATCCCCTCTAAAATTAAGGTGAAGAATAAGAACAGATCACTTACTCTCAAAACACTTAAACAGCATTAAGTATTTAAATGGTAGTTTATTTTCATAATTGGTTAATATCTTTTGTATAACTTCCAATATTAAAAATGTATTTATCAATTTGTAATCATCATGCCAAAAATCTGAATACTGTAAAATTTTTGTGTATTGTTAAAATTGTAACTCAAAATTGTATTTTTTAAGTAATTCTTTCTGATATTGTTTTTATGTCATTCATGATGAAAACTGGACTTTCCTACCTATACATATGAACTATTCAATTTAAAAAATTTTTTAATAGTCTTTTTCTTTTTTGGTGCCTATAATTGGTCATTTCTGCTGGCTTTTCTCCAATGAACTCTGAAATCTTTCTGTATGTGCTCTCATTAAGAAAAATATCCTGGAACATTAGAAAAATCCAACAAGAGACTTGCTTTCGTCAAGCACTTTACCAGACTTTGAGAAAAGGTACCGAAGGCATTGAAAAAAAAAGTCATGACTTTCAAATCATCTCTTCTTTTTCTCAAGAAGAAACCAATGGAAAAATAAATTCTCTTCACTCAGTGAACCCCCAACTTGGGGCTTGGGGGGCATAGAGACATTGTGAAATCAAATCTTGTGTTACATTTTTCTCCTGGCTCGCTTTTTTGAGAAGGTTTATGGGCTATTTGGCTGGTGAGACACGATCCCCTCCTAAGAAAATGTAGGTGCTCAGACAGGTAACCTCTGCTGCTACTGTTTTTATTTGTTTGTTTGTTTAATTTTATTTAAATTTTGTTTTGTTGTACTAGGATTTTTAAAAAATGTAATATATTGCAGGATTTATAACCAGGTTTACTGCTTTCTTTCTTTTTTTCTTCAAAAAAGTTTCATTTAACATACAATTTAGGCACCTATGAAGCTTGGATGTTTCAGTAGTGGACAGAAATCTGCTGTTGGAATCTTCTAGTCTTTCAGGTTTAATTTGAAATGTTTTTAGTTTTGTTTTGGATTTTTGTGTGGTATTTTATTTCCTTTATACCTGTACCATTTGCCATGCTGTTTTGGGGTGGCTTCCTAACTCTAGTGAAAATTTTCTTCATATATTAACGAAAATTTGGCTTTTAAAGTTCCTTAATGTTTTACATTTTAAAAATTGTTTTTAAAGAAATATTCTAACTGTTTGCACTGTTACTGTTCTTTGCCAGCCTTTTCAGGAGCCAAAAAAAACCAAATACAAACAAACAAAAATATACCCAGAGAAAAAACTTTCCTTCTTCCCCCTTCCTGATGATGAGTGAGAAGTATTGAGAACTTTCGGGGTCAGTGCCCTTCTAAACTCCCCTTCCCCCATAATGCAGCTGTGTAATGAGTGCTAAGTGCAGCGGTTTGGATTCAGTCACAGCCAGAGCCTGCTGGCAGGTAATTTGACTCTCCTTTCTTTCCGCCACAAGGCTAACTTAACTTTCTTTTATTTAAAAAAAAAAAAAAAAAAAAAAAAAAATTGCTTCTTCTTGCACTTTAAAGGCGACCACGGGTATGTCATAACTCACTTTTTAAAAAATGCATAAATATATTAAAATAATTTGCTTCTGGGAATAAAGTTTGAATTGATTGGGATGAACTCAGGACTTTCTTTGGGAATTTGGGTTAGCTATGCAGATAATTCTATTCCTTGTATATATGTCTATAATGAAGCATTTCAGAGTGTGACTTTTTTGGCTTTGTTTTTGTTTTGGGTTTGTTTGTTTCTTCCATTGTGCTACTCTGGCTTAAGCTTTTTCAGGGGTTGGTGTTCCGAATACACAATGAGCTCACAGTATAAAGACATCAATTAGGAGTTGACAGGTATGGAAAACTAGAGTTTTGAAATAATAAAATTAGGTTCTAGGTTATATGTATGGTTAAAAACACCATAGCATCCAGTTGAGCTTAGTACTTCTCTTTTTATAATATAAAAGTGAAAGAGAATGATGAAACCTAGATTAATAGAAATTTTTTCATTATTTAAGAGAAATACAACATCAGAACTAATCATTTTAGCATTTCTGAGACAACTGTCAAAGAAACAAGAACAACTTGAGGTTATCATAAAATTCTTGGCTTAAGCATTCAGAAATTACAGATTTGAAGCAGAGTTAATGGCAGGAACAGGAGTGCATTGTGTTCATTTTGATCGCCTTCCTGTTAGTAAACCTTTGGAAAGTTGTTTGTCCCAGTCCACCTCCCCCTTCAACCATGAAGTCAATAGTTTCTAAGATTGCTATATTTATCATTTGAGGAGTTAATCCTCTTTCTGGTAGATAAGGTTTTAGTAAAAGTAACCAGGACTTTTTCACACATGCTCCTACATAATTTTAACCTGTGACTTTAAACATCCTATGGAGAGTAGCTCAAAGTCTCTCATGTCACTAGTGAATAGGAAATCCTGGCCAGAGGTGCTCTTTTTACAGTGTTATTAGCCTGTTTTGTGCTT
Organism: Octodon degus; assembly: GCF_000260255.1. Taxonomy (NCBI): domain Eukaryota; kingdom Metazoa; phylum Chordata; class Mammalia; order Rodentia; family Octodontidae; genus Octodon; species Octodon degus. Next base: position 700,929 of record NW_004524864.1, read on the forward strand.
CAGTTGACTCTTGTAAGATAGGAACAGTCATCTAAGTACCTTTTAGATAAAAATAATGATCCGTTGAATGAAAATTGACTAATGAAAGAATCCCAACTATACTCCTGCAGAATTGATAATGTATACCCAGGCTCATCCAGGAGACCTCTGCTCTCTTGCTGATTAGAATGGCCATGGTTAGAATGTGTAGAATATGTGATTGCATAGGGCATGCAGAGTTTTATCAGCCTCCATTCTGCTGCCCACATTGAATACTCCTGGTTTGTAAAGAATTATCTCACTTGTACGTTTTACCATGTTCAAATTTATGAGGTGGACCTTATTTATATAGTATATATGCACCTGGCTGCTACTGTGGGGTTTGGGAACATGAGGGGTGGGGTGAACTGTTGTTGTTTTAGGTCTCAGTCAGACAGACATCCCTGTGCCCAGTTCCCAGAAGCACAGCAGGCCTGTAGGAGCATCGGTGGGAACGGCGCAGCCCTGACATCACCACCTTCTCCTGCTCAGGCGCATCCCATATACAGAGGTCAAAAGGGTGGGGTTTGAGAGTGGGGAAGGAATGAGAAAGCAGAAACAGTATTGTAGTACCACTGTTGACAAGCTTTTAGTGCTTATCTTTAGTGTTTGTTTTATTACTTGATTTTTTAAAAAGTTGGCAAAATTATGCATATATTAATTTTGGGGTAAAGGTATTTGGGAGGGTGGAACAAAAACAGCCATTACTGTTATTATTAGCTCATTACTACATATACTGTTGTTACTAGGTGATGCACAATAAATTTGAAATGTGGATTCCAATGACAAGAATATATATATAAATCTTAGATTTTAACAAATAGAGAACATTTATGCTGCGCTAATGCCCAGTTCTCCTACAACTACTATAATTGCCAGTCTTTTTTCCTCTTGTTTTTCTGTATATGTATATACAGTTTGAGGAAATGTGCATTCACGGTTAGCCCTTTTTAAAGACTTAACAAATTTATTATTTACTTGCAAAAAAAAAAAACTTAGTGTTTATGTGGGCATACAAATGCTACCCTATTTTAAATATAGGTGGCGTATGTGTTCGTGTTTTAATGTATTCAGAGCCATTGGGCAATAAGCAGTCCAGAACATTGAAAACTCAAGCAGGTAAAGCACCTAACACCCCTAGTTTCTAGAATTACTTTAAAACACTTTTACAATGATGCATCTTCCACAGTTTTTTTTTTAAATCTCTGAACTTTAATTTTGTAGGAATTATAGATTCCCTATCAGAATTGTAAATTATGTATGTGCTAATAGATTGTAGGGGTAGGTCAAGAAGGAAACTAACAGACCAGGGACGGCTCCTTGCAAGGGCAGCAGCTCAGTGTCTGAACCTTTCCACTGCCTTCTTTCTTCCTCTTTTAAAACATTTCCCAGCTTAGCATGAGTGTTGGTCACTGTGGGGTTTTGGTTTTTTCTGTAACTGGGGCTTTTGGCTCTGATTTTATTTTTTGAGGGGGGAATGTCTGGAGCAGACATGGAAAGTTGATGCACATGTGAAAATAGAAAGTTTTTCCTGTTAAAATCTGAGCAGTAAGCACGAACTTTTTCTATATACCCTTCTGCTGCAGCAGAGAAATAAACTGGTAGGTGGCAGCAGAGGAAGGAATTCTTCAGGTCGATGGCTACTGACAATCTGCAATGGAGTGTGACATAACAAGTAAAGCAAACAGGACAGAGAAGTGGAGACAAGGGAAAATTACTGGATTTTGACTCTAAATGGTAAGTTATTTGCAACTCATGTTTTTAATTTGATGCTACATGTTTATTTTTTTGTTTTGGTTTTTTGGCGGAACCAGGGATTGAACTCAAGCTCTTATGCTTGCCAGGGAAGCACTTACTCCACTGAGCCATCTCCGCGGTCCCCGCTACATGTTTATATGCTATGGCACATAATTATAAGTGCCCACAAGGTCTGTTGTAGGTTGAATTATCATTCTTAGAAAAATAACTGGGGATTTGCAAATTTGAGTTTTGGTGACTTTAGTTAACGATGAAAATTGTATTGCAGGTTAATCTGATTTTTGAAAATCTCTACTAGAGAAATATGTAGTTAACTATTCCATAAGATTAAGACTTCCTTTGTTTTTGTTTTTTGGTGTTATGGGGAATTGAACTTTGGACCTTGTGCTTAAGCCCCTGAGCTGTGTGCCCAGCCCAAGGTTTCCTGCTTTTCATTTGTTTTGTTTTTGATACAGGGTCTTACTACATAGTTTGGGCTACACAGCTCAGACTCGGTAGTGATCCTCCTGCCTCAGCTTCCCCAGTGCTGTGATTGTAGGCATGTGCTACCACACCTGGTTTGGGGGCCCCAGCATGGCATGTGGTACCAGGTACTGAACTCAGGACCTTGCACTTGCCAGACAGGTGCTTAGACCACCAAGCTATCTGCCGAGCCCATAATAGACTTCCTGTTTTTGAAGGAATGTTGAAAGAACAAAGAATGAATTGGAAAAAAATGGAATATCTGAATAATATCTGTTGTGCTGGCTCTTTTTGACCTAATTCCATGTCCTTGTCACTGTATGTCCATCCGTTCCACTTGCTTACCTGACTCCATTTCTACACATGTTTCTTCAATTTGTGAGTGTTGTATCAAACCCAGGATCTTGTGCATACAAGGCATGCTATACTCCCAGCTACATGTAGACTTCAATTTCAAGTTCTTTTTGTGTTGGGTTGGCTTGTTTGATACTGGGCATTGCTGGGATATTTCTGCAGCCCTTTGTTTGCTTTTTGAGACAGGATCTCACTGTATAGTCAGGACTAGCCTTGAACTCAAGAGCGTAGCTCAGGCTGACCTCAAAGGACTTTTGGCTACCCTCCTACCTCAGCTTCCCAAGTGATGGAATTCCAGACATGTGTCACCACTCCTGGTTCCCCAGCTCCATTTTGAGACAAAGTCTTGCTAACTTGCTCAGGCTAGCTTTGAATTTGTAGTTTTCCTGCTTGTATTAAAGCAGGATTAAGGCATGTGCCAGTAAACCTAGTCTGTTATATCATTGTTAAAGAATAACACTGCTGAAACATCTTTGTGGTTGTATTTTTAAAATCCTTATGACTTTTCTTTTTGTTTGGAGGCAGGATCTCGATGTGTAGTACAGGCTGGCCTTGAACTCACTATGGCGGGGTTGGCTTCAAACTTGTAATCATCCTGCCTTAGCTTCCTGAGCACTGGGATTATAGGCATGGGCCACCATGCCAAGCCCTTATGAATATTTAGTGTTTCCATTTAGGTTGGTTGTTTTTGTTTTGTTTTATTGAGAAACAAATATCAATGAGACAGTTTCAAAGCTGGTCAATAGGACATTTTCAATAATTAATACATTTTACGTTGTTATCTTCTTAGTGGTTATCCATAGTACAGGAAGCAGACAGGATAACCTGTCCAGACACTAAGAGTACAGATCTTTTCATTGAATTAAGCAAAAATAGTTATATATCTATCCAAGCTATTCTGTATATACAAAATGGTCCTTCCTCTATATCCTCTCCCCCCCTTTTTTTTTTAGTCCTATCAAAGATGGGTATTCTATTGGCATCTAAGTACTATAGGTGCTTACGTTCAGCAAAACAATCCAACACAGTCCAGCAGTCTACAATATACAAAGGTTTTTTGTTTTTGCTTTTTTTGTTTTTGCTTTTTTTTTTTTTTTTTTTTTTTTTTTTTTTTTTTTTTTTTGGTGGAACCGGAGATTGAACTCAGGCCCTTGTGCTTACCAGACAAGCACTTATTCTACTGAGTCATCTTCCCGGCCCCTAGGTTGATGGTGTGTGTTTTTTTTTTTGTTATTGTTTTTTGTTGTTGTTGTTGTTGTTGTTGTTTTGTTTTTAATATATTTGGTATGGGGTCTCACTGTGTAGCTTGGACTCATAGTGATCTTCCTGATTTCAGCCTCCCCAGTACTGGAATTATACCAGTGTTGCTGCAGGCTCAGAGAGCCTGCGGGTGGAGCTGACAAGGCATGTGGTACTAGCGGTTGAACCCTGGTCCCTGTGCTTGCCTTAAGCAGGCATTTAGTCTGTTGAGCTGTCTTGCTGGCCCTAAAATGTAATGTTAGTGGAACAGTTTAAGTTAATTCCGCAGAAAATACACTAAACTGGTTATCTGTCTAAAATAAGTCAAACTCAAGGAAAAGAAACAAATGTGAGTTACTACGTTGGCAGCATCTTAGTGGCAATATTATAGGCCTTAAGTTGAGCTGATGACTCTTCAGCCCCTAGAGAAAGCAAATTCTAGTAGTTTACAATGCTTTTTATGTAAATGGGTCAAATTTGGGAAGTAAAGTCTCTTATTTTAGATAGGAATACAAATAGCTTTTTTTTTTTTTTTTTTAATGTATTTAGTATGGGGTCTATAGAGTCTTCTACACAGATCAGACTTGTAGTGGTCCTCCTGTTTTCAGCCTCTCAAGTACTGGGATATAGGCACGCACCACCGTGTCCAGTCTCACCATCTCAGTGTGCCTCGGGGACGGGGCTGGCATGGCATACCAGGGATTAAATCCTGGTCCCTGCCTGCCTAAGCAAGCACTTTCATCTGCTGAGCTATCTGGCTGGCCCTTACAAATAGCTTTTAACCTAATGGTAAAATGATTAAATACCTTCTAAGTTAGATTCAGTGTTAACTTTGTTAGTTGAAATCACAGGACAACTGATAATTTTTGTTTTGCCAACTTGTAAATATTTTATTGTCACAGTTGATTTTCTGTTTTTACTCTTTTTCCCTGTCCTGACTTATAGAGAGTATTTAAGTATGTGATTAAGTTGAGTTGTGTGTTCTCCCTACTCCCCCAGGTTCTTTTGAAGTAACCAGTGGTCCTTGCTTACATCATTAGCAGAATGGATGAAGATCTGACTCAAGTGGTTTTCTCAAGTGGCGAGTAGAAATTCACAATAAGAAAGCAAGCTCTCTCACCTGTTTGATTCAGTGTTTTCTAAAATAAAAACACAATGAGCTGGAAATGAAGAAGCATGGAACATGTCTTGTTCTTTTGAAGCTGTTTGTACCTCCTCTGTCCTGTACGAATTTCTCATAGTCTAGATATCTAGAATTGGTGTCTATCTCCATGTCTTTTTTTTTTCCCCTCCCCACTCTTCACCTTTTGGAAGATGAAACTTGATTCTTTTGGTTCTTGCTTTCTGACTGATACTCTACATAGTATCTTCTGAAATGATTGCTCCTTCGGCACATAAGCAGGCACTAAAATATGTATTCATATTTTCATACTTTATCTGTCCATGCTGAGTGACTTGTATTTTCATCTCTAAAGAATAGTTCTGTCAAGGAATTTTCAATTTTCTGCATTATATTCCATAGTCTGTTATTCATACTCCAGTTCTGTCACTTAGACAGAACATGGCTACATGGTCTTTTAAAACTCACCCTCCTTAAAACAGTATTTCTTGAAATATTGTACCTAGTTTCTTATGTGTAAGGATTAGTTGTACTATATGTGTATAGTGCTTAGCACATAGTTGGATGTTTAATAAATATTGTCCATTCTATAAATATTGGTTATTGAAACTTTGTTCAAAAGTACTGAGATTTTTTTATTTTTTTTAACTCCAAGGCTGCAGGTTTTTTTAAGTTGTCATTCAGGTTTTCTACTTAACCTTGTTTCACAAGCTTCTCTTGTTGGATGGAATATTGTGTATGTGGAGTTGGTGGCATTTTTGATAATCTAGCCTGCTAAATTCTTATTTCTATATTTCATCGGCTGAGGAATTTCATGAAAAGAAAAAACTTTTCTCAAACTTTAACTGCTCATTATACAAAATTATTTTTTGCTGTTCTGGGAAAAATAAATTCTGTTGACTTAAGGAATATGTATATAATGTATGGTAAGGAATGATTTAGGAAAGAACTATTCAATATTTATAACATCTTTTTTCACCCATCTTATTAGAGGTGTATTAAGGGAAATTTCAGTGAAGACATGATAGAAAATAAGTTGAAATAAAGGTTAAATCTGAATTTCATGCCACCAGATATGTATTTGCTTAGACTTGACACGAAATTGGCAGAGTAGATGAAGATAATTAGAATACTTGTGGCATCATTAAGATGAAAGCACATGTATGGCCCAAGAAAAGCAGTACTGTGCTTCCTGAAACGGAGCTGCCTTACCACCCTAGAATCATAGCTGTAAAATAACAGGCCAATAAATGCAATTCTCTTAACGGTCTGACATGGACTCTACAGTGCATTGCAGAATACCCACAGAAGGTTTTCTCAAAAAGTCCTTGAACCATTCTTATCATATTCACTTGGATTGTTTGTTTAGAATGTAAAATGTAGGATACGATCCTCACTTTGACCGAAATGACTGGGTTGTCAAGAATGTGCTTTTTGACAAAGAGCAAGTGACATTTATATTGGTATTTGACTACCACTGCCCTAAATCTTGTCAGCTCTGGTGTGTTTAAGAAATTTGAGTGGCAGAGCACTTGACTAGCACATGTGCATCCTAGGTTCATTCCCCATATTAGGAACAGAACAAAACAAAACTATCAGCCTTAGAATAGAGGTTGGCCAACTTACTCTAAAAGGACAAATTTATTTACTACTGCTGCCTACATAAGGTCCTGGATTATTTAACCCTTTTAAAATTTAAAAGCCAGTCTTAGCTCCTTAGGTTGTACAAAACAGACTGGCTCTATGTATAGAAGAATAGGTGGATGGAATATACCATAGTTATGGTTTGAGCTTATGTTTCCCCCAACCTCATGCAATTTCAGTTGGGTTCTTTTTTTTTTTTTTGGCGGAACTGGGGATTGAACTCAGGCCCTTGTACTTGCCAGGGAAGTGCTTATTCCACTGAGCCATCTCCCCAGCCCCCTTCAGTTGGGTTCTTTGAGGACCTTACTTAATTCTAGAGTTTCTGATTGATTCATGGTTTAATGCAGGGATTAAAGGTGCTGGGATTATGGGTAAATACTCAGTCAGTCCACTGAATGGATTGGCCCTGACCTAATCCCAGTAGAATGAATACAATAAAAGAGGCTTGTTTCTTCCTTTGTTACTTTTGCTGTCTGCTGCTGTGAATTGTCACACCTCTGCCATGCTACCTTGCCTTGGAGGCAGCCAGTTAGGGACTGAAACTCTGTAAATGGAGTTAAACTTTAGGTGTTGGGCATTTTGTCTCAGCAACAAAAAGTGACTAAGATATCAACTCCATAAATTGAGATCTTGACAGTGGTACAGTTTGAAGTCACTTGGTTTGGCAGGAAAATAGATATATTGAAATCCGTGCATGAGCCAAAAGTGATGCTTTGATTAAAAATACATCCAGAAAGGTGAAAGAGTTGATACTCTGATGAAAGTCATCCCAACTAGAACAGAAAGTCCACACCCATATTAAGTAGGATTTGTATACCCAAGAAGTATGACACTGAATCCTTCCAAGTTTTTAAGACTGAATGAAAAGCTTAGTAAATGTTGACTTCATTTATAAACAGATTTTGGCGGATTGTTGTTTTGTAGTTCCTCTGTAGTCCACTACTAGTTGCACAGGAAGAATTCATTGCAGCTTCATGAAGCAAGGTCTACAGAAGCCACAACAATATGTGGCTGTTGTACTCACACGATACAGGCTAGAGAGGGCATAGGTCTGCTCACTGAACTTTTTTCCTGGAAGTTGTGTACTGTCAAGGTTTTGGAGAATCTACACCACTGATTTATCGATGGTTGTAACAAGTTTGTTGTTAGAAAGTGCCCATGGTAGTGTCTTGGCCCCTCCACAAGGCAGACAGCAAGGTGGAATCAGGTAAGTTAGATGCACTGACGGAGCAGTAGGCAAGGGGTGCCTGGAGAGCAGATGCTAGCAACCATAATAGAGAAGGTTGGAATCTTGGGCCAGGTGTGGTGGCTCACACCTATGATCTCAGCATTTGGGAGGCTGAAGCAGGAAAATCCACTGTGAGTTGGGAGACCATCCTCAGCTACAAAAGTGAGCTAAGGCCAGCCTGAGGAACATAGTGAGACCCTGTAAGATGGAACCTTAGGACACATTATCTGTTGACAGTAGACCTATGCTGGGCAGGAGTGACCTGAGGAGAAAGTGTGGCTTCCATTTGGGCAGTGGGTCAGTAGTGGCGGTTGAAGGCTGTCCATCAGATGTTTGTGGCATTAATTTCTTGAAGGCATCTGAGTGGTACATCTTCATGACAGCCACATTCTACCCAGCACTTCACACTTGGGAAGCCCACCACAGTTCCAGGATGCTGCCACACAATTTCTGCATTTTATCTTCTCACCTACACTTTCAATACTAAGATTTGCTCTAAACTCAATTTTCAGGACCATGGCACAACTAGCCTCTGGAGTTCTGTCTGGCTCCAAGCCTCTTACTCAAACCCAGCTGCTTTGCAGATTCACTGTGTGGGCTGGAGCTTCCAGGTGGAATGTCTTGCCTCCAGAATCTAGAAAGTGCTGCTGGCTTGAGCTCACAAGTAGTAGGAAGTGTTACCAGCTTGTCTCTTATTCTGCAAGGGCCAGTCCCCCTTTCCCTTGGTCACTGTTTTCCTCAAGAGTGTAGTAAAGGCAGTGTGCTGTCTTTGTGGAGGTGCTCTTCTCTGCTCACCCTGCCCAATTAGCCCGCACTCATTGTAGTGGGCTACAGAGGTCCCCCTTGTCCTAGGGCTTATGTTCCAAGAACCCCATTGGCTACCTGAAACCACAGAGTGTACCAGACCTCATGTGTTCTGTTTTCTTCTGATGCCTCACAGCCTTTAGCTTGGTACCACAGTTCATCTGTCCTTCCATGCTGTGGCCTCCTTCACATCCCTTTTTTTTTTTTTTTTTAACCAGGGATTGAACTTGGGCCTTCGCACTTGCCAGCCAAGCGTTTATTCTACGGAGCCATCTCCCCAGCCCCACATCACTGCTTTGTTACTAAGCATAATGAAGGTTACCTGAACCACATGTGCAATGATGCCCGGGCAAGTAGTCTGTGGCTAAGTGGACACGTGGGTGGCAAGCAGGTCCTGTTGCCCACTTGGATGTGCTAGATAAAATAATGCCTCATGCTCCTGGTGGGGCAGCAGAACAGTGCAAGATGTACATTATTCAGGATGGCATGCAATGTAAAATTTGTAATATTGACTTCTGGGACTTTTTCGGTGCTTTCAGACCATTGTTGACTGCAGTGAATGGAAGTGTGGAGAAAAGCAGCACCTCTATAATTCACATGATTCACATATCAAAGTTGCAAGGGTTAAAGTTACCCTTGGGTGAAACTAAAACTAAATATTTTCTCTGTGTGGGCACTATTTCAGGTCTTCTTTCCTGAATGGTGTGTGTGTGTGTGCACGCGTGCAAATACATACTGCATTTACTAAATCTGGTTGTACCTGAGACCTACAAGGGCGTTCAAAGCAATGGTAAATATTTTAAATCTATAGTAAAACATACTCATAATACTCCCCTTTGCTTCAAATTCATGTATCCCAATGTTTGGCCACTTTCTGAAGCAGTTCGGGAAGTGTTGTGAATGTACAGGTTGTGATAAAAAATATAGTGAGTGCTGCAGCCAGGTCCCATGCAGGGGAAGGTAGGCTCAGAAACAGCATCCCTGTAGCCTCGTGCACCATGGTTTCCAGCTTCCATGAGTCAAAGCTACCATGACATATGAACATTCTCAATCAGTCCAAGACAAGACAACAATAGTGCTGCCACAGATACTGAGGAGAACTTCCAGTACTGCTTCAGAAAGTCACAAGAGGAAGGGGTAACTGTGTGTCCTAGTTACTTTCTCATACCAGATACCCACAAGTGAAAGGAAGATTTCTTTCAACTCAGTTTGTGGAGGTTTCACACCATAGTCAGCTGACTCCAAGGCAGGGTGTGTATCAGCTTGTGACAGGGCAGGTAGGAGGCAGTGAAGCCTGCCTTCTGTGTTGTCCTGGGTACAAATCATTGGTCAGTACCAGCCACACCCAGCCTGGAGCTCCATCTACACACCCTTAGTTCATAAGGCACACACTGGAGATAAAGCAGCTTCTGAGATACTTTACATGTGAGCACATGGGGCTTCATGGCAACATCTAGGCTCAAGTCACAACTGCATTTGAAGTGAGGTGTCGTATTTTGAGGGGGTTACTGTTGATCTGGTGGGGTTTTCTTGGTTTTGGTTTTTTTTTTTTTTTTTGGTCTTTTTGAGACTTGCTGTGCAGCTCAGGTTGGCCTTTGAGGCTACTTTCCAGCATAGGCTGGTCTTGAACTCTCATGCCTCAGCCTCTGAGTGCTGGTATTAACAGTTGTGCACCACCACGCTCAGCTTGTAATAGGTTTTTTTTTTTTTTTTTTTTAAAGATTCGGAAGGACATTTCTTGGAGATGATGCTAGCACTGAGGACCACTGTGGCGGGTGCTGCAGAGCTCTTTTCTAGATTCCACACACCTCTTTGCAACAGTAAGAGCTGTTTCCATTTCACAGTCCCAGCATCCAATGGCAGGTCTTATATGGAACCTTAGTGGACCAGTCACGTAGCCATCGCAGTGCTAGGTTTGGAGGCGGCCACAACAATTTATAAGAATATTCTTGGCTGAGGGGATTTCACTGACCTTATCAGACCCAAAAGCTACAACTCTTGTTGCATAGGTTTTGCTTTATCTTGGTCTTAACCATCCAGCAGAAAAGTATAAAAATGAAGTATAAGAAGTTAAGCCATGCTGTTATGTTGAGCTGTAGGGGACTCAGTTCAACAATTTCTGACATTGCCAGTCAAATGGAAGACCCAATACTATTGTGGACTACTGGACTCTTTTTAGAATATTTTTGGTGAGTTAACATACCTATAATATTCAAATAACGGAATTAAACAAAAAAACGGACATACAGATGAATGTCCATTTTGTATCTGTGTATTCAAAATGGTTAGGATAGATATGTAGTTACATTCTCTTAATGAATAGAGGGATTTTTTCTAATAGTGTTTGTAAAAAGGATATCATTTCTGCGTCTTGTACAGCAATCAACCAGTAGGAAGGATGTATGCAGTGTGTTAATTATTTATTTATTTATTTTTTGTGTGTGGCCAGCTCAGCCCACCAGGGGGCGGGCGGGCTGGCATGTGGTGCTGGGGGATTGAACCGAGGTTCCTGTGCTTTGCTTGGCTTAGCTTGTTCTAAGTAGGTGCTTTAGACCACTGAGCTATCTCACCAGCCCCTTTTTTATCTTAGCCAATTTATTTATTTATTTATTTATTTATTTATTTATTTATTTTTTGGCACAACTGGGGATTGAACTCAGATCCTTGCGCTTGCCAGGGAAGCACTTATTCCACTGAGCCATCTCCCCATGCAGTGTGTTAATTATTGAAACTGTCCTACCAAATTGGTTTGAAACTGTCTCATTTCTATTTGTTTCTCAATAAAATTATGGGAAAAAATATTCTTGGGGCCCAGATAAGTGAAATGGTCCCCATTGCAGAACATGGAGTCTCTTGTTTTTGTCAACCTGGGAAATACCGAAATGCAGCTGCTTCATCTACTGGGAACTCACAGTCCAATTGCAGACTTTCTGAAGAAAATGCTGAAAGAACCCTCACATCTGCATTGAGGTGGATGTTATTCAACAAAGTTGTGATGGATTTGAAAGAAAAAGCAAAAATCAGAGCACATGGGAAACCAGTGATTTTTTTTTTTTTTTTTTTTTTTTCCTCATCCTAAATACTGTGGTGGAGTCCTTGTAAAACTGGAGGAAGCGAGATGGACTCTGCAGGACGCAGGGGAGCTGCAATCTGTGGACCCAGTGCACACAGGCACAGAGCTTTCCTGGTGCCATTTAAGAACTTCGGTGGACTCTGGGCATCCTGTAAGACTCTAAGCTCTGACCTTCCTTAGCCCCCAGCTTACTGTCATGCAGCTTCTGCTAGTTCCAGCCCAAACTTTTAGGCAGGAGAGCTGTGATCTGTGGGCCCAGTGTGCCCAGGCATGGAGCTTTCTTCGCATACTGAAGAATTTTGGCAGACTCTGGGCAGCCTGTGGGACTCTGGTAAGCTCTGATCTTCCTTAGCCCACAGCGCTTAGGCATGGAGCTTCTTCTGGGACTGGTCCAAACTTTTAAGAGCTTAAGTGGATTCTGAGTGGCTTATGGGATGCAAAAGAGCTGCAATCTGTGAGCCAAGTGTGTACAGGCATGAAGCTTTCCTGGTGCCATTTAAGAACTTCGGCAGACTCTGGGTGATCCATGGTACTCTGGGTGATTACTGGGCACTTCAAAAATGCCAAAATGCAGGAGCAGAAGGCAATCTTAATCCTCTCGCCCACCCTAAACAAATCAGGAGACAGTGACATACAAGAACTTGGAAATCACACACCTGAAATCTCTGAAATGATAGCCACTGAAGTAAAAAAACAAATCCATCAAGCCATAGAGGAAATAAGATCAGAAATAATCTCTTAGGTCCAAAAAGAAAGGAAAGCAATCATGAAAGAATTGTTCACCACAGCTAATGAAGACATAGAAAAATAGATGAGAAAAAAAAATGATGGAAACAATACAGGAAAGTGAGAATGCATGAAACATTCAAACAGATATCCAGGATATTAAGAATTTAGTTGAAAGCTGGCATAACTGCTTGAATGAAACTGAACATAGAGTTTCAGACCTCAAAGACTGTATTGCAGCTAATGAATGTGAAATGAAAAAATCTCTTTTAACACAAGGAACCAGGAAATCAGCAGCTATAAGAATATACAGAGAAAAATAATGTAAGAATAATAGTTTCAAATAGCTCAGCGGGTTAAAGAACCTGCAAGTAGGCACAGGGGCCAGTGGTTTGATCTGTAGGCCACCCCCCAGGGCATGCTGAGAGACTGGGCGTGGTGTTGCACACCTGTAATTCCAGCTCTTGGCAGGCTGTAAGCAGGTGGATCACTATGAATTTGATCTAGTAGTGAGACCCTGAACACCTTGTAGACCCTTCCCTAACATACAATAAGAAAAAAAAAAAGTCTCAATGAAGCAGTGGGAGATGGCACAAACAACATAAAAAGACGGCCAAAGTACTAGCAGAGTGTTCCAAATATGAGAAATGAAACTGACATGCCAATAAGTGAGGCATATAGAACTTTGAACAGCCCTAATACAATACATCTATACCTAGACACAATAATCAAGATCTCTGAAATTCAGAAAAGAAAAAAAATTGAAAGCTACTGAATGCTTCTAGAGAGAAGCAGATCACCTACAGTGGAAAGCCCATCAGAATTACAGCACATTTCTCAACACAAGAAGAGCTTGGAGTGAAGTATTTTAGGTCTTCAGAGAAAATAACTTCCAACCCAGATTGATGTACCCTGTAAAACTATCAAATTCAATGGTGATATAAGATTCTTCCATGACGAACAATTGAAGAAATTCATGATGATCAACCCTACAAAGAATACTGATAGATATTCTAGAAAGAGACAGCAGTGATCACAGTTTCAAGAACAACAGAAAAGAACCACAAAACAGAGCAAGTAACTTAAAAAAAGGGAAAAAGTATGGAACCTATGACAGAATAGCATGACAAAGATAAGCCAATACATATTACTTAAAACCATCAATGTAAACAGCCTCAATTCACCAATCAAAAGAGACAGACTAGCAGAGCAGTTTAAGAAACAAAATCCAACTATATGCTGCACTCAGGAAACACATTGAACTCAAAAGGAAATTCACAGACTAAAAGTCAAAGGATAGAAAACAATCATCTATGCCACAGTAAATCAAGTCAGGGATAGGTATCCTGGTTATTTACAGTATGAACTTCAAACCAAAAGGCAACCAGAGATAAAGAAGGTCACTACATACTTGTTAAGGGAAAACTGCAAAAGGGAGAGATAATAGTTACAAATATATAGTGAAGGAGCACACTTGTACATAAGACAAATTATAACATATGAAAAGTCAAATGAGGGCTGGGGAGATGGCTCAGTAGAATAAGCTCTTGCCTGGCAAGCACAAGGGATTGAGTTCAATCCTTGGTTCCATCAAACAAAATGAAACAAAAGAAAAGTCAAATGAGGGGCTAGTGAGATAGCTCAATGGTCTAAAGTGCTTGCTTAGGCAAACACGCAGGGACTGCAATTCTACTCCAGCACCACATGCTGCACCAGCCTCATCCTCAGGGTTGGCTGACCAACCACAAAAAAAAGTCGGGCCTGGGGAGATAGCTCAGTAGAATAAGTGCTTGCAGTGCAGGGTCCTGAGTTCAATCCCTGGTACCACAAAAAAAAGTTAAATGAGAATATGATAGTGATGAGGAACTTTAAGATGGCAGTGTCATAAAGAGATAGATCAGCTAGACAAACCAGCAAAGAATAGAACTAAACCAAACTTATGAAGAAATTGACTTGTTAGATCTTTATAGAGTGTTTCATCCAGCAACAACAGAATACACATTCTTCTCATATGTACACAGAACATTCTCCAAAATAGACCATATATTAGCACACACAGAAAACTCTTAAGTCAATGCAAAGTAATTGAAATCTTCCCATGCATCTGATCTGATCAGTCACAGTGCAATAAAACTGGAAATTGTTAACAAAAGAAACTACAAAAACACCATAAACGGGCTGGAGAAATAGCTCAGCAGGCTAAAGTGCCTACTTAGGCAAGTGCAGGAACCGTGGTTTGAAACCTGGCACTATATGCCATGCCAGACCCACCCCAAGGGCAGGCTGAGATCGCCAGAGTCTGGGTCTGGTGGTACACTGCTGTAATCCCAGCTCTGGGGAGGGGGAAAACAAGAGGATCACCATGAGTCTGAATTGCGTGGTGAAACCCTGCAACAACCAAATACATAAAAAAACCAAACCAAACTACCATAAACACATGGAATTTTTTTTTTTTTTCTTTTTTTTGCGGGACCAGGGATTGAACTCAGGCCCTTGTGCTTGCCAGAGAAGCGCTTATTCCACTGAGCCATCTCCCCGGCCCAACACATGGAAATTAATAACCTCCTAAACAACCAGTGGGTCACAGGTGAAATTTAAAAATTAACAAATATCTCCAATTCTAAAAAAAATGAAAATACAAGTATCAAAAAAAACCAAAAACCCAAAACCCCAAACCGTAAACCATAGTAAATATTCAAAGACTGGAAAATGTCAGCAAACACTATTGGTAGCTATTTACTATTGGTAAATAGCAAAGTATTTAAATATTCCACTAGATTAATAGCACTGCATAGTCATGAGCTGAAATTGCCAATATAAGGGCTTATTTTCAGGCCATTTTATTTCTTGGAACATTATAGAATTTGTGTAAAATATAATATGCATGTAAACACAATACTCTTGTGAGAGTCACTCACTACTATAGCATACAAGGCCACAAACATTTTTAATATACCAACAGCTACAAAAAATTATTAACTTGACCCTGGCACTACGTGCTGCACCGGTCCTGCCCCTGGGCAGGCTGAGCCAGCCACCAAGTCTGGGTGTGGTGACACATGCCTGTAATCCCAGCACTAGGGAGGTTGAAAAAAGGAGGATCACTATGAGTCTGAACTGTGTAGTAAGACCCTGTACCAAATATATATTTAAAAAATCATGAAGTTATGACAACTTTTCCTATATGCTCCTGTTCCAAGTTCCAGAAATATTTACCTTAACTTTAGATTCTCTGTGTCAGGACTTCCTTTTCTTATATTTTACTTGATATCAGTGGATTCCTTCAAACCAGGGGCTCCTCTGTGTTGTGAAACATTAATTCTTGCCAGAGATTAAGCTCTGTGGCAGCACGAGGCTGGCAAGAGCAGGTCCTGAGTTCAATTTCTGGTACCTAAACCCACAAAAAACATTAATGTTCATAGGAGAATTACAGTACTTCTTTTCCCAGTTTCTTCACAGATTGTTTTTCAGATTCAGAAAAACACATTTCCCATAAATGCCAAGAAGGATTTCCTGCATTAAACATTATGCTGGGCTGAGCAAGAGTGGTAAGGAAAGTCTGCTGCAGAAATAATACTTAGTGTTTTGTTGAGCTCAGCCATTGAAGTTTCATGGTGTCAGAGGGACTCAGAGCCAGAGATCCCATCTAGATTCTAGCTTTGCAATTCCTAGTTGTGGGATGTTGGACAAATCACATTACTTCTCTGAGCTTCAATGCAATGGATAAAATAATGTCTTGGGATAATGCGCTTTTGTGAAACGATACTTAGAAAGGCGGGGAGCGTGGCTTCGGAGTTGGACAGTCTGAGGGTCAAATCCTTATTCCATTACTTACTACCTCTTTGATTTGGGGCAAGTGCTAACCACTCCATGAATTTTCTCTTCTGTAAAATGGGGACACTGACTGAATCTATTTCGTAGTGTTTTTTGGTGAGTTTAAATGAAATCTCATATGAAAATGCTTTAAAAAATGCAGATACAACTTATGTGGAATGTAATGAAAGCTGTCTTAAGAGCAAAAATTTGTAGCGGTAAATTTACACATTAGGAAAACAGAACAAGCCCAAATGAATGATCTTATGCTGCACCTCAAGCTCCTAGAAAAGCAAGAGCTAGTCAAGCCACAAGCCCAAAGAAGATAGGAAATTATAAAGATTAGAGCAGAAACTAATGCATTACAAACAAAACAATACAAAGAAGAAATGAATCAAAGAGCTGGTTCTTTGAAAGAATAAATAAAATTGATAAGCCCGTAGCCAACTTAATCAAAAAAAGAAAGAAAAGCCCAAGTTTGTGCAATAAAGAATGAAAAGGGTGAAACCACTACAGACCCTAGAGAAATTCAGAAGATCAATACCTCCTTTCAAAATCTTTACTCTCAGGATGGAAAGCACAGAGGAAATGGACAGTTTCCTAGATACACATGAAATGCCAAAGCTGAGTCAAGAAGATATACAAACTGAATAACCCAATAGGGAGGAACAAAATTAAAAATATAATAATAATAATAATAATAATAATAATAATAATAATAACCCCTACCAACAAAGAAAAGCCCAGGATTCACTGCTGAATTCTACAAGAAATTTGTAGATTTAATGCCAACTTTTCTCAAACTCTTCAATGACATTGAAAGGGAAGAAGTTCTCCCAAACTCATTCCTGGAGGCAAGTATAATGGATTCCAAAGCCAGAGAATGATCCAACTAAAAAGAGAATTGTAGGCTAATCTCTCTAATGAATATAGGTGCAAAAATCCTCAACAAAATGCCAGCAAACAGAATGCAACAATATATCTCAACCTGATAAAAGCCATCTATGAGAAACCAACAGCCAACATCATACTAAATGGGCAAAAACTGAAGACCTTTACTTTAAAGTCAGGAGCAAGACAATGATATCCACTGTCTCCACTACTATTCAATGTAGTTCTGGAAACATTAGCTAAAGCAATTAGACAAAAAAGAGAAATGAAAGGAGTAAGGATTGGAAAAGAAGTGAAATTATCATTATTTGCAGATGGCATGATAGTCTATATAGAGGACATCAAAAACACCAGGAGTCTTGTAGATTTAATCACCAAATTTAGCACTCTGTTTTTATTAGTACACGTTGGTAGTACAAAAGGTTTACATTCCTTATGGGGTATTGTACATCACAAAGCATCTCTTTAGGGACCGGGAGATGGCTCAGTGGAATAAGCACTTCCCTGGCAAGCGCAAGGGCCTGAGTTCAATCCCTGGTTCCGGGGGAAAAAAAAAAAAAAAAGCACCTCTTTGTTCCTTTTGTGTAGCCTCCTCCCTCCCTCTCAATGCATGTCTGCGTGTGCTGTCTACGCTTGCATTGCATGATGTTCACGCACTTGGATGAAGTCATACACGCATTACACCCCACCCTCAGTTTCTCATCCCCTTTTCCTTGGACCCTGCAGGTCCCTTGCTGAGTGCTGCGAGTAAATCATAAAGATAGCAGGGTAGGAACCTAGCAGATCTCCAAGAGTGGCAGGAGAAGCTACCCCCAAGCTACTGTTTTCTTTCATTACCTTCTTTTTTTGACATGGTTATTTTTACTTCTTTAAAATGACATTCAGATTAAAGCATCTGCAACCAGGCAGAGGGGCTGGGGCTTTGATCCCAGGCCTGTGGTGCTGGCCCCACCCCCAGGGCACCCTGAGAGGACAATTGCGACTGAGCGTGGTAGTGCGCCTGTAATCCCAGCTCTTGGGAAGCTGTAAACAGGAGGATTTCTATGAGTCCGATCTAGTAGTGAGACCCTGAACACCCTGTAGACCCTTCCCTAAAATACAAAACAATAAATAAATAAATAAAATGACATGATTTTAAGTTATTTTAATTATATGTATTAATATTAGCTAGTCCTTTTATTGTGGCAAGAGCACAACATGGAATCTCACTGCTTGTGTGCATGGGACAGTATTTCCACAGGCACAACGCTGAAGAGCAGAACAACTTACAGACCCAGAATATACTTGCATAGGAAGTTTTAGGCCTGATGAGTAATAGCTTCTTATTTCTTGCTTTCCCCACTCCTAGTAACCATTCTGCTTCACTGCCATGATTTTGTCCTTTTAGACGGCGTCTCATGTAGTTTAGGGTGGGCTTGAACTCACTGTGTGACCTGTGCTGGGCATGAATTCGTTGTATAGCCCAGGCTGGCCTCAAACTTGTAGTGATCCTTCTGCCACAGCCTCCTGAGTGCCAGCAGTGCAGGTGTGCACCACTTGCATCCATCCTTGGCTGGCGTTTGAACCTTCAGTTCTCTATTAGTCCCAGCTGCACCATTTCTCAGTGACTGGCTGCCTAACTTTTTTTATTTTTTCAGTATTGGGAGATTGAATGCAAGGACACAATACCACTGATATCCCCCCTTTTTCTTATTTTTAAAATTTTATTTATTTATACACAGGGTCCTGTTAAATTGCCCAGGCTAGGGTTGAATTTACAGTTACGCTGCCTCAGCCTCTTGAGTAGCTGGATTACAGGCATTTGATAAAAGAAAATACATGGAACAGCCTGGATAATCAGAGAAAAGAATGAAATATCTTCCATTAAATATTGGTGAAAATTCTAAAATAGTTCTCAAGATTGCAGCCCCCTCCTGTCCATCCTTGCACAGTACTCTGTCCTTCAGTGGTGCCTTGCCATTCCAAAATTAGGTTATGCTTTACAATAAAGATGAAAACAGTGTACAGGTATAAATAGGGCCCTAATCAACTGGCTTCAAGTTCATTGAAAGAGACATTATCCTAGATTGGCCGTTTAAAAGAATGGGGTCTGAAGTAGGAGAAACTGGAGATGACGTAGCAGAGACTTCATTGGCCTCGAAGATGTGGAGATGAAAGGCTGAACAGCCATGAGTGGAAATGACCTTTCGGAGCTGAAGCCTGTGGTCCTACAATCTCAGGAGTGAATTCTCTCAGTCACCAATGAGTGTGGGAGAGGACCCCAAGTCTCAAATGGGATCACGGCCTGGTGAGACAGACCTGTGCCCAGATGTGGGGTCTGTGAACACCATTCATTTGTCTTGATTTTTAAGACACTAAATGTGTGGCAATACAAGATGCTTTGCTGTACATTCAGTGTTTACATGCTTATATTAAATAGTGTACATATTATGCTATAAAGTATCTGGTATACAGATTTGTGGCAGAATTGTGCTGCCTTGACTGGTGGTGGGGAGTTGTAGATTCACAGGCGAAGGGTCTACTGTGTCTCAGTGGGCAGCAGTACTGTGTGACTAGAAGGGGCCTGGACCACAAGTTAGAAAACAGCATTTTCATGCTGGCTCAGCCACTAAGTAAGTGACTGAGATATGTCCATCCTTACGGACTTCAGCTCCCACATGTGAAGAAGAAAGGCATTCAAATGGCCCAGTTCTCATGTTCTACTTCCAATCTTCTATGGTAAATGTGTAGGTTAAACGTAGGGTGTGCTCAGACCTGAAAAGGAGGATGAGCTTGGCAAGTGGTGACCTGTGGACATCGGGAAACTAAAATATGGGCACACATCAAAGGCGAGGTCAGGAAAGAACAGTGCAGACCAATGAATTTATGAGAAAGAGAGATGGGAGGTGAGACCAGGACAGAGACAGAGGAAAGGAGAAGGAGAAAGAATTTGTGTGAACAGGATCTGCAAATGAAAAAAAAAAAAGATTGTTTCCAAGTCAGGTATAGTGATGTACAGCGGTAGTGTCAACACTTGGGGCTGAGGCTGGTCCTTTTGCCTCAGCCTCCCGTGCATGGAGTAACAGGATAGAGCACTGTGCTCAGCTTAACTGCATTTGAAAAGAGTTCTTAAAAAATAAAATTCTATGAAGACAACAATATGAAATATATTAATTATTGTAACTGTCCTACTAACCTGTTTTGAAACTGTCACATTTCTATTTGTTCCTCAATAAAATTAATAAAAAATACAATTAAAATTCTTGCTACAGTGCTCATCTAACACTAGAAAGTCATTGCTAGGAGAAGGGAGATTATTTCAATATTATAGATAAGAGGAGATTTATATCTTACTAAGATGGAATCAAGTGAATATATTTACCCTGTCATCCTCAAAGTAGAACATAATATATGAAACAAAGGTTTTCAAATATTAGACATAGATTAACATGTGGTAGTGAGCACTATCAAGGGACCCAAGTGATCATGGAAACTAATTGGAGAGGACTCAGAATTGCAGTCAAGTGGCCTCAGCAGGGAGTTGAGAGAAGATCAGGGCAGCAGGAGTTCTCAGAATGGAGCACCAGTGAGGAGTGCACCACATGGAGAGATGCCGGGATCTACAGAAGCTTCCCAGGGACTCTGGCTCATTAGCACAGGTATATAAAGAAGCCACCCTTAGGCAGGGATAGAACTGCCTGAAGTTGGAGGGAGCAGTTCCTGGGGTCATGAATGAACCAGAACAGTTTGTGTTCTTACCAGCCAGGGTGGAAAATCCAAGTTTAACATGGAATAAGAAATAGCTAAGTATTTTCTCAGGAATGGAAAAAAAAATCGTCCTTGAATAAAGGCTGCTCACCAAGTCTCCATAACAACGGATGCACCCCTAGAGAGTGGTGGCAACCCTGTGGCATGTGTACTGCGACGGCCACACAGCCCCCACTGTTGCCTCGCAAGCTGAGTGGCTCCAGGATTGCCCCCAGCAGCCGACCATTCAGGTTTAGTACAGTGTTGACACTTTGCAATAAATAAATGGTTTTGGGTTGCAGTTTGGGCACTTGGTCTCTAAAAGCTTCACTGCACTAAACATACTAACAATCCTGAGGGGTAAATGAAGAAAATGACCATGGGAACTTTGCAAACCCATCACATGTCTGGGATCTGGGTGACTACGTGCTTGAGCAGAGCTGTGTATGTGTCCAGGAAAGGCACAAGAAGGCCTGAAACCCTCACTCCTAAGGAGAACAAATTTATAAGCTGCCTAGCTGACTGGAGGATGAGCCTCACATGCCTGCAGAGCCCTTAGAAAAGACTGGGAGATTTCTGGTTCTAGGTATTTGGAATCTCTTTCACCTCAGAGCTGACCACTGAAGTAACTGATCAAGAATGAAGAGGGTGCATATAAGAAAGAATACAGCCGGGGAGATGGCTCAGTAGAATAAGTGCTTCCCTGGCAAGCGCAAGGGCCTGAGTTCAATCCCCAGTTCCGCAGAAAAAAGTAAATTAATAAAGAATACAAAAAAAAAAAAAAAAAGAAAGAAAGAAAGAAAGAAAGAAAGAAAGAAAAAAGAAAAACAAAGAATGCAGACTAAAGAATCAGCTCAAAAAAAATCACTAAACAAACAGTGGCTGCAACATCCCTTGGGAAAGAATCAGACTTTGTTTCCAAGAGTCAGCACATTATAATATTAAACTGTCCAATTTCTGACAAAAAATTAAGAAGCACACACACACACACACAAAATTAAAAAAAAAACAAACACAAAAACGACATTATGACCAATGGAAGAGGAAAAAAATGCAAGGATTCTTCAGAAAGAGCTGATGTTGGACTTCCTAGACAAAGACTTTAGCGGGGCCGGGGAGATTGCTCAATAGAATAAATGCTTGCCTGGCAAGTGCAAGAGCCTGTTCTGCCAATAAATAAATAAAGAAAGAAAACACAAAAAAGACAAAGACTTTAAATAAAGACTTTAAATGCACTATTTAAAATACGGTCCAGGGCCAGCGAGATAGCTCAGTGGACTTAAGTGCCTGCTTTGGCAAGCACAGGGACTGGAGTTCAATCCCTGGTCCCACGTGCCATCAGCAGCATACACTTGTAATCCCAGCACTGGAGAGGCTGAAAACAAGAGGACCACTATGAGTCCAAGCTGTGTAGTGAGACCCTGTACTAAACACATAAAAGAAAAAAAAAAAATATATATATATATATATGGTCCAGCTGGGCATGCTACCCCATGCCTATAATCCCAGCACTTGGAAGGCTGAGGCAGGAGGATCATAAATTGGGCCTGAGCAATTTGGTAAGACCTGTCGAAAGATGAAAAGGTGTGAGGCTGAGGATGTTGCTCAATGGAAATACCCTTGTTCAATCCCCGGTACTACTACAAAATAAAAATAAACTTAATGCAAGCCGGGAGAAATTTTTTTTTTCTTTCTTTGTTTTTTAAATTCAGACTCCTTATCCTTGTCTTTATTCTTATTTAGTAGGTAATTCCCTCACATCTGTATTTTTAAAAAGTATTCTCAGATGTGGCATATGTTCATTACATTTCCTGTGGAATATAAAGCATTGAATTGTACCCCCTCCCCGAGTCTTGCTCTGTAGTACATACTGGCCTTGAACTTGTATATGTCATCTAGAGCGGCTTCAAACTCGGGTGTTCTCTTGCCTCAGCCTCTCGAGTACTGGGATTACAGACGTGGGCCACTAAGTTGAGCCTAAATTGTGCACCTTTTAAAATGGTTATAAAACATTAAAAAAACCAAATATATATATATATATATATATATATATATATATATATGCAAATAGAAGGATTTATACAAATATACTGAAAGTTTTTTTTTGCATTTAAACAAATTATTATGTTTGCAATACATAATGATTACATTCACTGTAGGGGATTGGTACATATATACAACACATTTCAATATTGTCCCCCTCCTCTCATCTTCTTGTTTTTTTTTTCTTTTCAAAGTTTTATTGATAAACATATAGCAATGAGACAGATTCAAATCAAATCAAAAGTACAGTTTCAACAAATAATACACTGCATATA
>NW_004524864.1:731932-735585 GCF_000260255.1 Octodon degus
TTTTTTTTTTTTTTTTTGTGGAACCGGAGATTGAACTCAGGCCCTTGCACTTGCCAGGGAAGCACTTATTCTACTGAGCCATCTCCCCAGCCCCAGGCATACATTTTTATGCACAAAATTAGTAAAGCAGTAGATCTTGAGAAACATCAACAGGTTTTTGAAACTAGCAGTTAATTGGTAGGATTCTCACCCTGACCAACTATATATGCTGATACCTGTGAACTAAGCAACTGCACTGAACATAGCAATGTGTAGTAGTAGGGTCATGCTTGGAATTCCTGTCATTCTGGTCTTCTAAATACATACTGCTTGTCATGACATACCAATTGTTGCCATACTGTCTCTCAAATAAATGTTAGTTAAAAAAAGGGGGGGCACGGGGGCCTGCCCCTTAGCTCAGTTGTTTAAGTGGCTTCTTCAAGAAAGCAGTCAGCCTCATGTTGCTGTGTTTCAATCCCCACAACTCCAGCAAACCAAACATGCTCTGAAGGCATTGTGAGCCAGCCCCCCCCCAAAAAAAAGGGAGGGGTAAAAAAAGGGGAGTAATAAGTGAAAAAAAGAGACAAGAAAAAAATATCACAGGACTGTCCTGCTACAATGCTATATATGGTTATATTTCTAAATTTCTGTGTTAAAAATATGTGATTGTTTATTCTTATTTAAAAATTTTTACTTTTCATCTTTTTCTTCATATTCTTTAGGGACTTAAAGTTTAATATAACAATATTTGATGGAAAATACCTGTTCAATGTTATGCCTAAGATGTTTGATATTCAGACAGATAGGTTAAACCCAACTGCATATGTTGTAGGGTAATAATAAGCTTCTCTTCTGGAGGGTTAACAACCTAAGTTTGCAGACCAAAAATTAGAGAAAAAGAAGGGCTGCAAAGACAGCCAACATTTTGGCCCTAGCCTTTCAAGGTCAGTGAAGACTCAAGACATAGGAGAACTTACACTGTAACATCATGTAACTCAGTTGTGTCCCAAATGTTCTGATCAAAGAGATTATGGGGCCATGGAAGAATGTGACTGATGATGTAGAGTATGCCTAAGGAGAGTCACATGGAGAAAAAACATTCTCTCAGGCTTTTACAGAGAACAAAGTGGTCAAGCAATGGCCATGACTCATCCACATGGCTGATACTGACAAAGGATCTACAAAGTATGGTACAGGATTTCAGAATAAATCCTGAGAGTATTTGACTGACTTTATCAGACACAAAAGTTACATTTCTTGTTATATAGGTCTTGCTTTATCTTGGTCTTAACCATCCAGCAGAAAGGTTAAAAAAATGAGGTATAAGTCATGAAGCCATATTGGTATGCTGGGCTGTTAAGGGCTCAGGTCAGCTTCTGACATAGCCAGTCCTGCGGATGACCCACTACTATTATGGACTACTGGACTATATTGGAATATTTTGCTGAATTCACACACCTACAATATTTAAATGACAATGGAATACCTTTCTCTGACAAAACTAAACAAAAAAGGGGATACAAATGAGTGACCGTTTTGTATCTGTATATACAAAATAGGATAGATATACAGCTACTTTCTCTTAATTCAATGAGAAGAAAGATTTGTACAAATAATATTTGGACAGGATATTATGTCAGCATCTTGTACTATGAATAACCACTGAGAAGATAACAATATACATTGTATTAATTATTGAAACTCTTACTAATCGGTTTTGAAACTCATTGCTATTTGTTTCTCAATTAAATTATTAAAAAACAAATAAGAGATATCACTGAAAAGACAAAAATAAATAAATTCCTCTGTGCAAATCCTGCCCCAGGGTGCACTGAGCAGGCAACCAAGTAATCCCAGTGCTAGGGATGCTGAAAACAGGAGGATTACCACAAGTCCAAGCTCTGCAGCGAGACCCTGTACCAAATACATTTTTTAAAAAAATTCCAAAAACTTGCAAGCAAAGATGTCTCCATTTCTTTTTGATGGAGTCACTAACAAACCAAAATGTCTGTTACAGTGCTTCAGACCATTTCTATCACTGCGAGTTGCCTGCTCCAATTGCTAAGGTTGGGGTCAAGGATATGGAACATAGTTGACATTGTAAAGGCACTTAATCAGCCTCCAACTTATTCCATCAAAGACTTCCATTGTGAGCTGAAAGCACTGGCCCTACTTGATGTAAGAATGGCCATTCCATTGCCAATAGATCTCATGAGACTCAAACTGCCGCACACATTTGATGGATTTGTTAAAGCATGTGTTCTCTGTCCTAAATGTGAAAAGCCTGAAACAGGTCTGCCTATGGATCTGAAGAAGTAAAGAATAGTAATTCTTGTAAAGCCTGTGGCTATCAGGATGTCCTTGTCCCACACTGTAAACTCTGCATATTCATTCTTGAGAGTAGTGACAGGATGAAAAGGAAGAAAAACAAAAAGGGAAAAATAAGAAAATGGCTCCATATCCAGCTGTGGGTAAGCACCTCCACCCCCACCTCCCAGTGATCCCCCACCACACATGCACAGATACTGTTGAAGAGGAGGAGGGTTCCTGGGAGTGGGATGGTGCCATTGAAGGAGCTCAGAGACTACATTGAAATTAGTCACTGCAAAAGTCCTGACTGACAGTGATGAATTGGAAAAAAAACTAGAAAAGCACTTGAAAATCCTGTTTGAATTTGTTAAAAAGAAAGAAAAGGGCATTGTTGACTCATCTAATGAAGAAGTTGTTGGTAAAGTAGAAAGAATAGATGTAAAAGCTGTGGGGTAGACTCTTGTTCTGGCTGAAATTCTTTTTAGTGAGAAGAGTAGAGAACAAATTAAGAAACACAGGCACCACGACCTAAGATTCTGCCACAGAAACAAAGAAACTCAGAGCACCTTTTTCATTGTCTGGGCTGTGTGGTGGCAAAGCTTCAAGCTCAGCTCCTCTTCCAGAGCCCAAATACCTTGAGGGAAATGTGTGGTGCAGACCTTTTGGAAGAGGAGGTCCTATTCAGCTGGTCAGAAAATCCCGTTAAGAAGTAGGCTTCAGCTTTCTGCTGGTGGACACCGCCAAGGAAGCATCGTCAGTCTCTCTTCTGACTCCTGTCATGTCTCAGTCAGTCTCCCAAGGAGCCTGAACAGCTACAGAAGCTTTTTATCGGAGGGCTGGACTATGAAACAACTGAGGAGAGTCTGAGGAGCCATTTTGAGCAATGGGGAACACTCACAGACTGTGTGGTAATGAGAGACCCAAATACCTAGTGTTCCAGGGGCTTTGGGTTTGTCATTCATGACACTGGAAGAGGTGGATGCAGCCATCAATGCAAGGCCATACAAAGTGGATGGAAGAGTTGTGGAACCAAACAGAGCTGTCTCAAGAGAAGATTATCAAAGACCAGGTGCCCACTTAATGGTGAAGAAGATCTTTGTTGGTGGCATTAAAGAAGATACTGAAGAACATCACCTATGAGATTATTTTGAACAATATGGAAAAATCAAAGTGATTGAAATTATGACCGACAGACAGTGGAAAAAAGAGGGGCTTTGCTTTTGTAACCTTTGATGACCATGATTCTGTGGATAAGATTGTCATTCAAAAATACCACACTGTGGGGGCTGGGGAGATGGCTCAGTGGAATAAGTGCTTCCCTGGCAAGCGCAAGGGTCTGAGTTCAATCCCCGGTTCCAAAAAAA
>NW_004524864.1:740725-746281 GCF_000260255.1 Octodon degus
TGTGCTCAGCTCCTTCCTGCTGCAGACCTGGGCTAGTACTGGGTCTGGGGGTTCCTGGAAGTCGGCAGAAATTCCTACTGGGCGGGAGGGGTGGGGGAGGTACGGCGGAGTGGTGGGGGGCGGCCCACGCTGCGCCTGGGCTGGGACTGTGACTGTCCCGCCGGCGCAGGGTAGCAGGAAGCTCTCCACACACTCACCGGATCTGGGCTAGGACCGAACCAGCTCTTTTAGTATTGTCTTAGTCTCAATTTCATAATGAGACTAACTTTATAATGTCTTTCCTTCTACTAGTT
Source organism: Octodon degus (assembly GCF_000260255.1). NCBI lineage: Eukaryota > Metazoa > Chordata > Mammalia > Rodentia > Octodontidae > Octodon > Octodon degus. The sequence continues at coordinate 741,019 of NW_004524864.1, forward strand.
TGGCTTTAGGATTATTCTTGTTTCTCTACAAACTTGAGGTATACCACTGGATTATTTGGACTCATTTTGTTTTTCTGAAATGGGCTTTCACAGCTATAAACTTCCAAATTAGGACTGCTTTCATGGTGCCCCATAGATTTAGGTGGCTTGTGCTGATATTATCATTTGCTTCCAGATTCTGACTAATTTCTTCTTTGATTTTTTTAGTGATGCATTGTTTATTCAAGAGTGTGTTGTTTAGTTTCCATGGGTGTGCATAATTTCTGTGATTTCTTTTGACATTGATTTCTACTTTCATTATACTATATGTGAGCTGATAGTATGCATGATGTAATTTTGATTCTTTTGTGCTTAAGTATGCTTTATTGACTAATATGTTATCTAATTTGGAGAAGTCTCATGTGCATTTTGATGTTGAGTGGAACAATGTAGATATCTATTAAATCTATTTGTTCAAAGATTTGGCTCAACTCTGATATTTCCTTGTGGATGTTTTATTCTAACTGATCTGCCTATATGAGTTTGTGGGGTCTCACTATGTAGCCCAGGATGGCCTTGAACTCATGGCAATTCTCTTGCCTCAACCTCATGAGAGCTGGGATTACAGGAGTGTGCCATCATGCCTGGTGCAGTACAGGTATGTTTATACTTTTTGTCTTTTCCTGTTGAATTGTCCCTAAACTACTATGTATTGATCTTTGTGATTTTTTGATTGGTTTTGGATTGAAGTCTACTTTGTCTTAAAATATGAAAGACACCCTTAGGCTTTTTCAGGTTCCTATTGCATAGAGCATTATTTTCCATCCTTTGAATATATATATATATATATATATATATATATATATATATATATCAGGGCCTACAGGGTTACACTACACAGATAAAAATTGTAGTGATCCTCCTGATTTCAAGCTCCCAAGCATTGTGATTATAGGTGCACTCCACCACACCCAGTCTCAATCACTGCCTCAGCATGCCCCAGGGGCAGGACTGGCTTACACGCTGGGTATTGAACCCAGTCCCTGCATCTGCCTAAGCAGCACCCTTTGATTTTTAATCTGACTTGGGTTAATGTGTCTCTTGCATGAAAACTATAATTAGGTTTTGTTTCTTAATCTGTTTTTCCATCCATGTCTTTTGATAGGAGAATTGAGACCATTCACTTTGAAAGTTATTACTGAAAGATCTTTACTTATTCCTCTCATTGAATTGTTTTCCTACTTCCAATTTACTTTTCTTCCTCCTTTTGCATAGCTGCTGTATTCACTTGATTAGATTTTTTTTTTTTTTTGGCATGGTTGGCATCATTGTGTTTTTCTAGGAAATGTATGAGAACTTTTTGTGTTGTTGTTCTTGTAGTTATGAATCTTTAAAGGTATTCTTCATCATGGAATACCTTCCTTCTCCATCAACTCTGAAAGATAGTTCTGCAAATTTGTGAGTCTTGGTCAGCAGTTGTTCTCTTTCCGAGCTTGAAACTCTTCTCTCCATGCTCTCCTGGACTTTAAATTTTGTGTTTAGAAATCTGCTGTGATTATAACAAATTTACCTTGTGAATGATCCATTGCATTTCTCTAACAGCTTTTAAGATTGTTGTCTTTGTCTCTGTGTTGGACTGAGATTCTTTTTTACAAAATGTATTTGGTACAGGGTCTCATTATGCAGCTCTCATTGTAGTGATCCTTCTGTTTTCAGCTTCCCCAGCACTGGGATTATAGGCATGTGCCTCCATGCCCAGACTCAGTAGCCAGCTCAGCATGCCCGGGGGTGGAGCTGATGCAGCACTACCAGTCCCTTTACTTGCCTAAACAGGCATTTAGTCTACTGAGCTATCTTGCTGGCCCATCTTCTTTGATCATGTTTATTTGGGGTTCTATATGCCTCATTTTTCTATTTGGAAAGTTTTCTGCCACCAGAAAACAGTTTTACTTTGTTTTGGGGTTTTTTGGGGGGAGGAGGGTGGGGATTGGTACCAGGATCAAACTCAGGAAGAAAGCAGGTTTTTCAAATGCCATTTGGGCTATCTTCTGATTTTCGTTGATTCCAATTAATCTTTTATTCTTTTTTGTGTCATCTAGCAGCCATTGGATTCACTTTTCATGTTCCCTTAATGTTTCAATAGTAAACCTATCTTCTTGTTCACATATTGGTAATCTTTGCTGCTCATACTTTCAATAGAATTTTTTAATCTCCTGAATTTCTCCTTAGGACATTTTCATAAACTCTAATTCTTTGTTAAACTAGTCATTCATGTTTTGTGCCTTTTTAAAAGGTAGTTGAGCCTCTTTTAGTGTGTTTTATAAATTTGTTTATCCTTTTCCATTATTTGCTTAGGTATATCTTCTTTGAGTTTGCTGAACACTTTTGAGCTTCTTTCTAAAATCTTTTCTGATATCCTTTCAAGTAATTTGGCTCTGTGGCTTTTATTTCCTTGCCCTCAGTCCTTCATGGATTGCCGTATCAGTCAATGTTTACTAGGGAAACAGATATAACATAAGATATATAAGTATATGTGAATATACAAGATTGCCTTACAGTGGCTACCCACAGAGTCAAATGAAAAAGAATGTACAGAGAGTCTGTACACTGGAGACCAAAGGATGCACTTGAAGGTCTGGAGCTCACTGAGGTGTCCCATCCTAAGTCCATATTAGGATGTCAAGGGGTCTGTGATAGAAGGCTGAAGACATTGTGGTAGAAGCCAGGAGATGACATCCAAGGTGAAGGCAGACTAGAGCTCCTCTGTCCTACTCCATTTCCCCTTTATACCACCTAGGAGACTAGCCACACTAGGGTGGGTCTAATTGCTGACCTGGTTTAGTTAAGCTTTTCTTACTCAAGTTGACACAATCAATCAACATCACAATCCACCCCTTGTCAGCTTGACAACCAGACACATCTCTTTAAAGCAGTCTCCAGATACAAAGACAAGCTCATAGCATGTTATAGCTGTCCTACATACAAACATAAATACACTAATTTCCTCCCCAGAATAGAAGGCAAGTTTTCTTTGGGTATGGTTGCACTTAACATTTCTTAACTTGAACATTATATCACAGGTTTAACAATCCTTAACAAGTGTTACATCTATCAACATTACATTAGAAACAGTTTAGGAGAAAAATAGTATAATTACAGTGCTAGTTTCTGTAGTTGATCGTAAAGTTATAACTGGTTTTTAGAGCACCTTCTTTTACTAATGTTATGATTTATGTGTATTTGTCCCCCCCAAAGCCTCATGCAGCTATTGAGGTGTAGCTCTAGACTGTGATTAATTCATTTTCCTTTCCAGGTTAATAATGTATTTATTTATTTATTTATTTATTTATTTATTTATTTTTGGCAGAACTGGGGATTGAACTCAGGCCCTTGCGCCTGCCAGGCAAGTGCTTATTCCACTGAGCCATCTCCCCAGGCCTTTATTTATTTATTTATTTATTTGCTCTGAATGCCTTCAGGGCAGGTTTGGCTAGCTTGAGTTGTGGGGATCGAACTGCAGCAACCTGAGCCTGACTGCTTTGTTGAAGCAGCCACTTAAAGAACTGAGCTAAGGGGCAGGCCCCCATATTTATTTTTTTTTTAATGAAGTTTTAGGCCTTTTTTGTGTGTGTGGTAGCAGGGTTTGAACTCAGGACCTTGTGTTTGCCAAGCAAGCACTTATTCTACTGAGGTATCTCACTGGCCCCTGTGATTAATTCATGATCCAAGGCTGGGATTATGGAATCTGAGTACTGCTGGGATTATAGGTCTGAGTACTGCTGGGATTATGAGTGTGAGTGCTATACCCAGCCTGGAGTAATAACCTGGATGTAACACAAGAGAGATAGAAGGGGCAGCCAGATAGCTCAGTGGATTAAAGGGCCTGCTTAGACAGATTCAGGGACTAGGGGTTCAATCCCCAGCCTGATGTGCTGGTCCCACCCCAGGGGTATGCTGAGATGAAGAATGAGACTGGGTGTGGTGGTGTGCTCCTGTAATCCCAGCATTTAGGAGGCTGAAAAACAGGATCACCAGGAGTCCAATCTGTGTAGTGAGACCCTGTAGACCCTATACTAAGTACATTTAAACAAATCTAAAAGCGTAAGAGAGACAGAGAGACAGATTTGTTCTGTGTAGCCATTGTTGCTGTTATTCCTTGCTTTTACTCTTGCTATTTTGCTGCTTTCTGCTGCCATGAACTGCTGTCCTCTGCCATGTGCCAGTCTGCCTTGGAGCCAGCTGAGTATGAACCGAAACTTCCAGTAACTGTGAGCTAAATAAACATTTCCTTTCTTCATTTTGAGTGTTGGGTATTTGTCCCAGCAATGACAGAAAAGTAACTGATTCTAGTTTTTAAATTCTTTTAAAAATTATTTTTCCTTCATATTCTGTAAGGACTTAAAGTTCAACATATCAATACTTGATGGAAAATATCTGTTCCATAAAAAAATAAAAAAAATAAAAAAATTTAAAAAAAAAAGAAAATATCTGTTCCATGATATGCCTAAAATGTTTGATGTTTAGACAGATAGGGTAAACCCAACTGCATATATTGCAGGTTAGTAATAAGCTTCTCTTCTGGAGGGTTAACAACCTAAGTTAGCAGATCAAAAATTGGAGAAAAGGAAAGGCTACAAGGTCAGCCAACATTTTGGCCCTAGCCTTTCAAGGTCAGTGAAGACTCGGGACATAGGAGAACCTGTACTGTGACAACATGTAACTCAGTTGTACTCCAAATTTTCTGTTCAAGATTATGGAGCCACATCTCAATAGATACACCACCAAACCAAGCATCTTGGTCTCTTCCTGGCAATCCTGAGATGGTGTGGATAGAAAAGATGCCCCTGGGAAGGAAGCTTGGCACTTCACATAGAAGGGGACTGAAAAAATTTTGGAGGTGGAACGAGGAAGGAACTACACAGCTAAGTGTGCTCTCATTGTGAGAGTTGTTGGTTTTCTTTAGAGGCTACTATAGCTCAAATCTAATGTGTTCCACACAAGACCATGTGGTAAGACCTTAGAGACCAGAATGGAACTATTTTGAAGTGATGGAGCCTTTAAGAGGTTTTTGGCCCTTAAGAGGTCACTGGGGCTTTGCTCTCCAGAGACAAAGGCATCTCTTCCTCTCATTTTTTGCTTTCCAATGCTGAGATGAGTGGCTTTGGTCAGCTATGCACTCCCTGTTATGTCCTGTCTTGTCATAGGCCTCCAATAACATAATCAACCCACCATGGGCTGAAACCATCAAAACTGTGAACCAAAATAAAGCCCTTCCAAAAAAAAA